>NC_058130.1:542621784-542640117 GCF_016433145.1 Gracilinanus agilis | reverse complement strand
CATTCTTTACCATAAATCCCTCAGAATTGTCCTGGGTCATTGCATTGCTGCTGGTACAGAAGCCCATTACATTCAATTTTACCACAGTATATCAGTCTCTGTGTACAATCCTATGTAATTTCAAGTCTTTTGATAAGTGAGCAGGCTCAATATACATTACAGGGGACTTCGGCATCAATGCCGGCTTTCAATCTGCCTTCCAGCCCAGTTCAAGGATAATTTCTGTACCTGTAGGGCTTAAAGGGAATCTTTTTCTTCTTCCTGAGGACAGCAGGGACATCTTTTCTTTCTAACTGCAGATTGATTTGGGAATGAGGCTGGCACCTTCTCCATTGTTCCAATTTGCTACACTTAATGATATTTAGGGTAAAAAATGTGTGTGTGTGTGTCTCCCCCTTCCCCCATGACTCCCCAAAGGATGGATTCATAATGGCTTAATGGAACTGGTATGTGAGAGATACAACTCAAGTGTAATAGACACAGCTCTGAACTGGAAAAATGCCTGTGTCTGACTCAGTGTGTCAAACTTGCAGGTCATCTGTAATGGACTTTGGTGAAGTAGGGATCTAAGGATCAACTTCTCTTCAAAGGATCATAGGTCTAGAGCTTGGCAGGACCTAAGGGGTTACCTAGTCCAACTTTCAAGATGAGGCAACTCAGGTGCAGGTAGCAAGATCACTCAGGTTAAGTGGCAGAATCGAGATTTGAACTTGGGTCTTTTTGTCTCCAAATTTTCCATTCTACTGTGGTTGGCCACAATAATATTATTCTGCTTTGAAATGTTTTCTCAATGATTATTCTATTTTTAAAAAGCTAAATGCTACATTAAAAAATCCAGAAAATGAAAAAATGATTTTGGAGAGCTTTTAATGTTGAAATACTAGGAGTGCCATAGATAGTAGATAACCATTTTTGGATAAGAATCTTTGATCTAGAATCAGAAAGCAGTCCAAAAATGATGGAACTGAATGAATGGATGACAATTAAGTAACACTTAATGTTCCAGTTACCATGTTAGATGGTGGTAATACAAATATACAAGTGAAGAAGTCCCCTGCCTTCAAGAAGCTTACATTCTAATAAGTGGGGGAAAGCATATACTTCCTTTCCAGAAGCCATAGTAGTGTTGATCTGATTGCTTCTCCTAGAATAATAGGTGAGAAGGTGGCGAGCTGTAGTACGTGCCAGGGCAGATGGCAAAGGTACCTTGGCTAGATGAATGTGAAGCATGTTCTGGAACCAGCTGAGACCAATGAAAGTCAAGTGATGTGCAGTATTACATAGTGACCAGTAAGCATCAGAAGGCAGATTTCTACTCAGGTTCCTTTAACTCCAGAATTAGAACCATAACATGGGCTGACAAGATGGTTTCTGGGGGCCTCAAAAGAAGTTCTGGTGGCATCTATTGTCAAACTCCATTCTGGGGAGACGTCCTCAAACCTTTTGTGTCATGGACCCTTTTGACAATTTGGTGAAGCTTATGGACCTGTTTTCAGAATAATGTTTTAAATGCATTAAATAAATACATAGGATTATAAAGCAGACCAATTATATTGAAATGCAGTTATCTAAATATTTAAGAAGTTCATGGACACTGGGCTGAAAACCTTTGTTGAATGATGTCCTCATGCTGGGGTATCTTCAGAAGTGAGTTGATTTTTTTCCCTGAGGCCAAAATCTTTGCAGACTCAGTCCCCAGTGAATAAGGAGCCCTGGTCATTTGAAAGAAAGTAAGTGGTTGAGATCAGAGGCCTTATGGCCACTCATCTCAGATCCCATGTGTTAGGGCACCCCCTGATGTAAAATATATACAGAGATTAGGAACTGTGACCGGAAGATGGAAAAATCTGGCAATAGAGCCTTCCACGGAACAAGGAAAAAACAGCTTTGCTTTGTTTGGCCCATAGCTAAAATATCTTGCAGTTCATTTTTTATTTCTTAGAAACAACTAACCTTTCGTGATCCTGAAATCTATCTTGTCTTTAGCGTTGGCCTCTGTTTTTTAGTCTACTACCAGCATTTTATATTTCCTCAATTTGTGTACAGAATAGAGTAGCACCTTTTAGCAGGTCCCCTGGGGCCAGCCTGAATTAATGCCTTTAAATGTGAGTGAACCAGGCAGAAGGACAGAGGGGAGGGTAATTATTCAGATCAGATTCTCATTTTAGGTTTAAGAAAAGTGTACTATGGTGATAGAGGCAGAAAGTCATCAGTAGGAAACTTCATGGGCAGGTAGGGAGTGCAGTGGATAGAGCACTGGATGTAGAATTAGAAAGACTCATTATACTAAGAGTTCAATTCCAGCCTCAGATGCTTACTAGCTGTGTGACCCTGTACAAGTCACTTAACCCAGTTTTCCTCAGTTTCCTCATCTGTAAAATGAGCTGGAGAAGGAAATGACAAATCACTCCAGTATCTGCCAAGAAAATGCCAAGTGGGACCACGAAGAGTCAGGCATGACTGACCCCACATCAATAACAATCTAGAATTATGCTTTTTTTTTGTACCTTCATCAGCAGAATGCTTTGCACACAATGGGGATTTAGTTACAACTGAACCACAGCAACAATAACGAGTACACTTCATAAGCTGGTTTGGTGTCAGTGTTGGTAGACCTCAGAGGAGGGAGCTTCTTCCCATGTACTTGTGTGGTTTGTTTGTTCTGGTGGCTAAAGTCGTGTACTTAGAATCAGAAAAACCTGGGAGCAATTCGTGTTTCTTTGGGTAGCCTTGTGATCTTTGGCAAATGACTAAGACTTCCTGAGCCTCAGCCAATCTTTAGAGCTATAAGGCAAAGACAAGTTGCTCTCTGTCAGTGGAGAGAGTTCTCCGGTGGGGCATTCCCAGACCAAGGGAAATGCAGATCTTGACAGTGTGCAGTAGTGTGCAGTGATTGAACCCAAAATGAAACCAGGTGGTTTTGACTTGGAACAACTAGGCTTCTTCTCCGTGTTCTCCCTGTCCCTTCAAAATAGAATGCCAGTCCTGCAAATAGAGAGCTCACACACATCCACACAAAAGGGAAATCCCAGAGGCCATACAATCTGCTAGTGCAGTGCTTCCCAAACTTTTTTGGCCTACTGTCCCTTTTCCAGAAAAAATATTACTTGGCCCCCTGGAAATTACTTTTTAAAAAATTTTAATAGCAATTAATAAGAAAGATAAATGCACCTGTGGCCATCACCGCCTCCCTGGATTGCTGCAGCACCCACCAGGGGGCGGTGGCACCCACTTTGGGAATCACTGTGCTAGTGGAATAGTGCAGACCGGATAAAAAAGGAACAGGAGAGAGACCACTGCATAAGCGGCAGCCTCAAAACCATGCCATATTGTGTAATCTCTTGGTTCACTGTGCCAAAGGGTTTTCCCCCCAAGGATAACATGCACCACATTTTGGCAATGATGTTCTGGCTTAATCATTCTCAACATGAGGTTATTACGGTTTACAGGATTATTTTTGCTAAAACAGTCATCGCCACGGAGCTTTGCCACCAGGGGTGCTTTTGATAACTATGTAAATAGAGAAAAATGTCCCATCATTGCAGTTGTAATCCATTGCTTCACTTAAATCAATTACATGTGGCCCTTGGGGTCAAAATGACACAGAATATTAGCCTTTGGTGCCCGTTAGTAACTTGGTCTTTCCAGGTATCATAGGTGTAGGTAACTCCTGGTGTGGAGACTTCTTCCAACTGGGACAGGTTGGCACCTCATCTCATTCCTAGTTTTAGTTGTCTGGGGCACCAGGAGGTTGTCGCTCAGTGGTCACACAGCTAGCCTGTGTCAGGCAGGATTGCAACCCATGTTTTCCTGACTCCAAGGTCAGCCAGTTAGCAGCAATGCCAGGTTGCCTTCATGTAGTCTACCTCTGTAGCCTATTTGACCTTTGCTGTTGTTCAGTCATTGCACTCTCGTCTGACTCTGACCACATTTAGGGTTTTCTTCCAAAGAAATTGGAGTGGTTTGCCATTTCCTTCTTGTTTCATAGATGAGGAAACTGAGGCAAACAAGGTAAAGTGAATTGCCCAGGGTTACAAAGCTAGCATATGTCTGAGGCTTGACTTGAACTCAAGTCTTCACCAGGAGCTTCTTCTACTAGCTGCCTTGATCTTTATCAAGGGGTATAACTTTCCTGAGGCCCCAGTTTCTTAATTTGCATAATGAGGGTGTTAGACTAGTTTCTGAGGTCCTTTCCAGCTTGAGGTCATGTATGATTCTATGATCCTACTGTCTTAAATATTGCTTCACTGGGAGTAGTGTTATGTAGAGATGGAAGCATGGAATCCCTGCAAAAATACAGGGCTAGGTGGCTCAGTGAGCCAGGCCTATATACTGGAGGTCCTGGGTTCAAATAAGACCTCATACTTCCTAGTTGTGTGATCCTGGGCAAGTCACTTAATCCTGATTGCTCAGCCTTTACCTCTCTTCTGCCTTGGAACTGAAACTAAATATAAATTCCAAGACAGAAGATAAGGGTTAGGGAAAAAAAAATGCTTCACTCAACAATGTTAGGATTTAGAATCCCTGAGACTTTAGTAAAGCTTGTGCAAATGGTATTGGCCCCTAGTCCTAAGACATTGGTTCTCAACTCCCTTCAAAGAAGAGCACCAATGACCACTGGGCTCCAAGAAACTAGCAGGCTCTTTGTTGCTGGAATAAATGAAAGCTTTGTGAGAGAGAAAATTCAGGGAAAACACCTCCACTTAGAAACCAAAACATCTTGTCTTTCTGAGTCCCTGGAGATCAGTTATCACTGAAAGGACTGAAATATTCTGCAAAGTTTTCACAGGCTTCCCAGTTGGTAAACAAGAGGTGACATTCTGCATGTTTTTTTTGTGTGTGTGGAATCTGGCACAAGGGAAGCCTCTGACTGGCCAGTTTGTTGGTTTAATTGGGGTCAGAATCGGTGACCATTATTCAATTGAAGATGTAAATCAATCACATTGTTTTTATTATTACTTTTAATAACATTTCTATAGAACTTTAGAGGTCCTAATAAATAGCAGGCTGGGACTGAAACCTAGATCTTCTGAATTCCAGAACTGACTTTTTCACACCGAGAATAGTAGAATTAGAATTTTAAATAGCTGAAACAGTCCTTAAAGATAACCTTATTCCCTTCCCTCCCTCTCCCTTTCCTCCTCTCCCCCTTTCCCCTCTCCCCCCCTCCCTGTCTCTCCCTCTTTCTGTCTCTCCCTTTCCCTTCCCTCCCCCTCTTCCTCTCCTCCCCTCTTCTTGTCCCTTCCCCTTTGTGAGGTTTTTTCCCCTCCTGCCATTCTGACTACTCTTCTCTGCTCTTTATTGCCTTATCTTTTTCTTCCTCCCTAAATGTAGATTTTCTTTAAATTCTCTTTTTACTTCTATTTTTGCCTGCTGGTATCCTACCTTGATATTCAAGACCAAACTCAAGTTTACATTCTCCATGAAACCTTCTCTAATTCCCTCCCCCCCCCCCCCCGATAAAAAGTACTTTTTTCTAGTCTCATAACACTTTGCAGCTCTCCTATGTGCTTATAATATTCTATTTCATTATAGTAATTTGTATACTGGTCTAACTATACTATAAACCTCTTGAGAGCAAGAATGATGTCTTTAAAAACTTAACTTTCTTTTTTTTCTATGAATATATGCTTATTTTCTTTTTTTATCTCCTCCTTCCATTAACAATAAAAGAAAAAACACAAACTCATAACAAATTTGGCTATGATCAAAAATTGTTAGCCTTTTTCTGGATTTTGACCCCATCACGTCACTGTTAGGAAGTGGGCATCATACTAGGTGGCATAAGTTGATGGAATGCTGGGTTTGAAGTCTGCAATACTCCTCTTCCTGAGTTCAAATTTGACCTCAGATACTAATCCTGGATGAGTTACTCAACTCTGTTTGCCTCAGTTTCCTCATCTGTAATGAGCTGAAGAAGAGAATAGAGAACTCCATTATCTTTGACAAGAAAACCCCCAAAAGGGTCATAAAGAAACGGACATGACTGAATAGCAACACCACCACTCTTTATTCTTGGTTCTCTGGAATCAAGATTCTCATCTTTTCTAGCTTTATAAGGCTTTCTAATTAGTCTTCCCACCTTTATTGGATTCTCTAACCTGAATAATCATCTTTTTTCCCTCTCATTTAAAAAAAATGATACCTTTAAAATAAAGGTCACCTACCCATATCTTTCTTTCTATCTTCACTGAGTCCACCTAGGTAACAAAAATAATTATGCAAAACTGACAGCAGATATTCTACCATCCTGTACCTATAGTCTGTCATCTCAACCAAAAGATGGTTCCATGTTTCATCATCTGTTGAGCAATGTCTTCTTGATCTTTTCATCTCCCCTGGAGCCTTCCACATAATAGCTGTTTAATGAATGTTTATCCAAATCTCCTTTAACTTTTCCCCAAATGTTTTTCTTCTACTTCTCACTGCATCTTAATTTTTTTTAGTAGTGCATATTGGAAACTTCTATAGTATATTAGCCATCAGATGGTGTACAAAATGTGATAATGCTTTTTGAGTGACTAAAAAGTAATGAGACTGGCTATTCACCCCTTTGACTACCAAAGACTCCTCACTCTGGGTCCTTGGTTCTAGGTCTTTTTGGGTCAGACCACTCTCCAAATGGCCCCTCCAGTGTGTTTAACTTTCGATTAGTTAACCAGATGACATTTATTTAATAATAATGGCATTTAAATTAAAGTTATATTAAAAGTAATGTAAATAAAGTATTTCCCCTCCCCCCATGAGCTTACATTCAATGGGAAGAATGAACCTTTGTAGGAATTATGTTGTTGTGGTTTAGTTGTTTCAGTTGTATCCAATTCTTCATGACCCCATTTAGAGTTTTCTTGGCAAAAATACTAGAATGGTTTGCTAGTTCCTTCTCCAGCTCATTTTACAGTTGAGGAAACTGAGGCAAACGGAGTTAAGTGACTTGCCGAGGGTCACATATTTAAGGCCAGTTTTGAACTCGCAAAGATGAATTTTCCTGACTCCACAACTGACATTGTATGCACTTGGCCACCTAGCTGCTCTTAGAAAACATGAGAAACACAAGCACAATATACCAGTGTGAAAGGGTGCACATATGAAGAATACTTTTAAGTAGGGCACGTGCATGGAGGGGCAGCTATATGCTTCTAATGCTAAAAAGCAGAGTTATCCCTGAGCTCCTTCATAGCTGAATAAAGCCTGTAAGAAGTTTTGATATGTTATTGGAACGCTTGGAGAGGAACTTCCTTTTTCAGCGCAATCCAGCAGTGGTTCTGAGACTCATTCATCTGGGAGCACCGAGTGCTTATTAGACTTGTCCAGGCTCACCCAATTAGTGTATATTAGAAGTGGGACTTGAGCACAACTGTCTATGCAGAGGTATCAAACTCAATGTCTAGTATCAGATTAAAATGTAATTGGGAGGGACAGATAGGTGGCCCAGTGAATAGAGAGCCAAACCTGGAGAAGGGACCTCCTGGATTCAAATTTGGCCCCTGACACTTTCTAACTATGTGACTTTGGGTAAGTCACTTCATCTCTATCGCTTAGCCCTTACCGCTCTTCTGCCTTGGAACCAATACTGTATTGATTCTAAGTTAGGAAGTAAGGGTCTAGAAAAAAAAAAGAATTGATACTAAGACGGAAGTTAAGATTAAGAAAAAAAATACTGTCATATCTTTCACAGGATGACTTACCTCATTGGAAGGGACAGCTAGGTAGCACAGTGTCATGGTCAGGACTAGTGAGGACCTGAGTTCAAATCTGACCTCAGATACTTCTTAATTGTGTGGCCCTGAGCAAATCACTTCACTCCAATTGCCTAGCTTTTGTTGTTCTTCTGCCCTAGAGTTGATACCAAAACAAGTTAAGGGTTTAAAAAATGTAATTGGGAAATATTTAACTACATAAAAAATACAATAGAACCTAGATAGTGTCAATATGTGGTTTTCTATGTTAATATGCAGCCTGCAGGGATCTTTATGGAGGACTTAGTGTCTCCCTTGAGTTTGACACCAGGGCACTATGCCATGCTTGAATTTTCTTGATTCGTGTAATTGTCATTTCCTCCCATTAGACTGTAAACTCTTTAGAGTTCTTTGCATCCCCCTTATTGCTCAATTCAGTGCTTGGCATGTAATAGATGTTCAAGAAATATTTGTGAATTGATCCATTTCCACTTTCCTGTACAGAGGAGAGTCATATGATTAATTCATTTTCCTTAGGAAAGGTAGCTGTGGTAATAGAGTGAAAAGAACTCTAGAAAGGGATTCAGGAAACTTAAGTTTGCATTCTTCCCCCCACCTCTCGCCCCCCCCCCCCCCACCTTATCAATTGGGTAAAGATGAAGTCTTTCATAGTGGATGGAAGGCCAGACTTGAAGCTGTGATGAGTTGGATTCATATCCTGCTTCTGACACTATATGATGCTGGGCAAGTCATTTAACTTCTTGGTGCCTCACGTAACTCAAGTTGGAAAGTTGCAGATTATTAGTTGATCTTTTTTAGTAGATTGGGTTTCCAGAAAATGGATTATTTAAAAATTATTGACATGTAATAATAATTTAAATAAATGAAGTAGATGGAGTTTTTTTCACTTGGAGCTCCTTAAAGCTATGAATCATAATCCAACTCTCTTCTTCCATAGCAAACAAAAATAAAATTGGTCAATCTTGGGTCTTATAAAATCTCAGAGTTGGGAGAAACTTCCGATGTCATTTAGGCCAACCCATTATCGCTCTCCTATGTAAAACAGACGGTTATTCAACATATGCTTGGAGATCTCCAGTAATGGGAAACTCACACATAGAGACAGCCCTTGCCCCTATGGGACAACTCTAATTGCTGGAAAGTTTTTCCTTGTGTTACACATGATGTCGGGTGGTCGTCTCTCTTGTAGAGCCTCACATCTTTAACACAGGACATCTGGATGTCTGTTCACTCTGTAGGCTCTAACTTGCCCTCACACCAAAGGTTTAGGTTCCCAGAGAAGGTTTAGCTAACTCAATGGTTCTGCTCAAACTCTTAGGGTGCTAGAGAGTAAACATTTTGGAAGAAGGCACTGCCCCTACTCATCACTTTAACTCTCAAATTCCCACCATGATGCTTCCATTTAAACAAAACCAGCTACTCACAATCATGACATATTTAGATCATAAACATAACCATTTGCTTAACAACTAAGTCAAAAGAAATAATATAAGTACTTATGTATTAAAGCAAATGCACAAATAATATACGTATCCCAATCACCTCATAAACCTGGATATCTCCCAATGCTTCAGTTATTGTGGGGGAAAGTGAGCACATACTTATACAGCCTAGCCAGGAGGATATGAAGAAAACTCAGCTCTGAAATTATAATCTTCAATATCCTCTTTCTGACTCAGAAATTGTCCATAAAAGTTTCTTAATGAATGCATTTTCTTTGTTGAACAGATGTTCCCATTGCTAAGTCGAGGTGATCTATACTGGGTTAACTAATACCTTAACCAAACTAGTTACATATTAGGCAAATTCTCTACTTTTTTCCTTTTTTTTAAACCCTTACCTTCCATCTTAGACTCAGTACTGTGTATTGGCTCCAAGGCAGAAGAGCAGTAAGGGGTAGGCAAGGGGTTAAGTGACTTGCCCAGGGTCACACAGCTAGGAAGTGTCTGAGGTCAAATTTGAACCCAGGACCTCCCGTCTCTGGACCTGGTTCTCAATCTACTGAGCCACCCAGCTGCCCCCAAGATGAATTCTCTACTTTCAAGCTTTTGCTTTGCAGCTTAACTTCTCAGCAACAAGAGACAATATAGAGAAAGAGGATTATGGTCTTTCTTTAGTACAGTTCTGAAATCTGTCCTCACTTCTTTCTTAGCTTTCTAGGATCAGAATCTAGGTCCTCTCTGAAAATAATTCCACCTTAGCTTAAAGTTAATAACCATATTCACATCTTTAATTTATGATCAGGTAAATTACATCAGGGCAGCTAGGTGGCAAAGTAGATAAAGTGCTGGACCCAGAATCAGGAAGACTCATCTTCCTCAGTTCAAATATGGTCTCAGACACTTCCTAGCTGTGTGATCCTGGGCAAGTCACTTAACCCTGAATGCCTCAGTTTCCTCATCTTTAAGATGAATTGGAGAGGGAAAAGAAAATCACTCCAATATCCTTACCAAGAAAACCCCAAATGGAGTTACAAAGAGGGACATGACTGAAAGGACTGAAAAATAACAATGACAAAATTACAAAAAATGTCTACAGGTCTTTAATTCACATCATGGAAGCATACTATGTTCCCTGTTTGATCCAGTATGCAACAGCTTGGCATATTCAAAATGAGCAACTACTGTTTCAGAATCAGAATAATTGTTTCTCAGAGTTCTGAGCAGAACTAAACTCAAGATAAGCAAACCTTCAAGGCAGACAACTTACCAACTACTTTTCTTAGAAGCAAACATGCCCCCAGAAAAGTGAACTTCCACTTCCTTATTTTGTCAAGGAGAAGAGTATAAAGGAAAAAGGGAAGCTTCATACTGAGTTGACTATTGACTCATATTGAGCTTACAGTTCACTAAAAGGTCTTTTTAACGTGAATATTCAGTCATTTCCCCCTTTATTGCATTTTTTCAGTTGAATTTCTAAAGCCAGGTGTGTCGGACTTTACATGGATAAATATTAAGTTTCATGTTATTAAATTTGGCCTTTTTTACTAATTTATCACCATCATTTAGGGATCCTGATTCCGCCACCCAGCATATTACCTACTTCCATCATTGTATTATCTGCTAATCTGAGAAAAAAATGCACAATCTTGTCTTCTAAGCCACTGATAAAAATATAGAACAGGATAGAACTCTGTGGCATTCCATTAGAAATCTTTGATATTGATCCATTTGATATTGATTCATTAACACTCTTCTTTGGTTCTAAGTGTTCATCCAGCTACAATCCTCCCAATTATGCTATTGTACACTCCATATGTCTCTTTATTTTTGACATGAATATTATGTCAGGTTTTTAATCAGGTGACTATGTAAAATCTAGGCACTGATCTCCTAGACTCTAATCTTTGGGCTGGACAGACTGGTTCTTGATAAACTCATACTGGTTTGAAGGAATCATCAGTTCCCCTTCTTGCAGCTCACAAACCATTTCTTTACTAGTTTGTTTGAGCACCCTGATTGGCAACAAACTCACAGACTAATTGATGAAAGAACTTGCCTTCTTTCTGAACACAGAAAAAAACATTTGTCTGGCTCCAGCCCTGGGCCACTTTCCTAGCTCCCTATTATTTTCCTTTTGTTAATATGTTTTGTTTTTACATTACAAACATTTACAAATTTCCCACATTCCACAAGAGGTTTCTTATAGCAAAATAAAATAATTAAGCAAATTAAGTAAAACTAATAATACAGTGTCTTCATCTGAAAATGCATGTGACATTTTACATCTAAAGCCACCTCTATTTTTCAGATTTTCAAAAAGTCAATAAAAAAACTCTTTTCTCCCTCCACCATAATCATGATAATTAATCAAACAGCTTCAGCTTTGGGAGCTCTTTTCATTTCCATTATTTTTGTCATCATTCTCATTATTCTTGTGGTTTTGTTTATTTCAAATTGAATCAGTTCAGATAGATCTTCCTGGGTTTCTCTAAATTCTCTATATTCATTATTTCTTGCAGCATAATAATATTTCATTACATTCATATATCACAATTTATCCAGGCATTTACCTCTGTATGATACTTTGTTTCTAGTTCTTGGTTTCCATAAATGCTCTCATGAATATTTGGCACATATAAATCCTTCATTTCTATTTTTTCTTGGGGTATATGTCCAGTAGTTGGTCTGTTAGTACCATAAATATCTACCATATGACAGGCACTGTGTTATGTGCTGGGAATTCAAAAAGAGGCAAAAGACAATCTTTGACCTCAAGGAGCTTATCCTCCTAATGGAGGTACTCACAATCTAGTAGAGAGCAGAGGCTACAAACAGATTCTTCACATTTTTGGCATCATGATGTAATTAAAGGATAAGGAACTGGACTTGGAGCTAGAAGGCCTGTATTCAAATCTTTCCTCTGATATGTATTAGCTCTATGAACCTTGGCAAGTTATTTAACTTCTCTAAGTCTCAAGTTCCTAATCTGTAAAACGAGGGTGTTGAATTCAAGGGCCTCTGAGGTACCTTTAATTCTAAATCTATTTTCCTTTGATTTGATTCTTTGGTTCTTCTCACATAACTTAAATTATTTTCTAGAGCAAAGGAACCCACTCACAGCTCCATCAACAGCATATTACAATGCTTCTTTTCCCATAGCCCATCCAACACTGATTGCTTCCTCCTTCTCCTCCTTCTACCTTTTGGGTCATCTTTGCCAATTTTTAAAAAAAAACCCAAACCTTCCATTTTAGGATTAATATTATATATTGGTTCTAAGACAGAAGAGCAAGAAGGGCTAGGCAATGGGAGTTAAACGGCTGGCTCAGGGTCACACACACACAGCTAGGAAGTGTTCAAGGAAAGATTTGAATCCAGCACCTCCTGCCTCTTAATATGCCTCTCAATCCACTGAATCACCTTGATTTTTAATGGCCTAGTTATAAAAGCTGCCAGGGTAAAATGGCAAATGAGAGAAAATCAGAGTATGACATTGCTGAATCTATAAAAATATGCCATATGTGATCTGAATTTAAATCCCGACTCTTCTACTTACTGGGTGCTACTAGGTGAGTAGTTTCACCATTAGGACCTCAGTTTCCTTATGTGAAAAATGAGGGGTTTGGACTAAATCAAATGTCAACAAACTATGTTCCACAGTCCAAATGCAGCCTGCCACCTGTTTTTGTAAGGCACCTACTTCCCAGGATTGTGAGGCTCTAATAGGATAATCATTTCTTTCCCCCTGATTTCAAAGAACTCATGTTGTTTATTTTTATTTTTTATATATAATATGATAGGCCACATAATAACAACATAATACCCATAATTTGTTATAAAAATGTAACTGATCATCATAAATATGCTTATCCAAGAGAAATAAATTCTCATGTTAGCTACATCTAAAAATCTCATTCTTTTTTTCCCCTCCCTCCTATTTCAGGAGTAATTACTATATAAATGTTAGCTATTATTATTGTTGTCATTAAGAATAGTTTTTACATTTTTAAGTAAAATAAAATTTTGCTTAAACATTTTTTTTAAAAACACCCTTTTTAGCTCACAGGTCTTATATAACAGGCACTGGGCCAGATTTGACCTGGGTGCCATATCCCTAGACCTGGTGATCTCTGAGGTCTCCTTTAACTTAATATCGATGTTCTAATATAATCATAGAAATATGGCTTTACCGAATAAAGCCGAAGTAAGAAAAATGAAATACTAGAATGAATATTAAGCTATCAGTTGTGTAATAAGTTATCTGTGTTAGCTTTCTTTTAAAAAATATTTTATTAACATTATTTATAAGTATCTCAGCCCTTCCCTATCTCCCTACATCATAGAAGGCATCATTTGGCAAAGAGATATGTATATATAAATTATATCTTTCATGCTTCCATTTCTCAGTTCATTCCCTAGAAGTGACATTCACAAGTTATTCTTCAAATATTAAATCTGTAGCTGTATATAAGGTTCTCTTGGTTCTACCCATTTTGCTGTTCATTATCTTTCCAAGTGTGTTTAAAATCAGCCTGCTCACTGTTTCTTATGGTACAGTAGTATTCCATCACAATCATATGCTACAATTTGTTTAGCTATTTCCCAATTGATGGGCATCCCCTCAATTTCCAGTTCTTTGCCACCACAAAGTGAGCTGCTATAAATAATTTGGAACATATAGGTTCTTTTTTTCCTGATCTCCTTGGGAAACAGATTGCTGGGTCTAAGGGTATACACAGTTTTAGAAATCTTTTGTATAATTCCAAATTGCTCTCTAAAATGGTTGGATCAATTTACAGTTCTACCAATGGTGTATTAGTGTCCCCAATTTTCCATATCTATTTTGACATTTGTCATTTTGCCTGTATTAGCTTTCTGAAGCAAGTCCCTTCTAACCTTGAAATTCAGTGATTTGTTCTAAGATAGTTGCACTCTCAGCATCCATAAAGGCTTTAAGATGAAGGAGACTATCTATTTGAGAGGAATAGACATCTCTTTTTTTCTTCTCCATGCTGGAATGCACGATTTGAACCTTGCTGAATATAAAAAGGAGGGCCAGGCTGAGGAATGTGATATTTGCCAGTCCTCGATTCAGTTTGAAAAACACAGTCCTTAGTATTCTAGGAACTGACAATGTTCTAGGAAAGTAAAACAAAAAATTGCAGGACTCTTTTTGCTTTTTTCAAATGTGTTGCCAAAGAAAGCATTTTAAAAAGAAGAAATTTCCAGTTAGAAACAGTTTCAGGAGAGAGGGGCAGATTGATTCAGTAGGCTGTGGCTTCATCATTCTCCAGGTCTGTCATTTTGGGGCTGCTGATGTCCCATAATGACTTTGGGCCCTTCACCCAAGCTATGTGGGTCACAGAAGATGAAACTGAAGAGAAGAAAAAATTATTTCAAAAGACTGACATCCCTTCCCCATTCAGATGACCTTCCTTCTGTTTGGTGGGTAATTGACATGTGTTTCCCATTAGAATGTGTGCTCCTTGAGGGCAGGGATGATTTTTTTGCCTTTCTTTCTTTGTTCTTAACACAACCTGGCATATGGTCAGCAATTAATAAATATTCTTTGATTGACTGATAGTACTGATAATAAAAAATGACAAAGCCCTGTGTAAATATAAAACTGACAAATATGGACTAAAACTAAGCCTGTGTGGGATGGCTCAAGAAAATCTTTTTTCTTGGTAGGTGAATAGCTGTAGGCAGTAGTAACAGGAGGAGTTGTGGTATAGATAAATGTGATATAGATAAATGAAAAGAAAAATGTGGCCTCTCTTGTCCTAGCTTGTCAAATGGAGACGGTACTTGTACTGCCTGTCTGAAAGGGTTGCTGTGGGGAAAAATACTTTGTGGACCATGTGAAGATATTCAAACTATTTTTCCACAAATATTCCTCAATTATCTTCAGATATAACAAAGGTTATTGAGAAGATATATTCAATAGCAGTGATCGGTAAAAGCGTAAACAAATATATTATCTATCTAGGAATCTGTCATCTATCTAGCTATGAATCCATACTCTATAAATCTATGTATTTATCTTTCTATGAATCTATCACCTAGGAAACCATCATTTATAAATCTACGTCTCTATCTATGAATCTCATCTCTGAATCCATCACTTATACATCTATATCTCTCTCTATGAATCTATCATCCTTCTATAAATCTATGAATTAATGAATTTATCACTCTGCCTCTGTTGTGCATGTCTATATATGTATGTTCCTGTGACTATCATGAACACATGTATGTGTGTATCTATATCTGTTTATCAATCTTTTTTGCTTCTGCCTTTGCCTTGCTTTGTATCATCATTGCCTAGCACAAAATGAGTGCTTTACTATATGTCTCTATGCATGTATGGACACATGTATATATCACTATCTAGACCTGATCTGTATCCTCATTGGTATAGGGAACTTCCAGTGGGGAAACTCCCTTTATTAATGCAAGGAGACAACAGTTCTGTAGCATGCTATCTTAGAGAGTAGACTAGAGAAGACTGGGAGGTTAACTGACATACTCAGTGTCTCACAGCTAGCAAACATCAAAAGCAAAACTTGAACCCAGATTTTTCTTACACTGAAGCCATCTCTTTTCACTACACATTTTTGCTATAAGTATTGTTTAAGTATCATATACTTATATATGACTCTGGGAGGTGAGGGTTCAGCTAATGATTTGGTATTAATAAAATTTGAAAGTTAGCCCCTGGTATACAAATTTCAAGAGGAAACATGGCAGGAGATTCAGGATTAGATGGAGCAAGAATGTCTGTTTTATCTCTTTCTCTTTCTGTATCTCTATCCTCGAAGATATACATATTTACATACATGCATGAATATACCTATATTTTACAGAATAAATATAAATTTAAAGAAAAGTGTTTCATTTTAACAGGGAAAAAATGACCGTTATCCTTCTTTAAGATGAGAAATGTATACTTGCATGAGGTAAGAAGAGGAGCATCCCTGTCTCTCTGCACAAGATGATTTAGAGGGTGGTTGGGTGGAAATCTATGGTCTATCATTAATTTTTTAATCATCATATTTTAAGCCCAAGACAGCCCAAAGTCAGTATCACCACCATAAGATTTCCCCTTTAGATTTTTACAACAGATAAGTGCTGGTCAAGAAGTCTATTCTGGTTCCAGAAGGATGACTTCTCACATTCCACTGGAGTCAGGAAACAGGAAGTCACACAAAGGAAAGAAACACAAGGAGAAAAAGCAAAAAAGGATAGAAACAGGAAAAGATATTCTTTCAAACTCGTTTTCCTAATAATTAGTTTCCCCAGCTGACTTTGAATAGAATAAGGGATGGGTATGAAAAGGGACAGTTTTTAGTTAACTTTGGATAAGTCAGTCCATAGTCAAACTCTCAACTCCATCATAGACTTTTCTTTATCAAATCATTATTAAGGCTTTGAGACTTTTGAACCTGACCGACCATCAATCCCCTCAAATCCTATAACTTATATCATCATTCTACCTCAGCCAATCATGCATACCTTAGATCCCACCATCACCCCTATCTATGTCTATGTCTCTAATAAGATCAAATATGAAATTGCCGTCTGATCATAGTGGTCTTCTTATTGTCCCTTGGACATGGTACTCCAACCCCAACCTTGAGCCTTTTCCCTGGCTGCTCCTCTTGCTTGGAATGCTCTCTCTCCTCATAGCTTCTCTGGCTCTTTCTTCTTTTTTTAAACTTTTACCTTCTGTCTTAGAATCAATACTAAGTCTCAGTTCCAAGGCAGAAGAGCAGTAAGGACCAGGAAATTCCAGTTAAGTGATTTGCCGAGGGTCATATAGCTAGGAAGTGTCCAAGATCAAACTTGAACCCAGGACCTCCCATCTCTAGGTCTGGCTTTCAATCTTCTGAGCCCCTAACTGCCCCTTCCCTGACTTCTTTTAAGACATAGCTCAAATCCTACCCTTCTTCAGGAGGTCTTTCTTCCCCACAGCTCTGCAACTCATCATACTGCTAGAACTTTTTCTCTGAAATTATCCTCCATTTATACTGTATATATCTTGGTTGAAATTGTGTGTGTGTGTGTGTGTGTGTGTGTGTGTGTGTGTGTGTGTGTGTGTGTGTATGTGTGTGTGTGATCTCCTCTATTAGAATGTCAACTTCTTGAGGGCAGGGTTCATGTTGTTACCTTACTTTGTATCATCATTGCCTAGCACAAAATGAGTGCTTAATCAATGCTTGTTAACTGACTGCTTGAGACAGTAATCTCCTATTCTTCCAGCCTGGTCAGTGCCTGGTGGCAGGAAGATTCTTCTTTCTGAGTTCAAATCCTAACTGTGTGACTCTGGCCAAGTCACTTAACCCTGTTGGCCTCAGTTTCCTCATCTGTAAAATGAGTTGAAGAAGGAAATGACAAACCTCTCCAGTATCTTTGTCAAGAAAACCCCAAATGCTAGCAATTAGAGAAGAAAAAGAAATTGAAGATATCAAAATAGGCAATGAGGAGACTAAGCTATCACTCTTTGCAGATGATATGATGGTATACTTAAAA
Organism: Gracilinanus agilis; assembly: GCF_016433145.1. NCBI lineage: Eukaryota > Metazoa > Chordata > Mammalia > Didelphimorphia > Didelphidae > Gracilinanus > Gracilinanus agilis. The sequence goes on along the minus strand of NC_058130.1, from coordinate 542,622,443 downwards.
AATCCTAGAGAATCAACTAAGAGGCTGGTAGAAATAATCAACAACTTTAGCAAAGTGGCAGGATACAAAATAAATGCACATAAATCATCAGCATTTCTATACATTTCCAACACATTAGAACAGCAAGAGGTAGAAAGAGAAACACCATTCAAAATCACCCTAGACAATATAAAATACTTGGGAATCAATCTAACAAAACAAACACAGCTATTATACAAAAACAACTACAAAACACTTTCCAAACAAATAAAACTGGACCTCAACAATTGGAAAGCCATTAACTGTTCATGGGTAGGATGAGCTAACATAATAAAAATGAACATCCTACCCAAATTAATTTACCTATTTAGCACCATACCTATCAAATTACCAAAAAACTTCTTTACTGAATTAGGAAAAACTATAACAAATTTCATCTGGAATAACAAAAGATCAAGAATATCAAAGGAAATAATGAAAAAAAATGTGAAGGAAGGGGGCTTAGCAGTACCAGATATCAAACTATACTATAAAGCAGCAGTCATTAAATCAATATGGTACTGGCTAAGAGATAGAAGGGAGGATCAGTGGAATAGACTCGGGGTTAATGATGTCAGCAAGACAGTGTAGATAAACCCAAAGAGCCCAACTTTTGGGACATGAATCCACTATTTGAACAA
>NC_058130.1:542577807-542615307 GCF_016433145.1 Gracilinanus agilis | reverse complement strand
CAAAGATTTAGGGGAGCTATATTCATTTAAAAATGTAAATTCCACATTCACATAATTTTTCCTTCTCTTTCTAAAAATTATTATTATTAATAGAATTTATCCAAAAATACACTCCCCCCCCCATCACAGAATGAATCATCTGGGAAATAGACATGTTCATACTAATTATGTCTTTCCTATTTCCACCTTTTAGTCCACTCTCTGAAGGTAACATTCATAATTTATTCTTCAAGTATTAAATCTGAAACTGGTGTGATATTCTCTTGGTTCTACTCATTTTGCTGTTTGGAGGCACCTTCTCCTCCATCTCTCCACAAAGTCCCTTTTATTTCATCTAATTTATTTCATATAATTCCATGCACCAAAATGTACTATTTCTCAAAGTTGACATACTATTTACCTCTTCTCTTTATGATTTTGTTTATAGGCTATTCTTCATGCCTAGCATGCCCTCTCTCCTGTATTCTGCCCCTTGGAATGTCTAGCCTCCTTCAAGTTTCAGCATGGGTGCCAACTCCTCCTCAACCCTTTCCTGATTCCCCCAGATATTAGTGTTCTGTTTTCACATAATCTGGTATTAATTTATCTGTAACTGTGTCATATTCCACCAATAAAATGTAAGCCTTATTGATCGATGATAGGAACAGTTCCTGGCCCTCGAAGACAGGGACTATTTTTTATTTTGCCTTTTTATTTTCAGCACCTAACACAGTATTTTGCATTCAAGAAACTCTTAATAAAGGTTGGTTAAATTTAATAGACCTAATTATGGAGAATTGTTTTTTAGCTATAATACATTTCTTCATAATAATTTGCCTTGTTCCCAGTACCATCCTGCCTCTCTCTCTCTCTCTCTCTCTCTCTCTCTCTCTCTCTCTCTCTCTCTCTCTCTCTCTCTCTCTCTCTCTCTCTCTCTTTCTCTTTCAACTCTTACCTTTCCATCCTGGTATCCATACTGCATATTTAGTTCCAAAGTAGAAGAGTGATAAGATCTGAGGCCAAATTTGAATCCAGGACCTCCCTTCTCCAGGTCTGGACCTCTATCCACTGAGCCATTTAGCTGCATCTACCTCAAGTCGTTTAAACTCAATTTTTGCTATTTTAGATGCAGTGTAAGATAATAGATAGTATCTGGGACTTAGAGGCAGATGACCTGAGTTCGAGTCTTAGATCTGTCAATTATAACCTGAGTGACTTTAGATAAGTCATTTAATTCTTTAGGATCTTAGTTTCCTCAATTATAAAGGAAAGGGTTGAAAGAAATGACTTCTATTATTGAAGCATTTTGCCCTTCCATCATGGTAATTTCTGGAAATCCCTCGTCTTTTCTCTTTTCGACTTAAAATCAAATCCACCATTGTAGCAAAGAAAAGTAGTTCAGCAAAAGCACTCAATGTGGTGACTAGGTTGACAATATATGTGAACTTTTGCCCTAGAAGTCTCACTTCCCTACCAAGCAGAAAAAGGCATCAAATATGTTTACTTGCCACACTCTACTATTGGGAAAGTGGTGGGTATTTTTTGTCCCTTTTTCAGGCAAACAGTCCAAGGGACGGACAAGCTAATTTACCTTTTCTTTATGAAACACGTAATTCATAAGGGTTTCTTCATTTCACATCTCTGGAAATTGTAGCATGGATATGGTAAGAGATCATAAGATCATTGATTCAGAACAGGAAGGGACATTAGGTATCAAACTTCCCAATCCTTTTCTTTTTCTTTCCTTTTTTTTTTTTTTTAAAAATCCTTACCTTCCATTTTGGAGTCAATACTGTGTATTGGCTCCAAGGCAGAAGAGTGGTAAGGGTAGGCAATGGGGGTCAAGTGACTTTCCCAGGGTCACACAGCTGGGAAGTGTCTGAGGTAAGATTTGAACCTAAGACCTCCCATTTCTAGGCCTGGCTCTCAATCCACTGAGCCACCCAGCTGTCCCCTTTGTTTTTGTTTTTGAAGAGATGAGGAAACCCAAGCTAGATAAGTGAAATAATTTATCAAAGGCCACATAATAGTAAAGTTGTCAGTTGAACCCAGGTTTCCTGTCTTCAGAAGAGTGACATCTTCTCACTATAAAATGTTGCCTCTCTGTACCACTTATGCCAGGTTCCTTGCCAGTAGCCACAGGTGGGTGTAGTGGGTGTGGTGGTAGTGTGTAGGATAGTCTCATACTGCAGCTGTTGAGAAGGCCTAAGAAATTCTGAGTGTCAGGTTAGTTAGAGAGGTGGGAATGGGGGCTAATGATCCAGAATCAGGAAGTGATAATATTTGCATACACAGGAGATACACATACAGACCCACAGACATATAAGTACTTACCAAAGCATTCTCCTCATTTGCAACTTAGTCCATGGGAGGGGTTTGTAAAGCCTCCACCACATTTCCTGGCCTTCCTCCTCCAGGAGCTACTCACCCATTTCTTATTATTTTATTTCCAATAGTTTCCCATTATTGTTGTGTCCAATAGTTCCAAGGTATCTCAGGAGAGACTGATACCTACTTTCTCATCCCAAATTCCCAGAAAGTTTCCCAGGGCCATGCATGGAGCCAATGTGACAAATATCTGCTCTCTCCTCTGCCTTACATATCTACCCATCATCCATCCATCCATCCATCCATCCATCCATCCATCCATCCACCTATCTGTCCATCCAACCATCCATCCATCCATCCATCCATCCATCCATCCATCCAATCAGCCTGCCAGCCAGCCTTTGATCCATCCAAAAATACTTATTAAATACTTATTATGCACATGGCACTATACTAAAATGCTATGGATACTAGACAAAAATGAAATAGTTCCTGTCATCAAAAATACACATTTTATTCATTTTAGGAAACAACAGATATTAATAGTCCTTTCCCAGGCCGTTTGTTTATCTTTGATGTCTACCTTTTGCCCAACTCACTTGCGGTTCCAGGAAGCTATACCATGTAAAGTGGTCACAATCTGGGAAAACTGACTTGGCAGAAGGGCTAAACCAAGTTGAGGGTAAATGAGGAGCCTCAAACCTATTGGTGAGTTAGGGGGATGTCTCCCCCAAGCATGTGAGAACTTCCACTGGAGGAATGGGTGGATGAGAACAATGTTTCCAATGGCTACGAAGGCAATTGAAGCAGGCTCCGTGGTGTGCTAGCAGACACTGAAGACACCAAGGCCATGGCCAGTCGTCTTGATTTTTATCTTGTCACTGGACTTTGATGACTCTGGAAGAGAGTTCGGCTAATGACTTTTTGCATCTTTGTCTCAATTAAATGCAACTCATCTGTAAGTGAAGACATCACCCTGTGATGTCATCTGCCCCTTTCCAAATGAAGGACAAACAATGATAAGTATATAGCATTGGATCTGAGGTCTGGCCTCCGACACTTGCTAATTATGTCACCCTGGGCAAATTATTTAATCTCTGTTTGCCTCACTTTCCTCATCTGTAAAATGGGGATAAGAATAACCCCTACCTCCCAGAGTTGTTATGAGGATCAAATGAGATAATATTTGTAAAGCATTTAGCAGTGTCTGGCACATATGAATGCTACCTATTTGTGCTATTATTAAGTAATTATTATATTGAGTAACATAATAGTATTATATGTACTATTATTGCATAAGCACATATAATAATATCTCTCAAGTAAGACCTTCAAAAGTATTTGTCAGATGGAATTAAATTGAACAAATTGAGAAATAGTATGGGATGGCAGTTGAAAGTCTGGACTAGGAATCACAAAGACCAGGGTTTAAATTATACCTCTGACATTTACTAGCTTTGTGACCCTGGACTAGTCAGCTTCTCAATTTTCTGTTTTCTTATCTCTAAAAGAAGACCCAATCAGTAAAATGAGGGGGATGGAGTAAGGTTGAGTCCAGCTTTAAATCTATGATGAATTAAAATCCTATGAATTTGAGTTTGATAGTGTGGATGAAGACACTAGCCCCCATCCCCCCCTCCCCAGAAGCTTTTTTCTCTAAACAGGTTTTAAGATAAAAGGAATATCCTGCCCTTGCTCTGAGTGTAGAAACCTGTCTGCCTACACCATTTCCCAGGAGTCTCAAGGCCACTAGGTGGAGCTTCATGGGGGCAGCTTGGGGCAGGAACAACTAGATTTCTAGAGAAGAGACTTCTTGAAGATCCATTTTTGAGAATTTGAAGGCTTCACATGGAAGAGATATTAGATTTGATCTGTTTGGCCCCAGAAAGCAGAACTAGGAGAAACAGATGATAATTTCAAAAATATAGATTTTTTTTCTTCTAAAAACCCTTAACTTCTGTGTATTGGCTCATAGGTGGAAGAGTGGTAAGTTTAGGCAATGGGGGTCAAGTGACTTGCCCAGGGTCACACAGCTGGGAAGTGTCTGAGGCCGGATTTGAACCTAGGACCTCCCGTCTCTAGGCCTGATTCTCAATCCACTGAGCCACCCAGCTGCCCCCTCTGATTCTAATTCAAATACTAATTCTGCTTCTGGAGTGGGGAAAAACCAGCAATACGGAGACCAGTTGAAATAGCCAGAGGAAAAGCAACAAATTCCTTGCACATAGTAGGTACTTAATAATTTTTTTGTGCGTGAATAAAGAGTTATACAATGAAAAACTGGATTTATTTCTTTATTCACTGAAACCTGAGTTTCATAAGACTTGGCAGAGTCTGAAAACATTATTGGAAGATATGATCAGAGAATTGGCTAGGTGGTTCAGTGGACTGAGAGCTATGCCCAGAAATAGGAGGTCTTGGGGTTCAAATTTTGCCTCAAATATTGCCTATCTGTGTTACCCTGGGCAAGTCACTTAACTCCAATTGCCTAGCCCTTACTAGTATTGATTTTAAGATGAAAGGTAAGGGTAAAAAAAACAAAAAGGATAAGAACAGGAAAAGTAGGTGGAAAAGAATGAGCAAAAGTTGTATACATTCTCAGCTTTGGAAAATACTAACAAGATAAATCCTCTGACTGTTTTGACTCAGAAAAAGCAAGGTAGGAAACTGGAATGCTTTTAAAGTCCTACGACAGTGATGGCAAACCTTTTAGAGATGAAGGGATGTACCCTACCCCCACCCCATTCCCCAGACCTAATGCTATGCCTGTCCTCCCCCAGAGATCATGTGCCATGCCCCTTCCCACTATGCTGGGTGAGCCTCGCTCCCCTTTAACCCTCACAGAGGAGAGAGGAAGTGCTCCCATGGGGTGGCTGGGAAGAGGGGTGGGTGATGTGAAAAAATGTCACCAGGCAGGGTGGAGATGGGGAGGGGAGCAGCTCCACCTGAGTCCCTCTGCCTTTCTAGTAATAAAGTCTCGGGGAGGGATAGGAGGAAGGGTGGCTGAGTGCCCCCAGAGAGCGCTCTGTATGCCATCTTTGGCACCCATGCCCTGGGTTTGCCATCACTGTCCTAGGATGTTAACTTAGGAAATCCCACAGGTTATGAGGGCTTTAGTGATAGTCGAGTGTAACATTTTAAACAGTTTTTATAGCCCAGAGTTAAGAGGGTGCTTTTACCTTCAAAATTAGTGTAGGGGAAAAAAAAAAACCCCACTGATTTGTTTTTCCTGTATGCTAATTGTTATTTGTTCTTCATTTTCAAAGAGGACCAGTGACATCATGGGGTCATGTCTTGACTTGCAGTGAATTGGATTTAAGTGAGGTAGAATTTCACAAAGTCTTCAGACTCATTCTCTCTTTCAGAATCATCCAAGATCAGTGGCAAGACAAAAGTCAAGATGGCAGGTGATGGAAGAGGATACAGTGGATGATCTTGGTGTCTTCGATGTCTAATCAAGCTCTCAGCACTCCACAGTGCCTGCTTTAGCTGCCTTCATGGCCATTGAAACAAATTATTCTCATTCACCCATTCTATCTGGGGAAGTCTCCACATGCTTGGAACAGACATTCCCCTACCTCATTGATAGGTCTGAAGCCTATTGGTTACCCTCAACCTGGTTTAGCCTATTTGCTAGGATAGGTTTATTGGGGTGTGGCTGCTGCATCTACAGATTCTTGGAGTCACAGGTGAGAGATGGGTAAAAAGTGGACATGAAAAGTGGATGAGCACCCCTGAAAAGGACTCAGCAAGCCCTCACATAAGAGGTGCCAGCCTTCCTGGAACACCATATACATTCTCTGTATGTTAAAAATTCACTAAAATTTAATCACTAAAAATAGTCACACAAAAGCCTAGTTCATCCTTTTCAAAGGTACCAAAATTATTTTCCTAAAATGCAGATTTAACCATGTCACCTTGCTACTCAATAATTATTGCCTTAATAATCAAAAGCCTCTGTTTGGCTTAAAAAAAAATAAGTTTATTGATGCCATTTGTTTTTGAGACCACCATAGTTTTCCTCAGTATTCTTTCCCTGGGTCTTCCCAGAGAGCCCTTTTAAGGCAAATAATATATTTTTTTTAAGACAGAGAGAAAAAGAAGAGGGAAAAAAATCAGCATAAGTGATTAATACAATGAAAATGGCTAAAAACATGTGTGATGTGCATCACTTGTGGACCTGCTGTCTTGGCAAAGGATTGAATTGGGAGTGTCTTCTTGTATCTTTTCTTTTGAGTTATGCGTATAATTTTTCAACATTCATTTTTGATTTTTGTATGTATGGTTGTGTTGGATGCTTGAGAATAAAAGCTCCTTAAAATCATTTATTTAATTAATTTAGAATATTTTTCCATGGTCGCATGATGTTCTTTCCCTCCCCTCCTCCCACCCCTCTCCCATAGCCAATGCACAATTCCACTGGGTTTTACATGTATCATTGATCAAGACCCATTTCCATATTATTAATATTTGCACTAGAGTGATCATTTAGAGTCTACATCCCTAATCATATCCCCATCAACCCATGTGATCAAGCAGTTGTTTTTCTTCTGTGTTTCTACTCCCACAGTTCTTTCTCTGGATGTGGATAGTGGAGAATATAAGCTTCTTGAGGTCAAACCTTATTTATTTTTTAATCTTTGTATCCCTGGCACCTAGTAGGGTGCTTGGTACCTAGTAGGTGCTTATGCCTTAATAAAAGATTCTCAATTGCTAGTTTCATGGAATAAAGGATCTATGGCAAATATGAAACAATGTTGGATAATGGTTACTGAAATTTAGGAGCCTGGAATCCTTTTCTTGGTCTTCCTTACTGATTTGCAAACTTCTTAATCTTGCTTGCAACATTACTTGCAATCATTAAAAGCTTTCATTCTTTTATATCTTGTTTGTACATGGTTGCTCCCATGTAGTCTTCTCTATTAGACTTTGAGTTCCTGGACAGCTACCACTGTCTTTTGCCTTGTGTGTAGCACAATGCCTGGAACATAGTGGGTGCTTAATAAATATTTATCGATGGATTGCCTAGCTGAAAGAAAAGGAAGCATCATGGTACAGAGCACTGGATCATAGAGTAAGAAGAAGCTAAGTTTGAATCTCAGTTCTACTTTCCAGCTGTGTGAACTTGGGCAAATCACTTAACCTTTCTGAGTTTTGCTGGTAAAAAAATGAAGATCCCCTTCAGCTCTAATCAATCGATGGCATTATAAATACACGATAGTGATGATGATGATGCTAACATTTTATTTTTGTGATTTGAACATCTTTAATTAATTAATTTATTTATTAAGAATATTTTTCCATGGCTACATGATTCATGTTCTTTCCCTCCCCTTCTCCCAACCTCCTCCTATAGGCAATGAGCAATTCTACTGGGTTTTACATGTGATGACTCTAACATTTTATGGCACTTAGTATGTATCAAGTACTTTGCGATTATCTCATTTGATCCTCACAACAACCCTGGGAGGTAAGGGCTATTATTATCACCATTTTATAGATGAGGAAATTGTGGTAAACAGAGGTTAAGTGACTTTGCCCAGGGTCAAACTACTAGTAAGTGTTGAAAGCCCCAAGATTTCAACTGAGGTCTTTCTGACTCCAGGCAGCATGCTCTATCTACTGCACTGCCTAGCCACATCATGAAAGACAGGAGGTAGAATGGGAGAATACCTGTTCTTAGAATTAGATATTTAGAGCCAGAAGGGACTTCAGAGATTATCTAGTCCAATCCCTTCATTTTTCAGTGAAAGAAACTGAGTCTCAAAGAGGTTAAATTCCCTCAAAATCCCACAGATTCTAAGTGGCAGAGGCACGATTTGATCCCAGGATCTGAGACTTCAAACACAGTGCTCTCCCCTCTTGTACCAAGATGCCTCCAACCCCTTTGATGGAAAGGTGTTTTATAAATATATAAATAAATACAGAAATAAAGAAATAAATCGAGGGCTTCTTAGGTTATGATCTCACCTTATGTTATGATCTGGCTTCTGTCTGTCAACACCTGTATGGGAAGAGTCCAAGGAAAACTTATGGAGTGGAGGTGGAGGTGACCCAGTTGTGTGCTCTCCTAGCACTGAGCTAATGCTTCCGTGGGGCCTTAGAGGTAACCTTCTTGCTTGTCTATCTTGGGCTTCATTTGGGAGAGGCTGGAAACAAGGGGTTGTTGAGCCATAGATGGATGTGAATTGGAGCAGTAGTTAGTCAGTTGATAAGCAATGATTATTTATTTAGTACCTACTATGTGCTGGACACCAGACCGATAGCTGGAGATGCACAGAGGGGCAAAAGACAGTCCCTGCCCTTAAAGAGCTCACAGTCACTGTAATGGGGGAGACAATAACATGGAAATGGCTACTTACAAACAAGCTATATCTAGGATGAATAGAGAAGGAACCTTCCCGGTACTCGGCACTAGAAGGGTTGGATTAAATTTTATTTGGGGAGGGGAAAAGGTGGAAAAAGAACTCTGGTTTTGGATTCAGAAGACTTGGGTTCTGTTAATTCTACTAACTAGCTTTTTTCAAATCAATTCCTCACTGTGAAATGAGAGAATGGGATTGTTATTGTGCAGTTGCATCTTACTCTTCACAACTCTGTGGATGTGTGGACCATAACACACCAATGCTGTCTATGGTGTTTTCTTGGCAAAGATACTAGAATGGTTTGCCATTTCCTTCTCCAGTAGATTAAGGAAAACAGATGTTAAGTAACTTACCCAGAGTCACACAGCTAGGCAGTCTTTGAGGCCATATTTGAACTCAAGTTTTCCTGACTCCAGACCCAGAGATCTATCCATTGAATTGCCTAGCTACCTCCAAGGCAAACAGGGGTAAGTGACTTGGCCAGGGTCACACAAGCTATTAAGTGTCTGAGGCTAGCTTTGAACTCAGATCTTTCTGACTCCAGGCTCAATGTTCTGTGCCACTTACTAGAGGATCTTAAAGTTATCTTTCAGCTCCAACCCTCTGGTTCAGTCTTTGGATGTTACTCTCTCCTGCTCTTTCACATAATTTAAAACAATTATTTTCTTCCTGCAGCTTTCCTGCAGAAGACTAGGCAGACACTGACTGCCTTCCTCTGGCTCAATTTTTGCTGATTCTTGTGAAATGCCCTCCCTGCTATCCTGCCTGCTTCTTCTCCACATCCCCAACCCCAAGTGCTACCCCTTTCTGTATGTAAATGGCTACCTTATTCCAATTTAGAGCAGCTTCCTTAAGGTGGTTACAGCTAAAACTCCATCACCTCCCAGCAATCCTGACCCTCCTGTGACAATGCCTACTCAAGGCAAGCAAAATGGGGAATGTTTATAGGATTAACCCTCAAGCTCCCCTCAATAGGGGCTTCTATTTTCCAAACTATCTTCACTTCCAGTGCTGATGAGCTGGTTTTGGCTTATTTAATAATAAAAATGTTTTTTGGCTCATTTAATAAATAGAGCTGAGTGAAAATGCTGGCCCTACAGTCAGAAAGACTATCTTCCTGAATTCAAATGTGGCCTTAGACACTTATTAGCTATATATTTCTGGGTAAGTCACTTAACCTTGTTTGCCTCAGTTTCTTCGTCTGTCAAATGAGCTGGAGAAGGAAATGACAAATCACTTCTGTGTCTTTGCCAAGAAAATCTCAAATGGTGAAGAGTTATTAACAACAAATGAAAAATGTGCTTTTCTCATATTTAATAGTAATAATATGAATAATTTCAATGTTTAATGCTTTTAGAGTGCTTTGTTATATTCATTGACCCAGTTTTTCTTCATAATAATCCTATACGGTAGTTAGGATAATTGTTATTAAACTCCACTTGATAGAAGAAGCTTAGTCCTAGGAAAGCAAATATAAGGGAGTGACCACAGAATTGTCAATGGAGAGCTAGAAGGGAAGACCTCAGAGCTCATCTAGTCCAATTCTCTCATTTTATAGAAAAAGAAAGTGAGTGTAACGTTCCTAAAAATCATACATGAGTAAGTGTCAGAAATGGGATTTGAATCAGGTCCTCTGACCCTCATCCACGATGTTCTTAATCATGGTATTATGGTATTATTTTAACTGGAAACTGGGGACTTTTCACCCCAGAGACTCTGGTTGTCCCCCCTCCCATATCCCAAAGTGTCAGCTTATCAAACAAGTCCTTTTGTTCCACTTTTGTTCACCTATAGTTGTGCCAGGTAAGTAAGGTGGAAATTTGTCAGGCAATGGTGTAGGAAATTCACCCTGGGTATGTTTCCTATTTGTGGCATTTTTCCAAAGTCATTAGTGCCACAGGACAGGAAATGGAGTGCCAAGGTGGAAAACTATGTGGAAAAAATAACTTTTAATGGACAACTCACCATTTGGCATTGTGCCGTTGTTGCCAGGCTCAGACAATTCTTTTTTCCCCATTAATTAGTGATGATATTTTAAAATAGAATACTAGAGAGATAAAAGTTTTGATTATGGAAAAGGTTGAACAATCCTGGGAAAGACTAAAAAAGTTTTATTGTTATTTTATTTAACAAATGCCAGTGTTTCACTAAAAGTGGGGTTTTTAACCCAGAGTCTGTGAATTTTTTTTTTATTTTAAACCCTTAACTTCTGTGTATTGACTTATAGTTGGAAGAGTGGTAAGGGTAGGCAATGGGGGTCAAGTGACTTGCCCAGGGTCACACAGCTGGGAAGTGTCTGAGGCCGGATTTGAACCTTGTGAATTTATTTTGAAACTATATTTGGTAATTTCTATTTTAATGAAATTCCTTAGCCATCCTATGTATTTTCTTTTTCTTTCTTTTTTAAAGGTTATTTTTTTCTTTTCTTTTTTATTCAGCCCCTTCTCATACCATAGAAAGCATCACCCAGCAAACAGATATATATTTAGATTACGTCCTTTGTATTTCCACTTCTCAGTTTGTTCTCTGCAGGTGACATTCTCAAGTTATTCTTCAAATATTAAATCTGTAGCTGTATGTAATATTCTCTTGGTTCCACTTGTTTCACTCTTCATTATCTCATGTAGTTCTTTCCAAGATTTTTTTTAATTAATCTGTTCATCATTTCTTGTGGTGCAGTAATATTCCATCTCAAACATATACCACAATTTATTTACTCATTCCCCAATTAATGGACATCCTCTCAGTTTCTAGTTCTTTGCCACCATAAAAAGAGCTGCTATAAATATTTTGGAACATACAGTCCTTTTCCCGTATTTTCTTTTATGCACTTAAAAACATTATTTTGAGAAGGGTTCCATAGGCTTTGCCAGACTAACACATACAAAAGGTTAAGACCTCCTTCCTTAAAAGATTCATGGCTTTCACATGATTTCCTGAGTGGTCTATTGCAAATGAAGTAACTTGAGCCCCGAAGGTCCATCCTGAACCATTCCCTACTATGCTTTCTCTAAAACCCTCAAGGAGGCCACAAATACTTTGACTTTGGTCTTTGTCGCAGATTGGTACTAATAAACCAGTGACTCACTTGGGGGCCTCCTAATCCGACTTTTAGGGATAGAAGGGAAATCGAGACCATTAAGATCAACTTTCAGATGCCTGAAATAATTTTTATTCAGCTTTGCTATTTTGGCTAAAATGAAAGCCATTGACAGATGTGAAAAACGACAAATTGACATACCTATATTGTGTCTAAAACATCCTAGTAGTTTTTAAAAAAATAAAACAATTCTCCTACTTTTAGGGGAAAAAGACTCTTATTTCAACCAAAAGCATGGTCTGCCTCTGTTTCCCCATCTTTAAGGTGGTGATAATATTATGAGGAGGAAATGAGCTCATATAGATTATCGCATTACACTCTTTAAATAGATATATAAATACTATTATTGTAAGCTAGGTGGTATGGTGGATCGAGTGCTAAGCCTGGAGTGAGGAAGACCTGAATTCAATTTCAATTTCAGACAGTTACTAGCTATGTGACCCTGGGTAAGTCACTTAATTTTTGTTTGCTTCAGTTTCCTCATCTGTTAAGAAATGGGGACAAAAAAAGAAGAAGAAGAAGAAAAAAGAAATGGGGACAATTATAGTACCTGCCTTTCAGGGTTGTTGTGAGGTTCGAATGAAAAAATATTTGTTAAGTGCCTTGCATGTAGTAGGTGCTCTATAAACATTAACTATCCTAATAATTGTTATTATTTCCACAAAGGACACAGGACTATGCTGGTAAATGTTTAACAAAAACTAAAAAAAAATTCCCAAAACACACTTCCAAATTTATCTGAATTATTAACATTTTCTCTATCACTTTTTTAAGTTTAGATAATCAACAACAAAAAAAAAATCAATTTCTAGGTTGTAAATGCTTATGTTGAAAATTTAACTGACTCTCTGAATAGCATACCCCTGCATGAAGGCTTCTTCCACTTTACCATATATCCATATCCCTCAGCAGAACTAAGGAAAGGTAGCTAATGAGACAAACAAAAACAAAAAAACACGGTTGTTTTTGTTGCTTTTCAGTCCTGTACCCTACTAGAGGGAGGGGAAGGGAATAATCATTTGTATAGCCCTACTATGCAATAAACTGTGCAAATATCTCACTGGAGCTTCATGAAAACTCTTTTAGGTAGGTGTTGTTATTATCCCCATTTTAAAGGTGAGGAAACTGAGGCAAACAGAGGTTAAGTGACTTGCTCAGAGTCGCATGATAATAAATGTCTGAGGCCAAATTTGAACTTGGATCTTTTTTAGTCCAGACCAAATGCTCTATCCACTCAGATGCCTTAAATGTGGAGGACAGATAGATATCCTTTGCTAATATTTAGGGCACATCATCTCAGTCCCGTGGTAAACTTCTTCCTCATCTCATTTAATATTCACAATTTCCCTTAATAATTGAAATAGATCTCTAGGATGTTGCAGCCAGGAATGACCTTGGAGGCTAGAAGAAGGTACCATCTCCTGATTATGGGTAGATTATAAACTTAGAGAGAGAAGGGGAACTTTGACTTCATTTAGAACAATGCCTTAATTTAGTAGCTGAGGAAATGGGGAGACCCAGAGAAATATTTGTCCATTGTCAGAGCCAAATAAAGAAGGGCCCTTTTCCCAGGCTCCTTACCTAACCCTCTGCCCTTCCTCCTACTTGTCTTTCCATTATTTTCCCCAAATTCCAAGCTCCCACCTGAAATCAGAGCTCCTTCCCATGTCCCACAATGAACTCCTCTCTGTCTGAACTGAGGAGCTTCTTTCAAAGCCTGCCCCTACAGGGTGGAGTTGGGGAACAGAAACAACACACATTTAGCATCTTATCAGTCTCTTCATCTAGTATGCTGTTTAAATATTATTTCTTGTTCTACTTAGATCGTAAGCCCTTTAGGCACGGGCCATGCCTCTACTTGCACGGCGTAGCACAGAAAACACCTCTGGCACTCGACAAATTAGTAATAATAGAGTTTCAAAATACTAATAATTGGAGGATGTAGGCATACTTTTTTTAAGGGTCAGGAAGCTGTGGCTAGAAATGCATTTCCCAGGAGCAACAGTAATCCAGGAGTCTTGACAAGAGAATCATCAGTCCTGAGATTTACATCCCTCTTTCAGCAAAATATCCATGACTTTTGACACTAGGGGATGTTTATAGATGAGTGGGTGAGTGGATGCTATGATAAACAGTTAAACAAAACCTCTTTGAGAACTCTGCGTCCTGCCAAGTGAAATCCGGGGCCACATAAGCGGCAATAACAAGTAAACAGTTTTGGGACAATCCTCTAGTGACATAAGGACAAAGAAATTGATAAATGGAACTCCTCGGGAAAAAAAAATCACAATTATTATGATTATTAGCATTTGCAGGCAGGGGGCCCAGTATGTCCTTTAGAGAGAATTTTTGCCTCAGTATATATAGGCTGGGTCAGACCAGTGGAACATCTCCTAATGTGTCACTTTTTAAAACCCTCATCTTCCAAATTAGAATCAATACCGTGTATTGGTTCCAAGGCAGAAGAGTGGAAAGGGCTAGGTAATAGGGGTTAAGTGACTTGCTCAGGGTCACACAGCTAGGAAGTGTCTGAGACCAGATTTGAATCCAGGACCTCCTGTCTCTAGGGCTAGCTCTCTATACACTGAGCCACCCAGCTGCCTCTAGTCCCCCTTTCTTTCTGACTGTTGTGTCAAGAGACTGAAAAAAAGTGGAATATTTGGCCACCACTCTCAGAGCTTGGAGATATGTAGCAAACATATAAAATGGTTTATTTATTAATAGAAACATTAATAATATTTTATTATTAACAATTAATATTACTAGTAATGACATTAATAATTAATATTATTAATAATGTTGTTAATAATGATATTATTAATAATGATAGTATTTCTATTAAATAATAAAGAAACTTAATAATAGAAATGGATCTGTAGAATGTTGTAGCTAGAAATGACCTGAGAGGCTATAAGGGAGAATCTCTTTATTTTGCCTAGATTATAGATTTAGAGAGAAGGGGAACTTTGACATCATTTAGTCCAATACCCTAATTTAACAGTTGAGGAAATGGAGGTCCAGAGAAATAGCTTGTCCTTTGTTAAACAGGGAGTTAGAGTCAGAGACAACTAAAGCATAGGGGGAATAGTGAATCCTTTCAAGTACTAGAGTTATATGGCTTCACACAGAATTTTTCCAATGGACTTTCTTCACATACCAGTTAAAATTCCAGCTTCTACAAGAAGTCTTTCCTAATCCACCTTAATGCTAGTATCTTCTCCTGTAGATTTTTTATAATTTATCATGTGAGTAAACATGTGTACATATGTATTATATGTGTATAATTTGTACCTAATTATTCATATTCTGTCTTCCCATTATACTACAAGCTCCTTGAGGGTATGAACTATTTTTTGCTTTTCTTTGTATCCCCAGCCCTTAGCGTAGTACTTAGCACATAGTAGATATTTAAATAAATGTTTGTTAACTGACTAAACAAAAAAATCCAGATAGCTGTGTCCATCATTGATTTCCATGTTCCTTCTCTCTTATCCTGGATCCCTGGATGGTTACCAGCTCTTTCATCCTTTTCACCCTCTATAGCTGCCCAGGGTCTATGATCACAACAGCCTGAAGTAGCACTTGGCATTCTCCAGCAAGGAGCAGTGGGGGCATCTCTGGGCTGATGCTAACTACTAATTCAAGCACAAAGAGGTGGTGAATGGGAAGGTTCTGTCAAGTGATCTAGCCTTGATTTAACCTCATGAAGAATGGATAATTTGTAAATATTATGAGATATGGAAATATGTTTTGTGTGATAATACATATATGACCCAGATTGAATTGCTTGCCAGCTACAGGAGGGGGAGAGGGAAGAAAGGAGGGAGATAATATGGATCCTATAACTTTGGAAAACTTATGTGGAAGTTTGTTATAAAATTAAAAAAATGAAATAAATTAGTTAAATAAAATATTATGAGAAAAAAATGTTAGATTTCGGTTCCATGTTTAAGTCTGTAATACCAAGGTCTGTTGTGGATTGAGCATATATGTATTTCAAGCATTTTTACTTCAATAACTCAGTGATGCAAAACAGTGCTCACTTGTGCATTCTGGGCATGTAAATTTAAAGTGCATTGTGTGTTGGGAAATTTTTTTTTTGAACCCTCACCTTCTGTCTTGGAGTAAATACAGTGTATTGGCTCCTTGTTGGAAGAGTGGTAAGGGTAGGCAATGGGGGTCAAGTGACTTGCTCAGAGTCGCACAGCTGGGAAATGTCTGAGGTCAGATTTGAACCTAAGACTCCTGTCACTAGGCCTGATTCTCAATCCACTGAGCTACCCAGCTGCCCGCAATGTGTTGGGAATTTTTGAGAGTCATCCTAGATAGGAAACTTGAACAAATTTTGATATATGAACTCTTACTTATTCATCAGCTTAATAATCACTTTATTGTCCATAATTCTTACTGATGTTTTCAAGGTTTTCTTCTTGATTTGAAGACTCATTAGTCATTACTGGAGAATCCATAAGTTTTTAGGAAAACAGCTGATAATTTTCTTTTTTTAAAAAGTTACTTATTATTCATTTTAAACATTCTTTTCTTTTTAAATTTTGAATCCCAAATTCTTTTCTCTCTTTCCTCTCCTCCCTTACTTATCAAGAAGTAAACAAAATATATCAGTTATACATGTGAAGTCATGCAAAACATATTTCTATACTAGTCATATTGTTTTTAATGTTATTTTATTTTCCCCCAATTACATATAAAAACAATTTTTAATATTCATTTTTCTTACTGACTCCTGGAGGGGAGAAGGGTGGGAGGGAGTGAAGGAGAGAGAATGGGAAGGTAGAAGATAACTTGGAACTCAAAATTTAAAAATATATATATTAGTCATATTGTAAAAAAAAGTAGCAAAAAATGAAGTGAGTGAGAAAATTATACTTTAATTTTCACTTGAGGTTTATCAGTTCTCTTTCTGGAGATGGTTGGCATTCTTTTCATCATGAATCCTTTGGAATTGTGTTGGGATCATTGTATTGATCAGAATAGTAAAGTTTTTCACAGTTAAGCGTCATTACATCATTGTTTTTACTATGCACAATGATCTGATGGTGGGTTTTTTTTTTGCTTCACTTTGCATCAGTCCATACAGATCTTGACATATTTTTTCTGAAACCAGCCCCCTCCCCTCATCATTTCTTAAAGCATAATGGCACTCAGTCACAAGCATATACCAAAACTTGTTTAGCTATTCTTCAACTGATGAGCATCTCCTCAATTTCCAATTCTTTGCCACAAAAAAACTGCTATAAATATTTTTGTACATATAGGACCTTTTCCTTTAAAAAAAATCTCTTTGGGGTATATAGTAGTGATATTGCTGGATCAAAGGATATGTATAATTTTATAGCTCTTTGGGCAGTTCACTATGCCATAAGTTCATTAATTATTTTACCACTTCCTTTCTAGCATTTGCCATTTCTGATAGGTATGAGGTGGTAATTCAGAGTAATCTTAATTTGCCTTTTTTCAATCAATAGTTATTTATAGCATTTTTTCACCTGACCATAGATAGTGTTAATTTCTCATTCCAAAAACTGCCTGTTCATATCCTTTGACCATTTTTCAATTGGGGAATGGCTCTTATTTTTATAAATATGACTCAATTCCCTATGTATTTGAGAAATAAGACTTTATCAGAGAAACTTGCTGTAGTTTTTTGTTGTTGATATTACATCATCATCTATGGTATCTTTTAGCAAAATGTAGTTTTCCTAATTTTCTATTTTAACTAGTTCTATTTTTGCATTTACTTGGTCTAAGATCATAATTGCTATCCTTGTCTTCTTAAACTTCAGTTGAAACATAATAGAGTCTGCTCTAGCCCTTTATTTTAAATGTGTATCTTTCTGTATCAAGTGTGTTTCTTGTATACAATATATTATTTAATTCTGGTTTCTAATCTATTCTGCTTTTTTGCTCCCATTTTACCGGTTGACACATTTCAT
This sequence comes from Gracilinanus agilis, assembly GCF_016433145.1. Taxonomy (NCBI): domain Eukaryota; kingdom Metazoa; phylum Chordata; class Mammalia; order Didelphimorphia; family Didelphidae; genus Gracilinanus; species Gracilinanus agilis. The sequence continues at coordinate 542,597,581 of NC_058130.1, read as the reverse complement.
TCATATTCACAATTGAATACTAACAGCATATTTCTCTCCATCCTTTCCTTTTCTGCTTAACTTTCCTTCTCTCTTTTTATCCTTTCATTCCTTGAAAGTCTGTTTTGCTTCTGACCATTGTCTTCCTTAATCTACTCTCCCCTTTATCATCCCCATTCCCCATATCTCATTATATTTTACCCCCTGGATCTAAGATATCAGGGAAATTTTTCTTGGTAATTAAAAAAAAAAACCTTACTTTCCGTCTTAGAATCAACACTGCATGTTGGTTCTAAGGCAGAAGAGCTGAGACCAGCGGATTGCTTAAACTTGGGGTTGCTGAGTTAAGTAGGTGCCATACTAAATCTAGCACCAATATCATATTCCGTACTCTATTTTAAAATCCTTCCTAGCTTTGTGACCCTGACCAAGTCACTGTATACCCATTGCCTAGCTCTTACCAGTCTTCTGCCTTGGAACCAATATATAATATAGATCCTAAGATGGAAGGTGAGGGAGAAGGCAGACTTTAGACTTTTCCCTCCTTGGTAATTTTTGAAGATATGATATCTGGGTTCTTTTTTTTTTGGATAATTTTTAGATTTTTTTCAGATAGTCCAATAATTTTAAAATGATCTCTCCTTGATCTATTTTCCAGGTCAGTAATTTTCCCAAGGAGATATCTATTCTTCTATTTCCCCCCCCCCCCCATTCTTTTGACTTTGTTTTATTGTTTCTTGAAGTCTTATGGGGTCATTAGCTTCCACTTGCCCAACTCTAATTTTTAATGAATTATTTTCTTCAGTAAGATTTTCCTATTTAACCAGTTCTGTGGTTTTTTTTTTTTTTTTTTTTTTAAGAAATTCTTTCTTTGGTAATTTTTTTGTACCTCCTTTTCCATTTGGCCTATTCTATTTTTTTTAAAGATTTTTTTTAAACCCTTGTACTTCGGTGTATTGTCTCATAGGTGGAAGATTGGTAAGGGTGGGCAATGGGGGTCAAGTGACTTGCCCAGGGTCACACAGCTGGGAAGTGGCTGAGGCTGGGTTTGAACCTAGGACCTCCTGTCTCTAGGCCTGACTCTCACTCCACTGAGCTACCCAGCTGCCCTGGCCTATTCTATTTTTAAGTGACTTCTTTAGTGACTTTTTGAGCCTCTTTTGTCATTAGGCCAGTTCTGTTTTCTAAAATGTTATTTTCTTCAGTATTTTTTTTTGTTTCCTTTACCAAGTTGTTTACTTTCTTTTCATGACTTTCTTGCATTATTCACATTTCTTTTTCCAATATTTCCTTTAACACTCTAATCTCTTTCTTTAACTCTTCTAGTCATTCTTGCTGGCCTTGGATCCAGTTAAAAATTTTTTTCCTTTGAGGCTTTTAAAAAAACCCCTTACCTTCTATCTTAAAATCAATACTGTGTATTGGTTCCAAGGCAGAACAGTGGTAAGTGATTTGCCCAGGGTCACACAGCTAGGAAGTGTTTGAGGCCAGATTTGAATCTAGGACCCCCCTTCCCCCCATCTCTAGGCCTGGCTCTCAATCCACTGAGCCACTCAGCTGCCCCCTTTGAAGCTTTTCTTATAGCTGTTATCATATTGTCGTCTTCTTCTTAGTTCATGTCTTGGTCTTCTCTGCCATTGTAGTAGTTTTTTATGGTCAAGTTTTTTTTTCCTCATTTGCCCAGACTATTTTTTCACTTTGAACTTTATGTTAAACTTGGGCTCTGCTTACTTAAGGGTTGGGAGGCACTATGCTAAGTTTCAGGCTTTTTTGTGCTACTGTTTTCAGAGGTAGTTCTAGAGGTCTACAAGTTTTCAGTGCTTCTGTAGTTGTGTTCTCTTGGGAGAGGTGTGGTCACTGCTCTCCAGATCTGTGCTCTTGTTTTTTTCCCAGGAAGGGTCCTTGCTCCTCTGCAGACACAAGAGTGCTCCTCTTGGCTCTGGAACTGTGACTGGGGTCTTTGCTCCCTTGTGACTGCCCTCTAGTGTTTTTCTTTGCTCTGGAACTGTGACCCAGTATTGCTTATGGGCAATAGGGTTGCCAATCAGTGCCAGCTGCATGTAGTGCCACCAAAAGCCCCCTATAATTTTTTTCTGACTAGTTGCCCAACCCTCTTACTGACTTTGGGTGGAGAGCTCTTGAAGTTGCTGCTGTTGCTTTTACAGCTGCCTCCAAGGTCCATTGCTGGCACTCTTGCTATGTTCCAGGTCTGTGCCCTCTCCAGTGTTACAGACTTCTCCTGAAGACTTCATAAGTTGTTTAGGATGCAAAAATATCTCCTTCTGACCCTTTGTTGGTTTTGCCATTCCAAATTTGATTTTAGGAATTATTTTAAAGTTGTTTGGAGGGAAATGTTAGCAGGGTTTAACTATCTGGGTCCTGATCTATACTCCACCTAAAGGCTCCTAATGATGCCTTTCTTTTTTTTTTAAACATTTATTAATATTCGTTTTTAACATGGTTACATGATTCATGCTCCTACTTTCCCCTTCACCCCCCGCATCCCCCCCCACCCATGGCTGATGCACATTTCCACTGGTTTTAACATGTGTCATTGATCAAGACCTATTTCCAAATTGTTGATAGCTGCATTGGTGTGGTAGTTTCGAGTCTACATCCCCAATCATGTCCACCTCAACCCATGCGTTCAAGCAATTGTTTTTCTGATGCCTTTCTTAATAGAATTGCTTTGGCAGATTTTCCTTCAGTGATTGATCTGACTACCATTTTATTCAGGGACTCCAAGCCTGGAATCAATATGGAAAGTTACTTATCAGAGTCTTATGAGAAAAGAGAATCTGCTTATCACAGTTACTTGTTTGTCACAGTTATTACATAAAATGAGACATGAAAACTTTAGTAAAGGAGTATGATTCACCAAAGCCAGAGGAATTTGTTGCCTGAAAACTGAAACTAGAAATGTCGAACTTGTGTTTAATGTAAAAGAAGAAGGAAGGTTACAAAGATGACAAATATGTCTCAAAGAAATCTAAGCTGGAGGAAGGATGGACTACTGATGATCTAGATTCCCTATAAATTGATGCATGTTATCCAAAGTATGATGGAACATTTAAAGTTAAGACCTGAGTTCTCTTTTTTTTTTTTAAAACCCTCACCTTCCATCTTGGAGTCAACACTGTGTATTGGCTCCAAGGCAGAAGAGCAGTAAGGGCTAAGGCAATGGGGGTCAAGTGACTTGCCCAGGGTCACACAGCTGGGAAGTGTCTGAGGCCATATTTGAACCCAGGACCTCCTGTCTCTAGATCTGGCTCTCAATCTGCTGAGCTACCCAGCTGCCTCCCCCCCTCCTTTTTTAAACCTTTACCTTCCATCTTAGAATCAATATTAGGTATTGGTTCCAAGGCAGAAGAGTGGTAAAGGCTAGGGAATGGTGGTCAAGTGACTTGCCCAGGGTCACATAGCTGGGAAGTGTCTGAGGCCAGATTTGAACCCAGGATCTCCCATCTCAGGGCCTGGCTCTCAATCCACCAAGCCACCTAGCTGTCCCAAGACCTGAGTTCTGAGCTGTAAAGTTGACCATTTCCACTGAGATAGTATTGATTTATCTTGGTTCAAAAATGTACAGTGAAAAATATCTCCCCTTTATTAAACTTTTTCTACTAAAAAACAACAACTACTATAAGCAAATCCAAACGTAGTGATTGTGGTCCATGGCCAGTTGGCCCCTAGCATTTCACCGGAGATTGTACATCTCAGGCAAGGTCTAAGAATCAAATTGCTTTGCTTGTCTTCTAGCTATCTTCCATTTGCAAGTAAAAAACAGCAGGTGTAAAACCTCTACCTTTGAATACTTTAGGGGAGGGATTCCCAACTGCTGGTGAAGTAGGACTGTAGGACACATTGCTGCCTCCTCTATCACTTGGTATGATATGTTTTGGATGAGATGTAGGCATCCTGGGGATAAGCTCCATTATGTTTTAGGTTAGGTCTAGACTCCTTGGGAGTGTCTAGGTGGTGAAGTAGCTAGAGCTCCTGAACCTGGAATTTGGAAGGCTCTTCTTCCTGAGTTCAAATCTGGCCTCAGACACTTCCTAGCTATTTGACTCAGGGCAAGTCACTTAATCCTTTTTGCCTTAGTTTTTTTCTTTTATAAAATGAGCTGGAGAAGGAAATGGCAAGCCATCCTAGTTTGTTTTCCAAGAAAACTCCAAATAGGGCCACAAAGAGTTGGACACAACTGAAAACGGCTAAACAACAGTTAGATTCCTTGGACTCTAAAATTTACTTGTGTTCTTGGCTTCTATCTTTCCCTTCCTACCAGAAGTACATGTGGACATCAAGAAGGCCATCTCCCTACACATATTCCTTGAGGACAAATGGGTATCATAAGTTAGCCTTATTGGAGGGCAGTGCTTCCTGACCTACAGCTTGTTCTGCTACTGGTCTCCTTAGCAAGAGGAAATAGCCACCCCTTCCCTCTCACTCACACACCCTGGAGATGGTCAAGTACCTAAGATACATGACGGTAAATAAGACCAAAATGGCTACAATTCATTTCCTGGCTAACTGGAATTGTGGATCTAGGGAGAAAAAGCAATTTTCCTATGTTTGTCAGAACTCTCCGTGTTTTGTGGCTGTTTGAGACTTGATTTTCCTGTATGATTCATGGCAACTCATTTTAAAATTAGTCTCATTGACTGGTAAGCAGTCCTCTTAAAAGACATTCCATTTTGTCGGCCCTCTTACTTCCTCTGGGTCTCATCATCATAGCCTTTTAGAAAGGATTTATCATTATGTGGCACCAGGCTAGTCTCTGCTTTTAACCCATAAACAGGGTCAGCATCACGAAGGATGTATGATTTAAGGCCTACAAAAAGCATATCCCCCCCAAGAATGAATACATGAATGGCAAGTTAATTGGTGCAGAGGAATTTCAGCAAAGAAGCCTGATGCAAAGAGGATTTTCCCCCAAAGTACATTTGTTTGAAAAAACAACTGCATCAGCATCAGGGGGCATATATTTTTATTAGCAGGAAAATAATGATAGCACTTGGGGAATTAGATCATATCACAACCTTAAAGATTATTTCCTAAGATCTTTAGTTCCATCAGATTTTTTATTGTCTCACAGCTAAAATCCCACCTACCGAAAGAAGCTTTTCCCAATCTCCCTTAAGATGAGTATGGCCCCTTGATCATTATCTCCTATTTATCCTCTGTCTCTCTTGCTCATACATGCTTGTTTACATGTTGTCTCCGCCCTTTATACTGTGAAGGCCTTGAGAACAGGAATTGTTTATTGCCTTTCAATGTATCCTCAGCATTTAGCACAGGGTCTGGCATATTTTCAGATGTTGTTCAGTTGTGTCCAATTCTTTGTGACCCCATTTGGGGTTTTCTTGGCAAAGATAGTGGAGTGGTTTGCCATTTCCTTCTCCAGCTCATTTGATAGAGGAGGAATTGGGACCAATTGAGTTAGGTGACTTGCCCAGGGACACCCTGCTAGTGTCTGAGATTAGATTTGGATTTAGGAAGAAGAATCTTCCTGACTCCAGACACAGTACTCTATCTACTATGCCACCTAGCTGATATCTTTATCTTCTATATACCTATATCTCTGTCTGTCTGTCTATCTTCTATATATATATATATCTATATATAATCGATATATATTTCTATATACACAAACCCATATCTATATATCTGGCATATAGAAGGTGCTTAATAAATGCTCGTTGTCTTGATTTAACTTAACTTTGAAGATGGCACATTTCCAGGCAAGCAAACCACTTCAAACATTACTTTCTCTTAGATTATGATCATGAGCTCCAGAGCCCTAGGAACGGAAGCATACCTCAGATCACCAGTCCTTCTTCTAGCTTGATCCTTATAGTTACCATCAAGGGGATGATGGAGAAGGGACCCTACAACTCTGTCATCACTATTGTCAACTGCTGACCAATTACCACCTAGGTGTCTCAGTGACTAGATCGTTGGCCTGGAGTCAGGAAGATGTCTGTTTGAATCCTGCTTCTGACATTTACTAGCTGAGTGACCCTGATTAAGTCCCTTAACCTCATTTTCCATATCTGTAAAATGGGAATAATAATAATAATACCCATGGGGGCAGCTGGGTGACTCAGTGGATTGAGAGTTAGGCCCAGAGATGGGAGGTCCTGGGTTCAAATCTGGCCTCAGACACTTCCTAGCTCTGTGACCCTGGGCAAGACACTTAGCCTCCATTGGCTAGCCCTTATCGCTTTTCTGCCTTAGAACCAATACCCAGTATTAATTCTAAGACAGAAAGTAAGGGTTTAAAAAAATAATAGTACCTACCTCCTAGGGTTGCTGTGAAGATCGAATGAGATAATAATCGTACAGCACTTAGTAGAGTGCATGGCACATAGTAAATAAGATATAAATGTTAGCTATCATTCTTGCACAAGACACTAAAAACTCATAGGAATACATGAATGCATACAGAACATAAAATAGTCAATTAGCCCATTAGATACTCCCTTAAAAGTAAAGCTCATGAGCAGCTAGATGGTACAATGGATAGAGTGCTGGGCTTAGAATCAAGAAGATTCATTTTCCCCAAGTCAAAATCTGAACTCAGATACTTCCTAGCTATATGACCCCAGGCAAGTTTTTTTAAATTTAAATTTAATTTTTAAAAATTTTTAGCCCTAAAACAAATTAATTAATTAATTAAGAATATTTTTCCATGGTTACATGATTCATGTTCTTTCTCTCCCCTCCTCCCACCCCTCCCATAACCAACAAGCAATTCCACTGGGTTTTACATGTGTCATTGATCAAGACCTATTTCCATATTATTATTATTTGCATTAGGGTGATCACTTATATCCCCAATCATATCCCCATCAAACAATGTGATCAAGCAGTTGTTTTTCTTCTGTGTTTCTGCTCCCACAGTTCTTTCTCTGGATGTGGACAGCATTCTTTCTCATAAGACCCTCAGAATTGTCCTGGGTCATTGCATTGCTGCTAGTAGAGAAGTTCATTACATTCTATTTTACCACAGTGTATCTGTCTCTGTGTATAAGGTTCTTCTGGTTCTGCCCCTTTCACTCTGCATCAATTCCTGGTGGTCCTTCTAGTTCACATGGGATTCCTCCAGTTCATTATTCCTTTGAGCACAGTAGTATTCCATTAACAACAGATACCACAATTTGTTTAGCCATTCCCCAATTGAAGGGCATCCCCTCTGGGCAATCTCTAGGGGCTGGCTGAGGACACCTGGGCAAGTTTCTTAACCCTTTTTGCTTTAAAAAAAAAGATTCTGTGTGTGTGTGTGTGTGTGTGTGTGTGTGTGTGTGTGTATGTGTGTGTAACTTCTGAACACTCTTCATTTACCTTGTTCTGGAACCATCTCAGCAACTTAGTAGAGTTGGCAAGATCCAGCTATCTTGTCCCACTTCAGGGTATAACTTTATTCCTTCACGTAGAAGGAAACCATCTCCTGAAGATCATCTTCCTTTGTCAATAAGTATTCTATTTAGGCTGGTTACTGACACTCTGACCTCAGGAACTCATGACCTTTGTGAATTCTAGCATTTGTATAGACAAATAATTTTCAAGAACACCATAGAAAGGAAGAAAGTAGTCAGGGGCTCCAGATCCATGAATTAACACGGCTATACCCAGGTTACTCACCATGGGCTTCTTCTGTGAGTCAACATTTTTGGCTCTTTTGGGAGAGAGATTCTACATCCTGTCTCAAAGTCCAAGGGAAAGATTACTCAAGAGGAAAGGTGAGCTGTTTCATAGATTGCTATTACAGACAACAGGGAAAAGTAGTTGGTATAAGAGTCCCTCATTCTTGGCTTTCAGTGACCAACAGTCTTTGAGATAGTCCCATTCATGGGGGACTAATAAGGGACTTCTCTCAAATGGGATGGACTGAAGAATGGAGAGACTTAAGTCCAAGAAATCAATTAGGAGTTTGTTGCAATAATTTAGGCAAGAAGTAATGAAGGCCTGAACTAAGTGGTAGCTGTATGAATAAAGAGGAGGTGAATATGAGATATGTTATAGAGGGAGAAATAGCAAGATTTGGCAACTGATTGGATATGTAGAATGAGGGAGAGTGAGAAGTTGAGCATATGAGAGCCAGGCCTAAAGATGGGAGGTCTTGGGTTCCAATTTGACCTCAGACACATTGCCTAGCCCTTACCTCTCTTCTGCCTTAGAACCAATACACAGTATTAATTCTAAGGTAGAAATTCAGGGTTAAAAAAGAAAAGTTGAAGATAATGTTGTAGTTATGAACCTGAGACACTGGAAATATAGCGGTACCTTTGACAGAAATAGTAACATTTGGGAAAGGGAAGAGCTTATGGGGGGAAGGGAATTTCATTTGTTTTGAGTATGATGAGTCTGGTATGCTTCTAGGATATCTAGCCTGAAATGGCCAAAATGGCCATTTTTTTTTCATCTGAAATCTGTGGGACCAAAATATGACAGAGAGAGAGAGAGAGAAAGAGAGAGAGAGAGAGAGAGAGAGAGAGAGAGAGAGAGAGAGAGAGATTTTTTCATATAGGCAGTTAGATGGCACAGTGGATAGTGTTGGTCCTGGAGTCAGGAAGACTTATCTTCATGAATTCAAATCAAGTGTGGAACTCTTTACTTCTTGTGTGATCCTAGGTAAATAAGTCACTTACCCTTGTTTGCCTCAGTTTCCTTGTCTATGAGTCAGATAAAAAAAATGACAAACCATTCCAGCATCTTCTAAGAAAATACAAAATGGGGTCATGAAGAATCAGGCATAACTGAAAAATGACTGTACAACAACAAATTTAAGTATGTATAATATATATCAGTGATGGAGAACTTATGGCATGGTGCCAAAGATGGCATGCAGAATGCTTTGTGTGAGCATATGGCTGACTCCCTCCCTCCCTCCCCAGCATTTGTTACTAGAAAGGCAGAGGGACTCAGGCAGAGCTGCTCCTTTCCTCCTCTCCTCCAAGTCCCTCTGCCCAGCAGCCCAATGGGAGTGCACAACAGATAAGATGGGCAACTCACAGGTGGCAGAACTGGAGGGGAGCTGAGTGCTTGGGCCATTCCCCTCCTTTTCACTTGCGCTGAGGACATTCCTCACTTCACCTACTCCTCTACCCAGCAGCTGAATGGGAGTGCTTCCTCCCTCCCCTATGTGCATGCACAGCACTTGGTGGGGAGGGCAGGGCATGACACATGGTTTTCTCTCTCTCTCTCTCTCTCTCCAATCTCTCTCTCTCTCAGTTATCTGCATAGTTAAATCCATGGGAGTTGAGGGATTTATTGAAATAATGTAGAGGGACAAAAGAAGAGGTCACAAGACAGAACCCAAGTTCTGGCTGTGATAAGTATTATGAGCCAGCAAAGGACATGTTAAGTGGAAAAGGAGTAGTCAGATAGGTAGAAGGAAAACCCAGAGAGTGTAGTGTCATGGAAATCTAGAGAGCAGTCTCCTGGAGAAGGTGTTTGATAGTGTCAAATGAAGCAGATAGTTTTAGGATGATGAGAACAATGCAAATCCCATAAACTTTGGCAATTAAGAGATCTTTGGTAACTTAGTATTGAGAGTGGTTTTAGTAGCCTGAGATTGGAAGCCAGATTTTGAAAGGTTGAGGTGTGAAAAGCAAGGAAGTAAAGGCCCTGAGTATCAATAGCTTTTTCAAAGTATTTGATTGGGAAAGAGAGGAGAGATAGAGAATGATGGCTTGAGGCGATAGTAGAGTTAAGTGAAGGCTTTTTAAGGATGGGGAAACTTGGGCATGTTTGAAGGCAGTATGGAAGGAACCAGCAGATAAGTAGAGATTGAAAATTTGAAATAGAAAGGAGATGATTAATGTTGAAATCTTCCAATGAAGATGAAGGTAGATGGGATTAAGGCATGGCCTTGGCAAGGAGAAGGATACCTCTATGTCAGTGCCTGGAGGAGGGGGAGAGCCGGGAGAGGTTATTTCAAGGGGTTTTGAGATGCTTAGAAGAGTTAATTCTTTTCTAATGGCCTTGGTTTTCTCAGTAGAGAAAGAGGAAAGTATTTAGCTGATTGAAAATGAGAGGGGAAGGTGGCTAGAGACTTGAAGGGAAGAGAAAGTTTGGAATACCATCTCTGGGGAGTGAGAAAGGGAATCAATTAAAGGAAGGACTGCCTTGCCACAGTATGAGTCCAGCTGAATTTGCATAACTTATAATATATTCAGTCAGCATAATTATGAAACTTCCTCCTGCTCTTTTCAACAATTTGGAAGTAGGAATTAGAGGATGGTGGGAGTAATCCAGGGCTGAGGTTTGGCAAAAGATGAGTCAGGATAGGATGAAGGGCCAAGGGATTAGAGACCAAAATATAGAACTGAAAGGGCTAACTATATATGGAGTTGAGATTGGAAAGGGACTAAGGTGAAGTCAGAACAGGGCCTGAGAAAGTGATAAAAAGTAGAGGGGCTAGGAGTCTCAATGAGGACAAATAATAAATTTAGGAGTAATTCATGAGGTGGAATGACAGGAGGTTCGAGTCAGATAGAAGAATATCAGAATTCCTTATTGAGGAAGTAGAGTGTTTGGTGTAATTTGAAATCTACCCTGTGACTATTCCTATGAGTTGTTGAGGTAGAGTGACAAAGTAGTTCATAGAATTTAAGGAGCCCAAGGAACTAGGAGGTTTGGCGAGTTTGAGGGAACATCAGTGTGGACATTGAAATCTCCTAAAACAAGGGCAGAAGCAGGGACAGGGAGGTAGATTAGGAGTCAGATGAAAAAGGAGGAATGATCTGAGAACTGATATACTATAGCCACCTTGATTTAGATTGAGTGGAAATTTTTGACTGAGTTAAACTTCAAAGAAAAGGTTGTTGAATGATGGGGGCAAAAGGAGAATTCTGAAAGTGGGAGCAGGGAACAAAGAATATCCCAGCTCTCTCTCCAAGATTACTGTGTGTAAATACAGGAGAAAATGGCTAGGGATTTAATGTCTTTAGAAGGGAGGCAGGTCTCAACGAAGGGTAGTAGACAGAAGTAGTATGAGAACTCCAAGATGAAGAAGATTTTGTTCATTATGGAAAAGAAATTCCAGATAGCACAGTTGAAAAATTTGGCAGAGTTTGGAGTGGGACACGGGTAGGGTAGGGTTGAAGAAAATCTGGAATAGAGAATGGGAGGTGAAGATTGGGGATAGTTTGTTATTATATGACCAATGACTAAATTAATTTAGGGATAGGGAGAAACATAGGAGGCACTATAGGGGTAGTAGGTAGAGGGTTAATAATACAGCTTATAGTTTCTCAGGGGTGTTACAGAGATAGATCAGCTAGGCCTGGGTTGTGGACCTCCCTTTCTCTCCTTCTTTTCTTCATTCACCCTTTACTGCAGCTATTCCTCTTGCAGAGTAGCTAGGAGAGGGTCAGAGAAATTGAGTTGAAATTTTGTCTCTGATACTTATTAGGGAGACCTTGGATAAGTCACTTAATCTTCTTAGTCCTTGGTTTCTTAATCTGTAAAGCATGGGGTTAGACTGGATGGCTCTGATATCTTTTATAGCTTTAGAACTATTAACCTATGATCTAATTCAAATTTCCTTGTAACAAAGAAAAAGGTTAAGGAAAACAGCAGCTACAACGACCACATCTGAAAATGTATTAAAAATTCATATCCAGTAGTTGATTACCTTTCTGCTAGGAGGGAGGTGTGTTTCATTAATTCTTTTTTGGGACTATTATTGGTTTTTGAGTCACTCAGAGTTTGCTTCCTTCTATTGATCTTTTCTTTTACATCGTTGTATATCAGGTGACACAATGAATAGAGTGCTGGCCTGGAGTTATGAGTTCAATATGGCCTCAGACACTTACTATTAATGTGACTCTGGACAAGTCACTTAACTCTGCCTCAGTTTATTCATCTGTAAAATGAACTGGAGAAGGAAATGGCCAACTACTCCAGTATCTTTGCAAAGAACATCTGAAATGGGGTCACAGAGAGTTGGATACTAATGAAACTGAAAAGACTGACCAATAACAATATTCTTTTGCAGATGATTAAGCCAAAGCCCCAATGGATTGACTGTGAAGATTGTGGTGTCATGGAGCCTTGCTGGATTCACTAAAAGGAAAAGGAGTAGAGAGTCACCTCAGGGTCCTTCCACTACCACTGTTGTGTGAAGTAATTTTATTTCATGTTATCTAGGACCACTCTAGCCATCTAGCTCCATCATTTCCTATTACCAGAATCCCTTGGGGGAAGGCTGACAGAATTTCTTCTTTCCCAAGCCTGTCTTTTAGGGAAAGGAAGGGAACAAGAATTTATCTAATTATTTATAATTTACTTAAGGGAAATGATGTGCCAGGCATTGTGCTAAGCACTTTACAAATCTCATCTCATTTTTCTCTAAACAATTCAGTGAGATAGGTGCTATTATTATCCCTATTTCATGATTGAAGAAACTTAGGCAGACAGAGGTCAATGACTTGTCAAGGGTCACACAGCAAATAAGTGTCTGAGGTCCAATCTGATGTCTTCCTGACTCCAGGCCTAGCACCTATCCACTCTGCTACCTCAGTGCCCCCCAGAGCAATAATATTCCATTCTCTAGCCATCTACTGATGACTTAGAAAGAAAAATTCTTGCCATCAAATTCCTTGTCATCACTGAATGGTTCAAAATAAAAAATAGATATGATATCAATGGAAATATTTTAAAGAAGAGGAATTCACATCTATTTTGTCACCGTCCCCTAAACCACCATGGGACTTTTCCATCTGATTTGATCTAAGACTTTCCACGTGTGTTATCTTCCCATTAGAAAGTGCTTCTTGAGAGCAAAGACTGTCTTCTTTTTCTGTTTGTTTCTCTAGATTATCGTTGTGTTTTGCATATAGTAAGTGCTTAATAAATGCTTTATTCATTCATTCTTGGCTTTTTATTTTTTTATATTTATTTATTTCGAAACCCTTACCTTCCATCTTGGAGTCAATACTGTGTATTGGCCCCAAGGCAGAAGAGTGGTAAGGGTAGGCAATGGGGGTCAAGTGACTTGCCCAGGGTCACACAGCTGGGAAGTGTCTGAGGCCGGATTTGAACCCAGGACCTCCCGTCTCTAGGCCTGGCTCTCAATCCACTGAGCCACCCAGCTGCCCCCAATTCTTGGCTTTTTAAAAGAAGATTTATACACAAAGCATGCAAACATACAAAGTGATGAGGTAGAGCATGTTAAACCTGACTGATGAAAGGAGTAACTGTCTCAATGTTCTTAGCTGAATTCTGGCATTAGGCCCACTCTACCCGGATTTGCTCTTACCCAACCTAACCTCCTACCTGCTCTTGGCATCTCTGTTAATCCAATCCTTTGCCATGGATTTGGCTGGCCAGTGTTGCAATATCTCACACTTCTGGAATTTGCTTTTTCAGTCCTAAATTATGGAGGTAGGCGTCTGGAACCTTGGCATTCACTTTCCTTTTTGGTCATTCTCAGGATAGCTCACCTTGGCCTATCCACCAAAGACAAGGAAAGTCCCACTTGCTGTTTTGACTTTCGGTGAAAAAAAAAAACCCTTCTCTCTTCTTAAAGCCTTCTCATTTTTTCAGACTTTGATCTTTACGCTGGGCAGGGGAAGTGGGTCTTTTCATCCTGGGCTCCAAAAGTGGCCTATTTACCTTCTTTCCAGTGCTCAGACTCTCTTTATTTGTCTCTGTTTCTCATTTTGACCCACAACTCCCTTGTCTTTGACTTGCCTAAAACAGATTCCGTTTACCACTTCAGGGATGAAACTATTTCTTCCTATATTTTATGTTGGCTTCAAAACAGCAGTCCAGGGGGTGCAGCTAGCTAGCACAGCAGATAGAGTGCCAGGGCCTGGAGTTGGGAGGACCTGAGTTCAAATCTGATACCAGACCTCTCCTAGCTGTGTGACCCTGGGTACAGCACTTAACCCCATTTGCCTAGCCCTTGCCTTTGCCCTTCTGCCTTATAGTTGTTATAAAGACAAAAAATAAGGGTTTAAAAAATTGATGGTACAAGCAATAATCCTTCTTTGGACTGGGTCCTCGTACTTCTCACACCTTGTTGCCTTTCTTCCAAGGCGAATTTTTATTCTAGGTATGCCTGTGAATCCCTTTATGGCCCCAACCTTACTTAGCAGTAACTGGGCAAGCTTAACTGACTGATATACGCTTGGGCCATTTGCCAGGGGCAGACCTTACCTTAGCCTTAGCTGTGGGCTCCAATCATTATCTGACCTTAAAGTGAAATATCATTGGCTCCACCTTTGAAAGCAAAATTGGAACTGGAACCTAGGCTTCCTTACTCCCCAGTTCATACCTTTCTACTCTGTCTTTAAGTCTTCTGAGATTTCAATAGAAAAGAAGTCTTTTGCTCTTCTTGGCCTTAAGGAAAGTAAATAGAACAAAACCCATTCTACAGAGTTCTTTTAGGCTTAGAACTAAAAATCTCCATCACACACACACACACACACACACACACACACACACACAAACAACAAAAATCACCATAATGTGATGAACATTGGCTAGTTCTGAATAAAGGCTATATCCTTAAAATGAAGTATATTTGAAAGAAAAAATAAATATATGTAATAGTGTCAGTTCTATGGAGTGGAGTACTAAATTTATTCCCTCTCTGTGTTTGGGTATCCTGTGTGCTGTCTTACTGATTTGGGATATAGCCACTGAAAATTCATTATTGGGGAATAGATAGGTGGGTCAGTGGATTGAAAACTAGACCTAGACACTACCACTGTGGGACCCTGGGCAAGTCACTTAACCCCCGATGCCTAGCCCTTAGTGCTCTTCTGCCTTTGAACCAATACACAGGATTGATTCCAAGACAAAAGGTAAGCGTTTTTTTTTTTTAAGAAAAATCATTATGTAAAATGATTGCATGAAAACAATGACCAGTTTGGGAGAAATCCGCAATATTTTCTAGAAATAAATAAATGTCTGCTGCATAAAAATGTAGTAAGTTTTTCCCAGTAAGTTTTTTAAAAAAAGACATGGACAATTATAGAAATTAGGTGGAAAAAACTGGGTTATATAAAATAGTGGAATGTGCTAGGCAGATGAACTTTGGAAAATTCAATTCTGTTCAATTAACAAACATTTGTTAAGCACCTCCTGTGTGTAGAGGTCTCTACTAGTTCTTGAGAGAGACAAATGTCAGATATGACACCTTTTCTAACTTTTTAGTGCTTGCAAGTGTGGATGGGAATAAGATACCTACAGAGAGAACACATTATACAGACAATGTAATATCAGTACATTGAAAAGGTACAGAACAAATGTTTCCGAAGCTTTTTCCTTCATCTGCTGGTCTCTGCACATTTATTTTCTTGGGGAAAGGGAATAAGTTTTTATATAGCATCTATTATGTGCTAGGCACCATGCCTAAGAGTTTATAAATTTATCTCATTAGCTCCTCACATCAACCTTGTGACATAGGTGCTATTATCCTCATTTTAGAGTTGAAGAAGTAGAGATTAAATGATTTGCCTAGGGCCATGCATCCAGTAAGTGTCTGAGGCCAAATTTGAACTTATTTGTTCCTGACTAGGGAATCAACACTATCTACTGCACCACCTTGGTGCTTGGTGTTTTTTTTTTTCTTTTCTATTTTACTTAGAATATTTTTCCATGGTTACATGATTTATGACAAGCAATTCCACTGGGTTTTACATGTATCATTGTTCAAAACCTATTTCCATATTATTAATATTTGCAATAGAGTGATTATTTAAAGTCATTATCCCCAATCATATCCCCATCAAACCATATGATTGATCATATGTTTTTCTTCTGCATTTCTGCTCCCACAGTTCTTTCTCTGGGTGTGGATAGCATTCTTTCTTATAAGTCCCTCAGAATTGTTCTGGGTCATTGCATTGCTGCTAGTAGAGAGGTCTATTACATTCAATTGTGCCACAGTGTATCTGTCTCTGTGTATGAGGTTCTGGTTCTGCTCCTTTCACTCTGCATCAATTCCTGGAGGTCTTTCCAGTTCACATGGAATTCCTCCAGTTCATTATTCGTTTCAGCACAATAATATTCCTTCACCATCAGATACTACAATTTTGGTGATTTCTTTAGGGCAGGGGACTCTAGGTAGGGAAATTTTCTCTACCTCTTAGGATTGACTGAAGCTCTGCAATTCATAGATGTAGCAAGTTGCCTGGGGCAACAAGAAGTTAAATGATTTGCCTGGCATCAAACAACCATTATTTCAAGAAGTAGGACTTGAAGCTGGGTCTTCCCTGAGTCTGTGACCCTTCTTTATCCACTACCCCAAGGTACCAAAATTCCTTTCCCTCTCTCCCTACTCCTAAACAGAGTAAAATGTAATTGGGAAATGTTGAACAAAATAAATAAAAATACTCTGGGCCTTTGTTTTATGAGAACTCAACACACACAAATTTAGGTTTATGTGACTGGCAACTGAAAAAAATAAAAGCAGAAAAATACATAAAATAAAAAAATTTTAATTGTGTGCCAAATCTGCACTATTTTCCCACATGGAGTTTTGTAGCAGTTTGCCTAATCAGGCTCATTCTTGTCCTGAGAAACATTAGTATGAGCCATTTTTGTGCTCTCTCATCAGGCTTTGTCCAGAATTTTCCCTTGTACCAAGTCATGTCTGCCTCAGAGCTGTGCTTCTCTTTATTTCATTAACACTACTTTAATGATTAATAATGGCCCCAAAGTACAAGAGAAGTAATGCTGGGAGCTCTGCTAAGCCTAAGAAAAGTCATAAAGTGCCTAGGTATGTTTGTATAAGAAACACTTGTTAAATAAAGCACTTTGATACTATGTGTGATTTTCTTTCCTTTTTTTTTATTTTTTAAACCAACCCCTTACCTTCTATGGTAGAATCAATACTCTGTGTTGGTTCTAAGGCAAAAGAGTGGTAATAGCTAGTCAATGGGAGTTAAGTGATTTGCTCAGGTGCACATAACTAAGAATTGTTTGAGTTTAGATTTGAACCCAGGACCTCATATCTTGAGTCCTGGCTCTCTGTCCACTGAACCACCTAGCTGTTCCCTTAAACTTGATTTTCACCTTACTTGAAGGGGTCCCATAAATGAGGTCCTTGTACAACGTGGACAATGTGAATTTGTGGTCATCTAAGTCAATTTGTACTCACAGGGTTCTATTTCTATTTGAGTTTGATACCAATGCACAGAGATACCACACTCTGGTACCACCCCTATACATGGCTATGGGGAAATAATTGGATTACTCCATCTTTTTTCTTTCTCTTCTTGCCTTCTCTTTCACAACCCTAGAGCACCTTGCTGCCATCCTTCTTTGTCACCTTCACTGGGCTGTTTCCAAATGATTTCCTCACACACCTCAATTCTGAGAACAAGTGTAAGTTTCTGTCTGGTCTCATCATTTCTTAGATATAATCTGGTCTTTCTGGAGACCAAAACCTTTTGTTGTTTGATTGTTTCATGCCCAACTCTTTCTTGGCAAAGATACTGGAGTGGTTTGCTGATTCCTTCTCCAGCTCATTTTATAGACGAGGAAACGGAGACAAACAGGGTTAAGTGACTTGTCTAGAATCATATAGCTAGTAAGTATCTGAGACCAGATTTGAATTCAGGAAGATGAGGCTTCCCCATCCAAGACCAGGTCTCTATCCACTGTACAACCTTGTTGCCATAGAGACCATAAATAAGATACTAAATTGGTCCCTCATGTGGATCAATGGAAAATTCTCTAAGAAAATTTTCCCTTTGGAGAGAGTGCCAAGAACTTTTCTGAACTGAGGAGGAGGAGGTGGCTAATATAGATGGATAGATCTTAATTGATCTCTTCCAGCCTCCCTTAACTTCTCACATTCTTCTGCAGGGTAGCCTCTGACCCCTTAGAAATCCTGAAGGATCAACTCTTTCCATGGGCCTCCAGTACTCACATTTCTGCCTTGTGACCTTGAATTGAATGGCACCACCTCTGCAGGTATGTTCTGTATGAATAGCAATTCCAGAGTCCTCTCCTTTCTGATGGGAAGTGCTGCCTGAGTCATGCCAAAAAAACTTAGGATCCTCCTTTAAAAACAAGCAAACAAACTAGACTTGTGATTTTACTGGTGTAGGGAACCCTAATAAAGACTTTCCCTTTCATCAGTGAAGATCAGCAACTCCCCTTTTAGTACTGGCTCAGATGTTAGTAGCTGGAAAAGACCTTAAGAGGCCATATAGTCCAACCTAATAATTGTACAAATGAGGAAAGCAAGTCCAAGGGAGGGGACATGTCTTAGATGACATGCTCAGTTATAGCTTTGGACCTTGGGCTTTATGATTCTAAATTCTATGCTCTTCCATGATGGAGAGGTTCTTAAGGATTCCCACCATCCCTAGTCGTCTTCTTTAGCTTTGAGATGGAGGGAATGGTGGAGAGGAGAGTTTTAATGGGTTTTATATTTTTTTTCTATTTGAAAATTTTAATTAATTAATTATTAAGGCTATTTTTCCATGGTTACACGATTCATGTTCTTTCTCTCCTTCCTGCAGCCAAATGAGCAATTCCACTGGGTTTTACGTGTGTCATTGATCAAGACCTATTTCCATATTATTAATATTTGCAATAGAGTGATCATTTAGAGTCTACATCCTCAATCATATCCAGTGGGTTTTGCATTGAAGTGAGGTCCCCGACTCTGAAAACTTGGTACATGAGGTCCATTTAACAAGTAGCACCATGAAGGTGAGGCCTCGGCTGTTGATACTGTGAAAACCACTGGCACCTATTCTGTATACATGATCTAAACAGCACGAGGCCACTGTCAAGTTTTATGAATTATGTTTGTGAGAAAATTGTGGGCCTAGAATTAGGTTGCACTCCTGCAATCTTCTTCAGTGGAAAAAATATACAAACAAACATGTTCATGCCTGAAAAAAACCCAAAATGTTGTCAATAAGCTAAGGATTTATTATTACTAGAATGGAAATGTTTGTTATAATTTTATTAAGAGCTAAGTCTTAGGGAGTTACCTGAGGTTCCTGGAGCTTAGATGGTATGACCAGGATCACATAGTAAGAGTTAGAGGCAGGATTTGAACTTTGGTCGAAGTCCAGGTTCATCTCTTTATTCACTATTCACAAAGCTTCTCAACACAAAACTACCTCATTAAAATAATATAATTTAAAAAAATCTATGATTTTTATTGGCATAGATACTCCTAATAAGGAATTTCCCCTTGCCAGGGAAGTAAGCTTTTATGCTTACTGTGTTGGGCACTGTGCTTCATTTATTTATTCATTCATTCATTCATTTATTTATCTATTCGTTTATTTATTTATTTGTTCATTTATTGATTTATTTTTAACAAATATTATCTCATTTGATTCTCACAACAACACTGCAAAGTAGGTGCTGTTATTATCCTCATTTTATAGTCGAGGAAATTGAGGCAGGTGGACGTTGCAACTTGCCCAGGGTCACACAAATAAAAAGTGTCTGAGGTCAAATTTGAACTCAGGACTTCCTGACTCCAGGCCCATCACTCTCTACTGTGTCACCTAGTTACCTCAAATGTCCTTCAACTTAGAGAGATCAGAAATTCTCCTTCAGCATAGGAAGTCTTAGAGAGTAATGTGTTAGAGATGGGCCTTGAAACCAGCTATTTCTTACTGAGGCTGGCTGGCTATCCACTGTTGGGTCTTATGTATGTGTGTGTTTATATATGCCTGTGTAATCTCATCCTTCCACCTACCATCTATCTATCTATCTATCTATCTATCTATCTATCTATCTATCTATCTATCTATCTATCTATCTATCTATCTCTATCTATCTATCTATCTATCTATCTATCTAT
>NC_058130.1:542519050-542572827 GCF_016433145.1 Gracilinanus agilis | reverse complement strand
CTTTCCTTCCTTCCTTCCTTCCTTCCTTCCTTCCTTCCTTCCTTCCTTCCTTCCTTCCTTCCTTCATTCCTTCCTTCCTTCCTTCCTTCCTTTCTTCTCCAATGATATCTCACACTTACATAATGTATTTTCTTATGTTATTTCACTTATCATAAAGTATCCCACATTATCTCATTTGATTCTCATAACAGCTGTACTATTATTACCATTTCCATTTTACTGATGAGGAAACTGAGTCTGAGAAAAGCTACTTGACTTTTTCAGGATTATATAGCTTATTGTTTGTTGTTAATCTTTTGTTTTCAAAGTGGACCAATGACATCACAGAGTAGTGTCTTGACTTGTGCATGAGTAAGTGACTGAGGAAAGATTTGAATTTAGGGCCTCCTAACTCCAAGTTCATCCACTAAGCTACCTAATTGTCTTCCTTATTCCTTTTCTTTTTCCTTTTCTTTCTTTCCCTCAGTTCATTCTTCTCTGGTAGGAAACAAAGTTAGAAAAATAAAAGGATATGGGTTGGAGAGAAGAAGAAAGAATGAGTCGAACTCATTTTTCCCCACTTCAGGTCCAGCCTGGTATTTAATCCTTGTACATACAGTTCCCACAGGAGATTAAAAGAGACACTGAGCAAAGTATCAGGTCCTTGGAGCCAGTTCAGGAAATACAAAGGTGCTTTATTTTCAATTTTATTGATGGTTATGGACCAATAATTTTTTATGGAGGTATAAATATTTCAGCAAGCTTCTTAGTAAGACATATGAAACTACTCTAGTCAAAACCCAAAGTAATTTCTTTAAAAAAATCCTTACTTTCTGTCTTGTTATCAATTCTTTTTTTTAAACCTCTACCTTTTTTCTTAGTATCAATCCTAAGACTGAAGAGTGGCAAGAGCTAAGCCATCAGGTTTAAGAGTCTTGCCTAGGATCACACAACTGGGATGTATCTGAGGCTAGATTTGAATCCAGGTCCTCCTTACTCCAGGCTTGGCACACTATCCACTGTGCTACCTAGCTACTCCCCAAAGTAACTACTTTCATGTTAAAATTTCCCTACATATAATTATAGGATAATTCAATGACCAATTTATAGGACCAAGATCCAGAAAGAACCTTATAGGCCATTTGGTTCAACCTCCTCATTTTACAGCACTGGGAACTGAGGCCATAGAGAGAGATGAATTGATCTACCTAATGTCACACAGCAAACTGGGATTCAAATCCAAACCCAAGTCTTCTGGCATCACATCCTGGGATCTTTCCCAGTTTCATCAAAATTTTAAAATAATGAAATGTTACCAAAAAAGATTTTTTTTTTTTGGTAAGACTCATAATATCCTTTGAACTTAGTTTTATAGTATAGCTTCCATTTCCTGACAATGGGAAAAACTAATGTGCTCACTTGTTTTTAAAAAAATACAGAGAAAATTCTGGTAAAAATCCTTACCTGACCTATCATCGAAGGCAGAGTGATTGAAGGAAGTGAACTATCATGAGGCCATCCCAAAGTGGGAGGTGTCTCCATTATAAGGTTTAATTCAGACCTAAATCAGATCTTTTTTTTTTTTTTTTAATGAGTTCTCTCCATGTCCCTCTCTTCCCCTCTAGATAGAGGAATTATGATGATCTGCGTTCTCATTTATTTACATTTAAGTTTCTCATTTTTGTTGATTAAAAACAAAACTCTGGAAACCTTCCAGGCTGTCCCGATGATAGCAAGGAGACAATGCAATGGATAGAGTGCTGGGTCTACAGTCAGGAAGTTGTTGTTTAGTTATTTTCACTCACATTTAATTAACTCTTTGTGACTTCATTTGGGTTTTCTTGGCAAAGATACTGGCGTGGTTTGCCATTTCCTTCTCTAGCTCATCTTACAGATGAGGAAACGAAGTTAAGTGACTTGCCTACGGTCACCCAGTTAGTGTCTGATGCCAGATTTGAACTCAGGAAGATGAATCTTCCTGGCTCCAGCCTTGTGGCACTCTATCCTCTGTGTCATCTAGCTGCCCCAGAATCAGGAAAACCCAAGTACAAATCTGATCTCAGATACTTAATAGTATATGACTCTGGGCAAGTCACAACCTCTGTCTTCATTTCCTCAGTTGTAAAATGCAGATAATAAGAGCATGACCTCTCAATGCTATTGTGAGGATCAAATGAGATAATAATTGTAATGTGCCTAGCACAGTGCTTAGTATATAGTAGACACTCAATAAATGCTGATTTCCTTCCTTTCAGGAGGCATTGGCCATGTTTTTCCAATCAGATAAGCACATATTCATAGACTACCACCCTAGGTATATAAAATAACAGGACACAAAGATTGGATGAGTCAGGGTTCTTGCCTGCAAAGACCTTACAATCTAGTAAGGGAGAGAAGGCATAAATGCTCCAAAAAGTTGCATAGCAATAAAAGATTTAAGTAACAGTTCTGGCCAATCCTAAGAAGACTGGACAACAACCCCTGGGAGGTGATGCTGCTCAGTGTAGATCACCGAGGAATCTCTGCATCAGCTCTTACTCACAGTAGTTGCTCAGGGAGTATTTCTTGAATGAAGGACTCAAGGGCCCAATTAGCTTAGGGAAAATGTGATCGTTTGAGCCTAGACTTCTCTTTGTATTATTTTACAAAGGGTGGAGAATGAGCCACACCTTAGGAGTTTGATGACTACTGAGTAAACTCTAGCTAGCTCCTGTCGGAGGCTTTGTGATCTTCTGTGGGGGTGTTATCGTGGGTGCCTGGGATGTGACAATTCCTGTGGAAACATCAACTGTGGTATGGAATGAGCATCATGTATGTGTGTTCCTACAAAGAAAATATACAACTTTGTCTTCCCAGGGCTTCTTTTTTTCTTTAAACAAAGGTTTGAAAACGATGCCTTGGTAAAAGCATTGAGAGTCAAAGGTTGTGGGTTCACATCCCGCCTCTGCCATCTCCCACTGTCGTTTTCATCTAAACTTTCTCAGCCTCAGTTTCCTCATCTGTAAAATGAGTGTCAGACCACGCATCTTTAAAGTCTTTTCTAGATCTTAATTTGTGATCCTCAGAATCTATTGACCTGATTCCTAGCCTGAAAGGGAATTTGCACAAATTTTCTTAAATTTCCTTTTTTCCCTTCATTTTCTTTATCATATTCTATTATTTGGTCAACAAAGTGATGGTGCACAGAGCCCTCTGAGTCTCACAGAATTCTTAGAAACGTAATAGTAGATGGGCTTTTGCATCTTCTCTACCTTTCTTCAAGACTATATTTAACTCTTTCATTTTAAACCCTTACCTTCTGTCTTTGAATCAATATTGAGTATGGACTCCAAGGCAGAAGAGTGGTAAGGGTTAGGCAATGGGGGGGTTAAGTGACTTGCCCAGGGTCACACAGCTAGAAAGTATATGAGGCCAGATTTGAACCTAGGACCTCCCATCTAAGGACCTGGCTCTCAATCCTCTGAGCCACCCAGCTTCCCCTACACTTAACGTCTTGTTTTTTTTTTTTTTTTTAAAACCCTTACCTTCCACCTTAGAATCAATACTTCGTATTGGTTCCAAGGCAGTAAGGGCTGGGCAATGGGCATTAAATGACTTGCCCAAGGTCACACAACTAGGAAGTGTCTGAGGCCGGATTTGAACCTAGGATCTCCCCTCTCTGGGTCTGGCTCTCAATCCACTGAGGTACCCTGCTACCCCCATATACCTAATTTCTAACAGCTAGCCGAGACTGGATTATTTTGAAATCCTCCTTCAAGAAAAAAAAAAAAAACCAAAACAAAAAGGTAGAACAATCTCCCCACTTCCAAGACTCAGCCCTCTAGCTAATTTCCCCCCACCTGATCTCTCAGCCTTTCCTATGAACAAAATTTGCAGTAGAAAGCCAGCAGATTGCTTTCCAAGTGCCAGGTGAGTAGGAGAGAGGTTTCATCCTCAGCCAGGCAGGTAGGTAATTATTAGTCACACAAGAGCACAAACAATCCTCTAAAACCACATCTATCCAGCTGTGGCCAATGGGGTTCCATGACTTGCCCTATGTAGACACCTCTGTACTGCATTAAGAAAGCATTCCCCTGCATTGCAGCAACAAAACCAGCTGCTGGGAATGTGGTGTTAGCTATCAAAGGAAGAGGATGAGAGTGGGGGTGGCAGTGGGGACAGAAGGAGAAGACTGAACCACTCCCTGCACAAACAATTCCCTATAGCTCAGCTACCGAGGAGGACTTTGTGGGTGGGGAAGGGAAAGGAAGACAAGAGGGAGGGAAGGAAAGAAGAAATCTAAGCCCTTGCTGCTCAAGAAATGGAATTAAGAGTAATGGAGGAGGTTCCTAAGAGGAAGGCTTAACCTGGAGTACGGGAATGGGTTTTAAAAAATGTTTTGACAATTGTAAGTCAGTATAATTGGTTTCTTTTGTAATCCAGCTGTTTTAGTTCATTCATTATAAAACATTCTGAGAAGGGGTTCGAAGGCTTCACTAGACTTCCAAAGGAGTCCACGAAATCACAATGGTTAAGAATCCCTGTTATAAGGCAGTAAATATACTATGCTGATGTGAGACTTGTGTATGTTCTCATGCAGAAGGAAATGAGAGTCTCTTGGTAAATGAGATTTGGGATTAGGTAGGAGATTGGGTGAGTAAATATAAACATTTTCAGGTTCCTTATTCCTTCATGACCCATGAGGGAACATTTCCTCTTGCCTCATGCCCACGTATATAGCTCAGGACAAATTGGTAAATGTAGATCCAAGGAATACTTCTCAGGGCTGTAGGGTGAAGTTAGCTATTCTTTACAGTGCTTCCTAGAGTAAATGACTAGTGCCCTTTTTTTTTTTTTAAAACTCTTAACTTCTGTGTATTGGTTCTTAGGTGGAAGAGTGATAAGGGTGGGCAATGGGGGTCAAGTGACTTGCTCAGGGTCACACAGCTAGGAAGTGTCTGAGGCTGGATTTGAACCCAGGACCTCCCATCTCTAGGCCTGGCTCTCAATCCACTGAGCTACCCAGCTGCCCCAATAGTGCCCTTTTATTTGCCTTCTACCTTCAAAGTCTAGCTTATGTTTTTCGCCCTTGCTGCATACCTATGATATGCACAGATGGCAAAAGAAGGTTGATGTGGTGCCTAGTTTAAGGAAATAAAAGCATTCTTTAATTTGGATTATACTGAATTCTTTCACTAAAATTTCTTCTCAAGGACACTCTTGCCTCTGAATTAATACCTGCACACACATATAGGTAGGTATTAGACTAGTATGACAGGACATACATGCTAAATCCAACAAAACAGGTACTGGGGATACAAAGAAAAAAATCCCTGTCCTCAAGGAACTTAGGCTTTTCTAGGGAAAAAGCAACATGTAACAGGTAAATAAATACAAAACATAAAGTATAATAGGGATAGGGATGGCTGGGTTGTTCAGTGTGCCAGAACTGGAGTCAGGAGAACCTGGGTTCAAATCGGACCTCAGCCACTTCCTAGCTGTGTGATCCCCGGCAAATCACTTTACCCCCATTGCCCAGCCCTCACCACTCTTCTGCCTTGGAACAGATACTTAATATCAATTCTGAGACAAAAGGTAAAGTTTAAAAAAAAAGCGTTTGATGGGGATAGACTGGTTTATGGAGACCCATTTTTGGAGCATGAAGCATTCCTTATCTGATTTT
The DNA here is from genome assembly GCF_016433145.1 of Gracilinanus agilis. Classification (NCBI taxonomy): domain Eukaryota; kingdom Metazoa; phylum Chordata; class Mammalia; order Didelphimorphia; family Didelphidae; genus Gracilinanus; species Gracilinanus agilis. Next base: position 542,567,186 of record NC_058130.1, on the reverse strand, counting down.
CTTTTCAAATTTCTTTTATTCCAGACTACATGTAGATACAATTTTAATAATCATTTTTGACATTTTGCGATCTAGGTTCTCTCCCTCCCTCCTTCCCTGAGATGACAAGTAATATGATACAGTTTGAGCATGTGCTATCCATGCAATTCATATTTCTGGTTTTCATCCAAGAGATCACATGGAAGCTCTGAGTTGAACTTACTTCTGGCCATGTTGACTTGGGGCTTTGTATTGTGTGATGAGGAATAATTCTTTGATTGACTAGAGTTGAAAGAATTGACGAATTAGGCGTTTCTGAGCCAACACTCAGTGGGTATAAAGAATGAATAACCCACCCCAGTCTTGCTCTCTTTTCTTTGTGGCCATGAGCAGACCTTCCAAAAATGTATATATAAAACTATGTCTTGCTTGTTTCTATTTATCAGTTCTTTCTCTGGAGGTAGATAATATACACAAGGTATTCTTCAAAAGATATTTCTATTGCTTTATATGATATTTTCTTGGTTCTGCTCATCTTGGTCAATTCAACAAACATTTATCACCATGCCAGACATTGTGCTAAAAGCTGGTTTCTTCTTAGAGTCTGAGTAAATTCCTTTCCTTAAGGCTGAATAATTGGCTGTTTGTTAAGATGGAGTACACCAGCAGGCTGTAGGACATACAGTTTTACTCAGTTTACTCCTAGATCCCTGAGGGAGAGTAGTCAGATAAGAAAAAGCTATGGAATTTGAACCAAGCCTTTAAGGGGGCTAGAGATTCCAGAAAGCCAAGGTGTGAGGGAGAGCATTTGAGGAATGAAGCTCGTCCTTTTGCAAAGCCAACCACGTAGGAAATGGAATGTCTTGCACGGGAACAAGGAAGCTAGTTTTTCTGCAAAACAAAGTACATGATTGGGGGTAGTGTGGAGCAATGTGAAATCAGTTTGAAGGATATATTCTCTTGCTTGATAGGCTAAAATTTGCTAACCACCATTATATAAATGATCTGATTTATTTCTTCTCCTTTTCTATATAATTCAGAAGTCATTTTTCTCATGGAACTTACATTGCCTAGATATATTCCCAGGAAGAATGCATTTTCATTATGAATGGTGGAAAAATGACTCTGACTATGTATTCCCCACCTTTCTACTTTTAAGAGCCTCCCTTAATTATTGGAAGGAGAGAGTGAATATTCTTTGCTTTTGATCAAGATTAGTCCCTGCCAGCAGCAAGGAAGGATGTGTAGGAGTGAGTGTCTCTGATCATCGCTATGACAAGAGTAATGAGTAAAAGTTTTCAACAGGATCTCAGGCAACTGAGTTACCCAGGTCATTTTAAACATGTTTACAACGTGTGGATTTTATTCCCCATTCAGCTAACAATTGTTCCCAAATGCCTTCCTTCCCCCTCCTTCCCAACTCACCTCCCAAACATGTTTAATAGTTCTATTTGATGTATTATAGGAATGGCTTTAAAAATTATATTTCTCTCTTTCTTTCTGTCTGTCTGTCTGTCTCTGGAAGGGCAGAATGATAAATGGGGCTCCCTTTAGCTTTGGATTATGGGAAGATAAGACATTTACATTCCCTGGTTTCTATGCCTTAGTCTAGGCCAAATTGTGGAGATCACATGACCCTCTTGAGCCATTTGCAAGGCCAATGATTCACTTGATAATATTTACTCATGGTGCCTCCATGGGCTGGTTATTGTAGGAAACTGTTCCTCTGGCTTCCCGCCTCTCCTCCCAAACTAATCCAACAGGAGTTATGATTTCCATGTTTAAGAAACAGCCTGTGACTTCTCCAACAATTAGCCTACTTCCTATACAACCCTCTGGACCACCTCCTGGGTAATTTAACAGAGGAAACAAGATTTCCTCCTTCCCAGGCTATGCCAAAGACACTCTCCTCTTGTCACAGTGAGTTTGGCCCTTGGCTATGTAGGGACAGGAAGTGCCTCTCATCCTTTTCTGCCATATTCACATCCTGGTAATTGGAGGATGAGCAGGAAGTGGAAGGTGTGAGGTCAGAGCTTGCTAACCCTTACCAATTTTTCTGGTCAGCATGGGGTCCTTTAGGAAAACAAAAACAGAGCACAAGATGATATGGAACACAAAAGCCTTTTCTTTTGTAAAGGAGAAACAGTAGAGTTATATTTGAATCTGCTAGCTATAAAAAGGCTTTTTTGGGGGGGTTTGTTTTCTCTCTTGTCTTAAAGGAAAAAAAATCTCACAAAACTCTTTTGTTACCACCTTGTACTCTTTCAAATTATAGTATATGCTTGAAGATGGCTGGATATAACAGACCACCGAAGGGTTGGTTAATTCACTGTAGGGCTTTCTACCTGTTATGACAGACTTTCCTTTCCTTCCTTTTCCCTCCCCCAGTAGTTGCCCAGTTTGGTGCTTTTTATTTGCGAAGGAATCCTCAAGCCCAAAGCCCCTTGGATTTGTTCTTACTAGAAACACTGACTGCTACCAATTACGTATGACTTTCCGCAAATCATTTTTCTCTGGGCTTCAATTTCCCCATTTATAAAATAAAGGAGTTAAACTAGATTTCTGTGGTTGGTTTGAACTCTTAATCTATAAATATCCTTCCCTTCTCTCCCTCTTTGTCCTCCAAATGGCCCAAAATTCCCATAAAAATTCCCAATTCAGAGTTTTGTAGGGTATTCCTCAAACTCTTGGTAACTCAATGAAACAAACACTTCTTTAGTTCCTCCCCAGTCTCTAACTCTATTGAAAAATGATTGCTGAATAGGTTAGGAACCTTGGATTTCTTCTCCATTAAAAAAAAAACAAAAAACAAAAAAACCTTACCTTCCATCTTGGAGTCAATAGTGTGTATTGGTTTCAAGGTAGAAGAGTGGTAAGGTCTTGGCAATAGGAGTTCAGTGACTTGTTCAGGGTCACATAGCTAGGAAGTGTCTAAGGCCACATTTGAACACAGAACCTGGATTTCTAGGACTGGCTCTCAAACCACTGGGCCACCTGGCTGCCTCCTTTGCCACTGGTTCTTTATGATTTAACTTTTGTTCTTGGTTATTATATTCTAACAGACATGGGGACTCATCCTCTAGCTAGGCAATCACTTGAAATCTTGCCTCCAGAATCATGGTGATTATGTCTTATTTATTACTGGTTAGAACTTAGAACTTAATTTTCTTCAACATCATAATGATGTGCCTTATTACTGGTCAAAACTCAAGTTTCTCACTAACCATCTGTTTCTAAGACCTGGACATAGCTGGACAAAGTCAAAGGACATAAAACATTTGGAAAATAATGTGGAATTTTTCTTCCTCTCTTTTCTTTCCACTTTTAAAACTATAGATGAACAGAAATGATAGGAAAGACAGGTTTCTGTTGACAGAATATTGACAGACAGACAGACAGAGTATTCTATTCTATCTTGGGGTCTGGTGCATACATTTTTCCATGGAAAATGGTCGCTTGACTATTTTCCAGAGAGTGCATGCAGATTGATGGCTTTGGAATGACTATAGTTGTAGAAAGCAGGAATGTTCTGAGACCACTCCCTTATTGAGTAGACCAGAGTGTTAGGACAGTCGCCAGTGCCAGTTCCTGATCAGGACTGTATGCTAGTATTATTGCTGGTAGTCAGATGCAAAGAATTTAGAGAAAAATGAGCTACCTTTAGAGTTCTAAGTTTTAGGAAAAGTCACCTCTACTCGAAGACTTTCTGAAGATATCACAAAATCAATTACAAACAAGAAATCCAATAAAAACACACAAAGTAGAATGGTTCTACCAAATCTTTCTACCTTTTGATCAAAATCATTATTTTCCTTTAAATGTTGTGTCAACAGAATGGTTGATACTGGATTGCTGAATGGACAAACTATACTTAATATGATACAAAGGAAGTGGAATTAAAAAAAAAAAGATAGACATCCATTGGTACTTAAGGTACAAAAGGATCCTGTCTGCCATCACTTTCATTTGACTAAATTTTATGCCTTTCCTATTTAGCATTCAGCCTAACTATCACTTGCCTTTTGAATTTTGAGTTTGTTTGAATTTTTTCCTTCCATCTTAGAGTCAATACTATGTACTGGTTCTAAGGTAGAAGAGGAGTAAGGGCTACGTAATGGGGATTAAGTGACTTGCCCAGGGTCACACAACTAGGAAGTGTCTGATTTAAATAAAACAAAACCCTTACCTTCCTTAGAATCAATACTAAGTATTAGTTCCAAGGCAGTAGTGATAAGGGATAGGCAATTGGGGCGAAGTAATTTGCCTAGGTTCATCCAAGGCCAGATTTGAACCCAGGGTCTCCCTTTTCCAGGCCTGGCTCTCTATCCAGCTGTTCCCTGTTTATGTTCTAATTCTGAAGTTGAGAAGTTGAGACTGCTTTTAGTATTTTCTGCCTCCAATCATGGGAAAGCTAGTCTCTTATCCTGGCTCCTCCCTTAGCATGGATTTGCTTTAGGAATTTATATGTTGTCTTAGGCAGAGATATTGTATTATATGTTATGATATTTTTCATATTAACAATTAATTAAGTACTTAATTAATTATTAAATACTTAAGTGCTCAGAATAGGTAGCATAGGATCAAGCAGTTGTTTTACATATCTGCATGGCCTGGCGTTTGAGGATCTTGTCCCTACAATAGCCTTGCACTTTGGAAAAGACATCCTGTTCAACTAGACTAATTTCTCTTGAGTCTCAGAGTCAAAATCTTTTGTATTTTGACACAACAAAGCATTTGGGAACTTAAGTACACAAAGAATTAATTGTTTTACTTAAGTATTGGCGAAAAGATACATAACCATCTTGGTTCCCCATGGCCTTCTGTTGTCTACAAAGGTTGGCTCTGGAGATGGCCTGAATGGGTTGGAGCTTCTTTCTGTCAGGCTTTGGAGCCCCTGAGGAGCCAGAGCTGATTGGGAATAAATCTGAGGAGATTCTAGGATAACAACTACCTACTATATACATTTGAGGTCATCTCACAAATTATTCTCATCTTCTTTAGTCACCTTGGCTGAGGCTCAAAAAAAAAATCAGTTACCTCATTCCTCTTGATGCAGGTGAAGGCTCAGGTTTGAAAGTACTTACCTACCCTTGTTAGTCACTAGCAGTAATTACTTCTCTCTGGTCTCCAAGTCTGTCATGTGGCTTTTGGTCTGAAGCACATTGATATCAGGGTTATCTCCCTTACTAACCTTGCTGATATCTCTAGCTCTGATTCTATGATATTCTGGGTTCAAACTACTTCTATTATGTACTAGTTGCAATTTAACTTCTCTTGGCCTCAGTTTCCTTATCTGTAAAATGAGGGACTAGATGAACTAGATTAATCTTTAAGGTCCTTTCCAGCCCTACATCTATGAACTGGTGATTTCATTAATTCCTCTCTCCAGGTTCATTTCAGAGGCAGTCATTAGCTTCTGCAGGCTGATTTTACAACATTATTGTCCTACCCTTCCTTTGATATCATTTTCATGGCCCTACTTCCTTTTTTCATCATCTCTTTTTTTATTTCTTTGCCTTATTCTCATTTGCCTGTTCTGTTTTTCTCTCATACTCTCATTCCATTCCTTGTGCAGCAACTATCTATGTCTTTACTCAGGTGATGTTTAAGAATTCTGTGTATGCCCAAAGAGATAATAAAGAAAAAAGACTTTTACAAAAATATTTATAGCCAGGCTCTTTGTGGCTGGCTATAAAGCAAAAAATTGGAAAAAGGGGATGCCCTATAATTGGGGAATGACTGAACAAATTGTGGTATCTGTTGGTGATGGAATGCTATTATGCTGAAAGGAATGATGAACTGGAGGAATTCCATGTGAACTAGAACAACCTCCAGGAATTGATGCAGAGTGGAAGGAGTAGAACCAAGAGAGCATTGTACACAGAGACTGATACACTGTGGCACAATCGAATGTAACAGACTTCTCTACTAGCAGCAATGCAATAATCCAGGACAATTTTGAGGGATTTATGAGAAAGAACACTATCCACATCCAGAGATGTGGGAAGTAGAAATTTCTACAGTGGGAGTAGAAACACAGAAGAAAAACAACTGCTTGATCACATGGTTTGATGGGGATGTGATTGAGGATATAGACTCTAAGCAATCACCCTAATGCAAATATTAATAATATATAAATAGGTCTTGATCAATGACACATGTAAAACCCAGTAGAATTGCTTGTTGGCTATGGGAGGGGGGTGGGAAGAGGGGAGGGAAAGAACTTGAATCATGTAACCATGGAAAAATCTTCTAAATTAATTAATTAAATAAAAATTTCAAATTAAAAAAAGAATTCTGGGTATGATCCTATTTCCTTGCTTCTTTATGATTACCTTGTTGGAGGCATCTCCAACCAGGTGTGTCCCATGCAGACGTTAAGATGATATCAGATCTCTAGATAGATGCAATAACAGAGATGTCTTTGTTCCATGATTTTCTGGTGATCTATATCAAGTAAGGCATCAGACAGAGAGATGGTGGCTTGCCAAAGGTGTTCACTGCTGTCATGGAGTGTCCTGTGCAGTGCTGATATGATGTTCCCAATAATTGAAGTAGTCCTTCAGATGCTCCTGTATTCAGATGAAACTATGTGGATTTCTTTAGGCCCCAAGACATCACAAGCAAAAACTCAACTAGCCCGTGGTGGTCACTTTGGGACTTACCCAAAGTGGGAAATTTAGAGGATGCCCAAAATGAGCATATATTCTCCTTTGGCAGAATAGAAAGAAGTGAGGGGAAACCAGAACTCCCTTTTCTTTTCACTCATGCACTCCCTCTCTTTTTCACTCCATCCCATAAAGAAATCCCCAACCAGATCTTCTTTGCCCCTTTCTCATCAGTTCCCCTTTCCTCCCTCTTTTCCAGTCTCTTTCCTGTCCTCTCTCAATGAGCATGAACAAACACTACCTTACTTCAAGGGCCAATAAGCATCCTGATGTGACCTTGTCTCCCCATGTTATATGTGAGGGAGCCCTTGCAAAGCCTTTATGCATAAGAAAAAGATCTTGGGACCTTAGATCTTATGGGTTAGAATAGATGATAACCCAAGTCCCTTTCCACTCTGAGATTCTCCCCATCGAACCACCATATTAAATAATTTTCCTTTCTACTCAAAGAAATTTACTTAGAATTCCTTGTATCATTTTCACATTTTGAATGACAAGATTGCTTTGGTAATGGTGGTGGAAATGGGGGAAGGCATTTTGCTCTATTTTCCCCAATAGTTGCTGCTTGCCCCAATGATTTGCCCTGGCCCTCAAAATTGCTAGGTAGTGTTAGACACAACTGAAAAAAAGACTAAATGACAACAACAGTTCTTCCATGAGATTCACGGGTATTCAATAGACATTGGCATAACAATGCATGCATGAAAAGATGCAGGATTGAAGAGTATCTTTTTCACACTATGATATGCAATTATTTGTGTGCCTTGTTGAATGGGTCCATTAAATGTGGAGCTTAGGATGTAGCTGTAAATGGACAGTGAGCTGGGCCAAGTATTATGTCAAAATTGAATCTACTGAATTGAATCTGGAAAACTACTCATTGCTTGCAATAATCTCAAGCTGTAATCTGACTTGAAGCACCTCTTTTTTAACATCGATATTCTAGATATTTTACATTTTAGCACCCAAATTCTAGTAATTCTACTGATACTCTAACGATTGTACAAATATGAAACATTACAGTCCCCAAAGAACCAAAATTGTCAGTGACCCAAAGGGCAACAGAGAGATGCAGGGTGAATGGAAGTTGCCATAAGCATATTAATCCCAATGACTTGAGCACAAGTTGTGGTGTGAGAGATGTTATCCAGGAAGTGGATGATTGACAGTGGAGGTGGGCTGGCCATATAGTGAGAGTGAGCAATAACAGACCAGCAACCCAAGTTGGGATGCACAAAATGTTACGAGGCTTAGAGAACAGCATCTAGTGTGATGGGTGGAATCTTCACAGAATAACCAATCAATAAATTGATCAGTCTATCAGTAAGCATACAATATGCACCTACTATGGGCTAGACACTGAAGTAGGTGCTGGGGATGTGAAAAGAAGAATGAAATAATTCCTCTTCTCAAGAAGATCAAAGGTGGGTGTGGTGGATAGAATGTCTGAGTTAGAATCAGCAAGAAAAGTTTATTTTACTCCTGAGATACTCTGTGAATCTTGGATAAGTCTCAACTTACTCTTCAGTTTTCTTAACTGTAAAATGGGAATATAACAGTTTTATAACTGTTTATAGGATTGTTGTGAGGATAAAATCAGAGGAGATAATATTTGACAAGAACATTGTAAACTCTGAATAGTTATATATATACATAAATATATGTATTTATATATAAATGTAAAAATGTATATTTAAACCTTTACCTTCCATCTTGGACTCAATACTGTATTTGGGTTCCAAGACAGAAGAATGATGAGGCTAGGCAATGGCGATTAAGTGATTTGTCCAGGATCACAGAGCTAGGAAGTATCTGAAGCCACTTTTGAACCCAGGACTTCCCATCTTTGGGGTTGGCTCTCAATCCACTGAACCACCTAGGTGCCCTCCTCTATACTTCTTTTTTTTAATTTTTATTTTGAATATTTTCCCCTAGTTACATATTTCATGTTCTTTTCCTCTCCCCCAAACCCTCTTAGCCCCCCCTTAGCCGACGCACAATTCCACTGAGTTTTACATGTATCATTGATCAAGATCTAATTCCATATTATTGATAGTTGGATTAGAGTTATTGTTTAGTGTCTACATCCTCAATAATATCCCCAACAGCCCATGTGTTCAAGCAGTTGTTTTTCTTCTGTGTTTCTCCTTCCACAGTTCTTCCTCTGAATGTGGCTAGTTTTCTTTCTCATAAGTCCCTCAGCCTTGCTCTGGATCCTTACATTAGTAGTAGAGAATTCCGTTACTCCCTCTATACTTCTAAAGTACATAAGAAACCATATTTGTATTGGAACTCAAAGCATTCCAGATCCATGCCTGGCCTGTGACCTCCCAAACTCACAGTTACCCCACTGGGAATCTGAGGGCATTCTTTCACACACTCTGACTGGCCTGTTGGTTGTGAAGACATTTCAGGACAGGATAGTCCTGCTAAACACAGATAGGCAAGCAGCGAATCACTAGGATCTCTGCCATCTCTATATTTAAGATCATAAATAAAGATGCTCAGTTCTTTAGAGGAAAAAATAGGAGTAGTCTATCTCAGCACCCAGAAGACCACATATAGTAGTGATTCCAATGACATTGGCTTTTCCTCTTCCTTTGTAAAGCTTTGCTTTTCCTACCCCAGAAAGAAAAGAAAAGATAAAGGTCTCAGTTTCTTCATATGAAAAATGAGCAAACCACCCCAGTCTTCCAATGTGTTTGCCAAGAAAACCCCAAATGAAGTCACAAGGAGTTGGACACAACTGAAAAATGACTGAAAAAAAAAAAAAAAAGAAAATGGCGACCGACAGGTGGAGTCTATGCTTGCCTGCATGGCCCCAAAACTGGACACATAAAAGGATACACATAAAAACTGTATCTGTCTCCTTAGCCTGAAAGACATGTAATTTCCCTTTATCTGTTTAATGAAGGAAGGGTAGATAGGTGACACAGTGGATAAAGTGCCAGATCTGGAGTTGGGACGACTCATTTTCCTGAGTTCAAATCTGGCCTCAGACACTTACTAGCTGTGTGACCCTGGGCAAGTTACTTAACTTCTATTTGCCTTAGTTTCCTCAAATATAAAATGGGGAACAAAACAGTGCCTTCCTTCCAGAGTGGTTGTGAGGATCAAATGAGATAATATTTGTAAAATGATTAGCAGAGTGCCTGGCACATAGTGATGCTTAATAAATGTTTATTCTCTCCTTTCTCCCTTCATAGCATAAATGTTAATTAACTTAAGATATTGGCAATAAAAAAGGAAGTTCTTTATGAATGTGGGTTTGTCAGGGAGCTGTTCTTCATGTATTAGCTTTTTAAATTTAAATTTTTTATTTAAAAAACCCTTACTTTATATTTTATAATCAATACTCTGTATTGGTTCCAAAGCAGAAGAGTGGTAAGGACTAGGCAATGGAGGTTGAGTGACTTGTCCAGGGCATACATCTAGGACATATCTGAGGTCATATTTGAACCCAAGTCTTTCTGATTCTAGGACTTGAGCTCTATCTATTGTGCTACCTAGCTGTCCTTGTTCAGGTAGTAAAATATATAAAAACTACTCTTGGAGACTTTAGTATTTATTAGTAAAGAGAAAAAAAGAGAGAAAGAAGAAGGTTACCAGGCTAACAATCCAAAGTCTGCTGAGTTGCTGCTTAATCAGTTTCTAGATTTATTCCCATTCAGTTCTGGCCTCTTTTACAAGCTGAGACAAGGGGACCCAGATAGCCACAGTGTCAGGCCAGATAAATTAAGGCCAGTCAAGGAAGGGGCTTGAGTTCAGGAAGGGACCAGAGCCAAAGAGCATGAATTCCCCTTTGTCTCTGCTCTTATACTGCCCATGATGTTACACCTACTTGGCTTTTGATGAGACAGTTTGGATCACATGTTCTGATATCCAGGCCCATAATCACACCATGCCATGGGGTCAGAGGCTGAGCAGGGGGGCTTTCCTCAGTCCATTCCAGAAGTCAGGAATTGCACTGCCAGCCCACATCCTACCTTAATGCACATGTGCCAACTAGAAGTTATTTTATATGAATTTCACATAATCACATCATGACAGCAAAGGCAATGAGATGGCCAAGTTGATAGAGTGCCAGCCTGCGGTTGGGAAGACATCTTCCTGAGTTAAAATCTGGTTTTGGATACTTACTAGTGGCATGACCCTGGGCAAGTCTCTTAACCCCATTGGCCTCAGTTTCCTCATGTGGAAAATAAGCTGGAGAAGGAAATGGCACACCTCTCCAGTGTCTTTGCCAAGAAAACCCCAGGTGGGATCACAACTGAACAACAACAGCAAAAAGCATCTGGGATAGAAAGGGAAGGGCATGAGGGAGGAGAAGTTTTGGAGAGGGATTTTGCAGTGTTTGTTCTGTTCTTCCAGATGAAGAAAGCCTCAGTCACACCTGCTAGAAGCCTAAGGGGTTTTCTTATCCTCTGGGATTTATTCATTATTGTTTGTGTTAATTTTTATTTCTTGAATCCTAAGTACATTGGTCATGCAGCATGTATGTGTGTCTAATTTTTAATTGCCCTAGTAGATGTAATGTGATTGCATGGTATGGTAGAAGGAATTCTGCACATGAATGAAGGGGGACTTGGGTTTGAAGCCCAGCTTTAAGAATTAGCCATCTGTGTGGTCTTGGGTAAGTCATTTCAACTGTCTTAATCTCAGTGTTCTTATCTTTATTTATTTTTAAAACCCTTCCCTCTCAGAATCAATACTGTATATTGGTTCTAAGGCAGAAGAGGAATAAAGACTAGGCAATGGGGGTTAAGTGACTTGCCCAGGTTCACACAGGTCTAAGACCAGATTTGAACCTGGGATCTCCTATCTTTAGGCCATGGACTCTATCCACTGATAGAGTCACTAGCTGTCCCTCAGTGTGCCTATATTTAAATTGAGAATGATAATACTATACTATCTACCTCTAAGTACTGTAATAGGCAAAGTATTTTGTAAACTTTAAAGTCCTATATAAATGCTATAGTTATTTAAGGAAAAAAATAATCTAGGAACAGATTTAAAAATTTTGCAATATGACTATAATGGAATTCTATTGTGTCATGAGAAATGATGAAACAGATAGTTTCAGAGAAACCTAGGAAGACCTGTATGAACTGATGCAGCGTGAAGTGAGCAGACCCAGAACAATGTATATACTAACAACAACACTATAAAAACAAAGTACTTTGAAAGACTTAACTATGATTAACACAGTGTACAACCATGATTTCAGGGGACAGATGAATGCTATCCACTTTCTCCATAAAATGTAGAATGAGAAATGCTTTTTTGTATGCAACCAAAGTGGGAGCTTGTTTTCTTGATTTTGTATATTTGTTTAGAAGAGTTTTCTTCTTCTTCCTTTCCTTTCCTTCCTTCCTTCCCTTCCTTCCCTTCCCTTCCTTCCTTCCCTTCCCTTTCCTTCCTTCCTTCCCTTCCCTTTCCTTCCTTCCCTTTCCTTCCTTCCTTCCTTCCTTCCTTCCTTCCTTCCTTCCTTCCTTCCTTCCTTCCTTCCCTCTTCCTTTCCAAGATAGGAGTTCTTAATACAATTTAAATTATGAATCCAGCCTTCTCTAAGAAAAAAAGGAAAAGTAAAGAAAATGGAAATTAAAAAAAAGAACTCCTTGCATTCTTGGAGGGAGATGCCCTACCACAAAATCATACACCTAGACCAAAAAGAAAAATAGAACCTAGAACCTTAAAAGGTAAGGAAAGGTGTGTCAGCACAGATGTCAGATTAAACTTCCCCCCCCTTTTTTTATTTAAAATATTTTTCCATGGTTACATGATTCATGTTCTTTCCCTCCCCTTTGCCCTCCCTCCTCCCGGAGCTGACAAGCAATTCCACTGGGTTATACGTGTATTATTGTTTAAAACCTATTTCCATGTTATTCATATTTGTAGTAGAGCGATCCTTTAACATCAAAACCCTAATCATCAGATTAAACTTTTTTTTTAAACCCTTACCTTCTTAGAATCAATACTAAATATTGGTTCCAAGGCAGAGGATTGTTTAAGAGGTAGGCAATTGAGGTTGCCCAGGGTCACACAGCTAGAAAATGTCTGAGGCCAAATTTGAACCTAGGACCTCCCATCTTTAGGGTTGGTACTCTCTCTGCCTAGCTGCCCCCAGATGAAATTCTTAAGTCTTAGGGACATTTACCATGGCAGAAAGCATTTCTGAGGCTGGACTCAGAGCTTCAGAATGATTGTATTACATATTTATTTTCAAAAAGATTTTTACCATTTGGGAGCTTTTGGGTCAAAACCACTAAGGTATTTTCTAGCGACTTTTAGCCACTGGTGAAACCAGCAGAAACATAAACTCCTGGGCGAATTTTCAACCACAGGCTTGCCCATACCCCCACCCCCACCCCCCCACTCCTCCACACTCTCTCCCATAGGATGCTCTTCAGAGGCAAAGGCTCCAGGCCTTGGCAGGCACAGGTGGGTGAGTCTGTTTTCACAGGTGTATCCTTGCAGCCCGTGGTTGAGAATTTGGCTCCAGTGGTGACCCAAATTAAAAAAAATAATAACTTGATTTCTTGTGTAAATTATATCATTGGTTATCAATTTTCCTTCAAATTTACTACTTAAAAAAGATTGGGGAGAATTTAGTCTTAGCTACGCACCTGGACCTGGCCTCCAACATCATAGAAAATCTTTTTCTATGTGGCATGCTTTGCAAACTTTAAAGGACTAAGTAAAGCTTAATGAGTAATATTTCTCGAATCTTCTTTGATGACTTTTTGAAAAAACAAAAACAAAACTCTTCTCTTCTGTCTTAGTACTGATACTAAATATTAGTTCCAAGGCAGAAGAGCAGCAAGGGCTAGGCAATGGGGGTTAAGTGACTTGCGCAGGGTCACACAGCTAGGAAGTGTCTGAGGCCAGGGTTGAACCCAGGATCTCCTATCTCCAGGCCTGGCTCACTATCCACCAAACCTCTTTTTAAAACTGACTTAAAAAAATTGTGAAGCCCTGTTAGCATGGCAACAGAGAGCAATCAATTTGCCCATATAATTTCTTTCCACTAGTGTTAATGTTAATGTTAACATGCCTACTAAAGGAGAGGAGAGATGGACACAAGGAAAATTATGGAAGTAAATACAATAAATCAGAATTGTCAAAGCTAAAAAATATTTGAAGGAGAAATAGGGGCTTTTCTGACCACACTAAGGCTTACTTTGGGAATGACCTTGTTAAGTTACAGATGCATTTCGAAGGGTCTTTGGAAGTTACCTTTTGTCTAAAGTGGTTGTAAGAGCATTGGACTGTATATATAGAGCTGGGAGGGACTATAGAGGCCATCTATTATACAAGGAATAGAAACCGCGGCCTAGAGGGACTATGACTTTCCCAAAGTCACACATAGAGTAAGTCTGGGATTTGAACCCAGATCTTCTGACTCCAAGGGGCAGCAAAAGGGTACAGTAGAGTGCCAGGCCTGGACATGAGGAAGATTCCTCTTCCTGAGTTCAAATCTGGCCCCAGATACTTTCAACTGTGTAACCCTGGACAAGTCATTTTAATCTTGTTTGCTTCAGATTCCTCATCTGTAAAGTAAACTATAGATGTCTATTCTTTCTTTAAGTCTCAGCTCAGTCACTTAACCCTTTTTGCCTCAGTTTCCTTATTTATGAAATGAGTTGGAGTAGGAAATGGCAAATCACTCAAGGGTCTCTGCCAAGAAAACCCTAACTGGGTTACTAAGAGTCAGACATGTCTGAGAAGACACAAGGCCAGTGTTCCTTCCATTGCGCATGCTGCCTCTATTTCCTCGTTTTTGAGATTCTGGGAGAGGGGTTTTTGACTGGGGAAAGTGATGGTGTATTCTAATTTCCAGCCTGTCTTAGAGCCAAAGGTTTTTCCACTGCCCTACAGTTTCCTCCTTCATTTAGCTCTTTCTTTCGTTTTTACAGTTTTTCTTTGCTTCACTCACAACACTTTTTGATGTTATATGATGTCATAGTGAAGAAAGTCCAGGTGATTACCTTTTCCAGAAAGTCAAGGTTTCTATCAGGAAGAATCAAATCTTCATCTCTTGAGCTTTGAAAAACAAGTATTGGCAGAACCATTTAAAAAAAAAACACAGAAGAGAGAGAAAGAAGTCCAGAAAGGAACCCAGATAGGTGAAATGGTATTGGAGTTACCGTTTTAAATGTGAAATATCCTTAAAAAACCCCTTAGATTGAAGGTAGCTAGGTGGCCCAGTGGATTGAGATCCAGGCCCAGAAGGAGGTCCTATATTCAAATCTGACTGCAGATACTTCCTAGCCTGGGCAAGTTACTTAGCCCCAAATGCTTAGTCTTTACTGGTCTTCTGCCTTGGAATTGATACTTCCTATTGATTCTGAGATAGAAAGTAAGGATTTAAAAAAACCATTAGGTTGTACAAGGTAGAGATTTATAATATCATATACAGTACTCTTTCTGTTCTTTCTATGGGGAAATTTTTATGATCGTCAAGGTCATTACAATAAAAAGGATTAAGTTGGCTGAGATGCCAACCTTCTTGAAAACAAGGGATAAATTAAATGACTTTTCAGGATACTTTTCTGTTCTATTATTTCATTTCTCAGGTGGAATTCCCTTTCCTCCTTTTGGGAAGAGCTTAACTTCTTGGTTCTGAGTCTTCCTTCCTACACTGGAACCTTGTCAGGGTTCTTCTGCCATCTGAGAATTGCTCTCTCTGCTCCATCATCAGAGCAACCATCAATGGTGGTTGGGGACGTTTTTGAATTTCACCCACTTGAGGTCTGAAGACTGTCTCCATGTTTTGCTCTGTGGGAGTTATGTCCCTTCCCTGTCTAAAGTCTAAAATCCTGTGAACCTCACCCAGGATTTTTAATCTATTATACTGTACCTGGGAGTGGCTCTGGTATGGTGGGTCAGGGAAGGAGAGAGTATAGGGGTGGCAGGGCTCCTGAGAACAGAGGAAACACTTGCTATTACCCTGAGATGCGCAGAAAACAAGGTGACATAATCCTGCTGGCGTCAATAACAGGACAGGCTGTACTTTTTTAGAAATAGCATCCACCTCTTAATCAGTTATTTCAGAGTCTGTGTACCATGAGCTGTCACCAGTGACCTCATGAACTTCTGGAGTGATTTACCTTATCCTGAAAGGGAGTCTCACTCCTGCCCTAAATACATACATGTGTCCTAGACTCAGAGGCCTGGGTTCCTTCTCTCATTCTATTTCTGAATAGAACCAAACTCTATAATACTCTTTCCTTTTAATAAACTTTGACTGTGGTTTTCCCAAATGGCATTATAGAAACTGAAAAAATATTACCTGTGGCTTTAAACTCCAAGTCACTTTGAGGACAAGTCTGTGGTAGTCTCTGTGATTTATGTCAAACTGTCCAAAGGCAGAGAAAAAGCTCCAACATCTCCTCTGAGTCACATAGCTGCCCCTTCTTTCCTTTTACTCTGCTGCTCAGATGAGCTGAAATTGTGACCTTATAGCCTATAACAGTCTATCTTGCTACCATCCTAATCTAAGAGCTGGATGACTTACTTGCAGTTTTCCATAAGGATCCCTTATTTAAGTGCAGATTATAAAGACTTATCTGAATTCAAGTAATAAATTGACTGCCCTTACTCAACTTCAGCTAGAAAGTGTTCTTGGATATAGGATGGTGGTTCTTACATTTCATCTACCAAAATCAGCAAAGGAAAGCAAATAGTGTTGGATATAGGATTGGTTATCTTTGTAGATTTTACTCATAGGTGGGGAGGAAAGGAGACTAGACAATGTGAGGAGCAGAGATATTTCTTAGTCTTGTTTCTTGACTGGTAAGTGACTTATTTAAATGTAAATTATTAAGAGTTATTAGAATTCAAGTAATAAATTGGCTCTTCTTCCTCCATTTTAGCTAGAAAGTGTTCTTGGATATAGGATGGTGGTTCTTACACTTTTAAATTTCGTTAATACCCACTAAAGAGTTTCTATAACTCTTTTCCGAATTTCATTTTAGATTAAGTAATTAAAAATCCATTGGACCCTAAGACATAATCCCAATTCAGTTTCAAGTTTGAGGAATTTCAATTTTTTAGAACCAGTGGTTCCCAAACTTTTTTGGCTTATCGCCCCCTTTCCATAAAAATATTACTTAGTCCCCCCTAGAAATTAATTTTTTAAAAATTTAACAGCAATTAATAGGAAAGATAAATGCACCTGTGGTCATCACCGCTCCCCTGGATTGCTGCAGCACCCACCAGGGGGCGGTGGCGCCCACTTTGGGAATCACTGTTTTAGACCCTCAAATGAAATAGGTCTTCCTCCATCTCTTAGCTAACCTTTAGCATGGGCCCTGAAAGGGACAAATTTTGCAGGGTGATTCCATAGATACATAGGACTCATCTGATGAGATATCTTATAAAATCTGAGAATGAAGGGGTAGGCTATATGGCCCTGAGTATTATCTTTTGTTACTGTTTAGTTATTTCAGTCATATCCAACTCTGTGATATCACTTGGGATTTTCTCGGCAAAGATACTGGAGTGGTTTGTCATTTCCTCTTCTAGCTTATTTCTTACAGAGGAGGAACTGAGGCAAAGAGGGTTGAGTGATTTGCCCAGTGTTACACAACTATTGAGTATCTGAGATTAAATTTGAATTTAAGAAGATGAGTCTTCCTGATTCCAGGCTTAGTACTCTCTCTACTGTACCTCCTAGTTGCCCTGGGGTGCTATTTCTGGCGACTTCCAATCCTTTGACCATTTTATTCAGCTTTCTTATGGGATCCTA
Organism: Gracilinanus agilis; assembly: GCF_016433145.1. Classification (NCBI taxonomy): domain Eukaryota; kingdom Metazoa; phylum Chordata; class Mammalia; order Didelphimorphia; family Didelphidae; genus Gracilinanus; species Gracilinanus agilis. The sequence continues at coordinate 542,549,789 of NC_058130.1, read as the reverse complement.
TGATAGTCTCTGGTATTGTAGTATGTCAGAGAAGTTTTTCTTTCAGCTATCATAACTGACTTTCTGTATGATCTTGGATGGTCCTTTAATCTCTTCATTCCCTTATTTGTAAAGTGAATACAATTATGCAGGTCTTTCATTTCTTTCAATTAAATATTCTGAAAAGCAGTGAAAGATAATAAAGCAGTTGGGCAAATTGGCTCATGGAAACACTATGAGATGATCAGATTGTTTGAATGTAGATTTAACTGGAACCAGACAAAGAAGGATTTCCCAGGATGATGCTACTTTTTTTGGGCAATTAACATTTTGATGGTCTGCAGACGCCGAACTAGACCTTCAGCTACCAAAATCCTTGAAGTAGAGCAAATAATGTTGGATGTAGGATTGGTTATCTTTGTGGATTTTACTCATAGGTGGGGAGGAAAGGAGTAGACAAGGTGAGGAGCAGAGATCTTTCTTAGTTTTGTTTCTTGGCTGGTAAGTGACTTATTTAAATGCAAATTATTAAGAGTTATTAGAATTCAAGTAATAAATTGATTCTCTTTCCTCCATTTCAGCAAGAAAGTGTGCTTGGCTATAGAATGGAAGTTCTTAAACTTTTTTAAAAATATCTCATTTTTACTTATTACATGTAATAACAAATTTCCACATAAGTTTTCCAAAGTTATATGATCCAAATTATCTTCTTTGCTTGCTCCCTCCCAACCTCCCCCCAGCTGGGTTTTACACATATTATCATGCAAAATATATCTCCATATTGTTCATTTTTGCAAGAGAATAATCCTATAAAACCCCCAACCCAAAGAAACTTAAATGAAAACTCACATGCTTTGATCTGCATTCTGACTTCAACAATTCTTTCTCTGGAGGTGGAGAGCATTCTTTTTCATAAGACCCTCAGAATTGTCCTGGATCATTGTATTACTGAGAATAAATCAATAAAAGAGTCTTATAATTGATTATTCCATAGTATTGCTGTTACTGTGTGCAATGTTCTTCTGGTTCTTCTTATTTCACTCTGTATCAGTTCACATAGGTATCTACAGCTTTTTCTGAAATTATCCTGTTGATCATTTCTTATTTTTATTTTATTTGGGGGGGGGAGCTTTTATTTAACCAATTAATTTAGAATATTTTTCCATGGTTACAAGATTCATGCTCTTTCCTTTCCCCCCCTCTTCCCCCTCTCATAGCTGATGTGCAATTCCACTGGGTTTTATATGTGTCATTGATCAAGACCTATTTCCATATTATTGATATTTGCACTAGGGTGATCCATTTAGAGCAGTGATGGGCTAGATGCAACCCCCTGAAATGTTCTACCAGGCCATGTGACATTATTCCTAATCTGATGAATACAATGAGTAGGATACAATACAATGAAACTTTGAAAGAGTTGCCTTAGAAACAAACTGACAGATGAACATTTCCTTTCCTTTGGCCCCCTCTTTAAAAAATTTGTCTATCAATGGTTTAGAGTCTACATCCCCAATCATATTCCCATTGACCCATGTGATGAAGCAGTTGTTTTTCTTCTGTGTTTCTGCTCCCACAGTTCTTCCTCTGAATGTGGATAGTTTTCTTTCTCATAAGTCCCTCAGAAATGTCCTGGATCATTGCATTGCTGCTAGTAGAGAAGTCCATTACATCCAATTGTACCACAGTGTATCAGTCTCTGTGTACAATGTTCCCCTGGTTCTGCTCCTTTTACTCTGCATCAGTTCCTGGAGGTTGTTCCAATTCACATGGAATTCCTCCAGTTCATTATTCCTTTGAGCACAATAGTATTCTATCACTAACAGATAGCACAATTTGTTCAACCATTCCCCAATTGAAGGACATACCCTCATTTTCCAATTTTTTGCCATCACAAAGAGTGTGGCTATAAATATTTTTGTACAAGTCTTTTTCCCTATGATCTCTTTAGGGTACAAACCCAGTAGTGGTATGGCTGGATCAAAGGGCAAACAAGTCTTTTAATGCCCTTTGGGCATAGTTCTAAGTTGCCATTCAGAATGGTTTTTGATCATTTTTTATAGTACAACAGTATTCCAATACCATCATATGCCACAACTTGTTCAGCCATGCCCCAATTGATGGGAATCCCCTCAATTTCTAATTCTTTGCCATCTCAAAAAGAGCAGCTACAAATATTTTTGTACAAACAAGATCTTTGTCCCTTTTAAAATCTCTTTGGGATACAGACCCAGCTGTGGTATTACTGGATCAAAGGGTACACATTGTTTTATAGCCCTTTGGGCATGGTTCCAAATTACCTTTCAGAATGGTTGGATCAGTTCACAACTCCACCAACAATGCATTAATGTCCCAATTTTGCCACATCCCTGCCAACATTTATCACTTTCCTTTACTGTCATATTGGCAAATCTGATATATCTGTGAGGTGGTACCTCACAGTTGTTTTAATTTGCATTTCTCTAATCAAGAGGAATTTAGAATATTTTTTCATGTAATTATTGAGAGCTTTGATTTCTTCATCTGAAAACTGCTTATTCATATCCTTTGACCACTTGTTAATTGAGGAATGACTTGTTATTAAATTTGACCTAGTTTTTGATATGTTCTTAAAATTTTTAATTTTATAATATCCACTAAAGAGTTTCTATAACTCTCTTTTGCTAATTCCATTTTAACTTAAATAATTAAAAATATTCCCGTGGCACTTACAAATTATTTATTATTTTTTAAAAAATACTTACCTTTTGCCTTAGAATCAATGTTGTGTATTGGTTCAAAGGCAGAAGAGTGGTAAGGGCTAGGCAATGGGGGTAAGTAACTTGCCCACGATCATACAGTGAAGAAACAATTGAGGTCAGATTTGAACCCAGGACCTCCTGTCTTTAGACTTGGTTCTCTCTCCACTGAACCACCTAGCTGCCCCCTCACTAAGCACTTGTTAAGTGATAAACATTGTACTAGATTCTGTGTATATATTTGTGTGAAGAGATACAAAAGAAATACATGTTTCTTGCCTGCTATGATTAAAATATCTTGTTGGGGGGGGCAGCTGGATAGCTCAATGGATTGAGAATCAGGCCTAGAGACAGGAGGTCCTAGGTTCAAATCTGGCCTCAGACACTTCCCAGCTGTGTGACCCTGGGCAAGTCACTTGACCTCCATTGCCCACCCTTACCACTTTTCCACCAAGGAGCCAATACACAGAAGTTAAGGGTTTAAAAAAATATCTTGTTGGCAGCACAGAAGGGAAGACATATCTGGGGTGCTTAGGGAGTTGGCAGTAGCCTTGGAGAATGATCCAACTTCCAATTCACTCTTGGACATGCCCTTTGCAGAGCAAAAATTCTACTTTTGGTGTTTGAGAATTAGCCTCAGTGACACATGAGTTCACAGATTCTTAAAGTTCTTGGAAATAGAGAAGACTTTGTTGTTGCATCTGAATAGTGTGGCTCTGGACCAGTGGTTCGCAAACTTTTTTGGCCTACCATCCCCTTTCCAGAAAAAATATTACTCAGTCCCCTGGAAATAAAATTAAAAAAAATTTTAATAGCAATTAATAGGAAAGATAAATGCACCTGTGGTCATCACCGCTTCCCTGGATTGCTGCAGCACCCACCAGGGGGCGGTGGCACCCACTTTGGGAATCACTGCCAAGAGGAAGGTAGGTGTGATTGGATGTTGTCTTCCCTTTTGTGTTTATATGTGTTTTCCTGGTCTCTTGAGGGTTCCCCCAAAGGAGCTTATGTACCTGATCTTCTTCTGAGCTGCCTGCAATTTGATCACACACCATACAGTTAAAGGAATAATTGGTGATAACTTCAAGCCCTGGGGTCAGTCGAGACCGTATCCCTGATGCTTACCTCTTGGAATTACTTTTCTCATAGAGTAGCCCGTATTTGAATGACTTAGAAAATCCAAGGATCAGGCCTAACAGTAGAATAAGTTCTATAGAATCTGCCTCTCCCTGCCTTAACTCTAGAAGATATAATCCAGGTAGGTCAAGGACTGGACAAAAAACTACTTAGAACTGAAGTGCATTCGTGCGTGTATGCATGTGTGCGTATGTGTGTGTATGTGTGTGTGTGTGTGTGTATGTGTGTGTGTGTTCATTCTGGGGAAGAGCCTCTGGGCACTTAAGAAATCCCTGAGTCCATGAAACTAGTGGACAGGTGGAAGGCTTCAGTTTCTTAGTGCGTGACAATACAAGATAATCTATGGCCGATATTTCTGGTGCAAGAATCTTAACCATCTGGCCTAGAAGGCAATTAATGACCAGCTAGGGAGAGAGAGCCTATTAAAAGAAACGGGGAAGACCTCTGAGCCCTGAATTAAGTATCCGCCATTATCACTCTTCAATCATCTAGGGTCAGGGTCAAGCATGGAAGGGACAGTCAGAGGTCTTTAATGATTCTGAAGCTCAAGGATACACATTGTTTGACTTAGCAATGAGATCCAATAGCAGATAATTATGGTGAAAGTCTGATCTCTTGAGTCATTGGGCTTTTAGGATGACATGACAAGGTGAGCAGGAAGGTAAGTTTTTTATTCACACTCTCCCAACTCAACTGAAATTCCACTTCAGTAACAGAGGTACTGTGCCATGGAGGATAAAGTCATGTTGTTGTAGTCAGTAGAGACCTGGGTTTGGGTCAGCCATGTACTAGCTGTGTGACTGAGGGCAAGTCACTTAACCTCCATGATCCCAAATATCATCATCTCTAAAAATGGCACAATAACATCCCCTATGTCTACAGCTTGTTAGGAGACTAGGTAAGGACTTGATTTGTGATTTCATTTTTTTTCCCTTAACTCTTACCTTCTGTTTTAGTATCAATTCTAAGGCAGAAGAATGTTAAGGCCTGGGTAATCACTTTTAAGTGACTTGCCCAGGGTCACACACAGCTAGGAAGTGTCTTGGGCCAGATTTTTTTTTTAAATCCATACCTTTTATGTTAGAATCAATACTGTGTATTGGTTCTGAGGCAGAAAAGTGGTAATGACTAGGCAATGGGGGTTAAGTGACCTGCCCAGGGTCACACAGCTAGGAAGTGTCTGATTTGAGCCCAAGACCCCCTGTCTCTGGGCCTGCCTCTCAATCCACAAGGCTATCTACCTGCACCCAGGAAATCAGATTTGATCTGAGGTCCTCCCTACAACTCTAAGCCTGTTGCTCTGTCCACTATGCTACCCAGTTGCCCCTGTGATTTCATTGCTAAGAGGAACTCTTGGTTGAAAAACTCCTTCTATAAGGCAACTCCATACCTTTCCTACAACTTATTATCTTCAAGTGTTACTGAAAGCACTGAGGAATTAAATCACTTGGCTGGGGTCAGGGAGTGATGTGTGTCAAAGGTGGTATTTGAAACCAAGTTTTCCTGGCTTCAAGATTGATTCTCTAACCACTATGCTTAGCTGCTCCTCCTGAAGTTGTTGGAGTGGGGAGTAGTTGGATAAAGTAGGAAATATATATGGAAAAACTGAGTAAAAGCTCTTTGCCAGTGTTGGTTATGATTTTTCTAGTTGCTTCTTTCCAGGGTGGAAGTCTATGAAATAACAAGACTTGCTTGAGGGCAAGATGGAGCTGACCAGCTCTTTCCTGGCTAGGGGCAGAGTGATCTGAGAGATCTTTATTACCAGGACAGAGAGAAACTCAGAGATGAACGTCTTTGAAAAAGCTCACATTTAGAAACTAGTCCCCAGAGCCCAGAGTTTTGGGGATCCCAAAGAGCTTGGGAAAAGAGGGAAGGATGAGGATCTCACTGTGGTTGATCAGCAGTGTGAGGAGTGGCTTGGGGAGGAGAGCAGGTGTTCCTGGGTATCTTTTCCTGTCTGAGAACATACTGTTTCCTTAGGATGAGGGTGGAGGGTTGATCTGCGAAGAGTTCATCCTACACAACCAGAAGCAATCAGGACTCCAGCTCTGGAGCTGGAAGGGACCTCTCAGAAGTTACCTAGCCCAAAGCCTTCCTTATTTATTTTTTAAACAAATGAGGAGACTGAAACTCAGGCCAAAACTAAGCAATTGGTCCAAGGTCATATTGGTAGTACCTTATGGGCAGGTTTTACACCTAATCCTGGATTCTAAAGCCAGCGCTCCTTCCATTGCACCATGTTAGAGGTTGCTTTTCTAATTCTTAACTTCTTATACATTATGAAACTTTTGAGATTCATTCTTCCCCATCATATACTGCCTTCCTCTATTGCTACAGCTAAAAAATATACTCGAGGAGGCAGTTAGGTAGCACAGTAAATAAAACACCAGGCCTGAAGTTGGCAGGACATGGGTTCAAATCTGATCTTAGACATGTCCTGACTGTGTGATCCTGGGCAAGTCACTTACCCCTTATTTACCTAGCTCTTGCTGCTCTTCTGTGATGCTAAGGGGGACAGCTAGGTGACCCAATGGTTTGAGAGCCAGGCCTAGAGTCAGGAATTTCTGGGTTCAAATATGGCCTCAGACACTTCCCAATTGTGTGCCCCTAGACAAATTCACTTAACCCTCATTGCCCAGCTCTTACCATTCTTTTGCCTTGGAACCAATATGCAGGAGGTAAGGGTCTAGAAAAAGAAAAAACAAACCAAAGAATTGATACTAAGACAGAAGGTAAAGGTTTTAAAAAAATACAGTCATCCTTTCCACTTCATGACTTTTCTCATTGTAATTTTGATATATCACAGGTTGGTATCAGAAATTAAATGGGAATTTTTTGGGGAGTTTTGCAGAAGCTGCAGATGACACACAAAGGTCAGCAAATGACACAGAAAAAGTCTAGAAACCCAGACATGCATTCTTAAGCCAGAATTTACAATTAGGTACTATAAATACCCCATAAAAGAAAAAGAAAAAAATTTAGACTTTTTTCTCTGATACAAAGAGAAAATTTTACATGGATTTTCCAGATCTCAGAGGCACTGTGCCTCCAATCCCAGTGATGTGGAAGGGATAACTGTTGTAATGCAAGATTGCTAGCAGAAGCCTTTTGCTTCTGCAATTTCAAACTGTCACAGAAAGGCAGTTGGAGGTTTTAGAATCTTCAGAAAGTCACTTGGAGCCCGAGGCTATAAATAGGGCTGAAGTCCAACTGACAGGGCTTTTGCCTTCTGGCTCTCACTTTGCCTGGGGGCTTCTGCTTTTTGGGCTTGGGCTTAGCCTGTTGGCTTCAGCTTTTCGGCTTGGCTTTGGCCTTTTTGGCTTTGGCATTGGCCTGTGCTTTTTTGTCTTGGGGAATTCTCTGGACCTCTCCCTGATCTCTCCATTACATCCCTGTTATTTCCCTGAATTTCCCTTTGGGCCCTTGGAGGAAGGGTGGCTTGGTGATTGGACATTATGGGTTTTGTTCCTGCAGGCAAGTAGGGCATCCTAAAACTAGTTACCCCTAATTTAGTGATTTGATAAATATTTTACTTCAAAGGCAGTCAAATCTTCCTGACTGGGAAAGCCGGACTCTCTCAGTATAAACCTCTCCTGGGACCCATCCCCCACCATCCAGCCTTCTCCCTAGCAGCAGTTAGAAAACCTAAGACCTCTTTCCCTCTGATTAACCTGACATTAATAAATCCCCTTGTTACCTACTCAGAGCCTCTGGTGAATCATTGTATTGAAGATTAAGGCAAGGGTTAAAGAGGGAAGGAATTATTTTCTTTTATTTCTTGAAGGAATCGCAAGCATCCATCTTGGCAGGAAGTCTCTATCCGAGACTTCCTGCAGCCATCAGTTTCACTGGCAGGGAGAAACCCTTTATCTCTTTCCTCAAGGGACTTAGAAATTAACAAGAGAAGTCCTCCAGTCAGATATAAAACATTTTTGACTGGCCCAAATCCCCCTGTACCTTAGAGATACCTTCCCTATTAGAAGGACCCAGCCTATTTCCTCAGTATCCTCTGTCTCTAGCCTCAGTGAATAAGCCTGTTTAAGCTGCCCTCCTGTATATTCCTTGTCATTCCCTATATACCACCTCATTCAACCCTTCCCTACACTCAGCTATCTCCTTCATTCCCCTTCCAATTCACCTCATCACCTTTTATCCCTCCTCACTACCCAAATTACCTGAGAAATGTGTAGATTACCTACTTCTTATAACACTGTATACTTGAGAAAGTCTAGAGCCCTGATAGTGGTAGGGTTTGGGGGCCTGCCTCTTGTATTTTTTGAGATATAAATCTTATATATAACTCATAGTGTGGGATGGTATCAAAATGTATATTACAAAAATGCAATTAATTTAAGATATTAATTAATTGAGGGAATTAATTTAGTTTAATGTGGGCTATAGTAGATAGAAAAGAAACTATTATGTCTGTGCTTGTTATTGATGTACAGTTATTTCAGTTGTATCCAACTCTTCATGATTCCATTTGGGGTTTTCTTGACAGAGAAACTGGAGTGATTTGCCATTTCCTTCTCTGGCTCCTTTAACAGATGAAGAAATTGAGGCAAACAGGATTAAATGACTTGCTCAGGATCACATAACTAATGTGTATCTGAGACCAGATTTGAACTCATGAAGAGGAGTCTTCCTGACTGCAGGCCTGGCATTGTAGCCACTGTGCCACCTAGCTGCCCTATGTCTATGTTTACAATAGCAAAAAATATCCCAAGACTACTTGACTTTCAAAAAGGAGCAAAATCAATGGAAAAAGGAGGGAATTATGGAGAAGAAAAAATGTAAACTCCTGAAGAGTGAGTTGTTTCATTCTTTGTCTCTGTGTTTGAAAGTGTATATTAGAACCTTAATAAGTGCTGATTAATTGATAGATGGAAGGGATAGAAAATGAAAAAACGTCATAGCAGAGGGTAGGAACAACTGAATGGGAAACTTCCCAGTACTCTATTGGGTACTGGCTATCTTTCCAATTGCAAAATACAGCTTCTTGGGGGCAGGAGGGTGGCTTAGTGGATTGAGAGCCAGATCTAGAGATGGGAGGTCCTAGGTTCAAATTAGCCTCAGTCACTTCTTAGCTGTGTGACCCTGGGCAAGTCACTTAACCCCCATTGCCTAACCCTTACTGCTCTTTTGCCTTAGAACCAATACACAATAATGATTCTAAGATGGAAGGTAGGGCTTAAAAAAATACAGTTTCTTTTCTCTGCCTCACACTCCCCAGTCTGCCCCGTGTCATATTCCATGGGCTTTCTTCCCAGCTCTGTTCCCTTACTGTATCCCATCATGTCTTTACTTTCTTTATTGTAAGACGGATATCAGAACGATTAACCTCTTCCAGCTTTGGTTTAGCTCAGAGAACACCAGGCCCATCCACCTCTGAAGATTTAAGAAACAGAAAGTCCCAGTATCATCATCCCCATTTTATAGAAGGGATGGTCAGAGAATCAGAATTAATTGACTCGCTCCCAGGCATCCAGCTAGAAAGCATCATGAGCAGGACTCCCAAACCACTATAACAAGTCGTCTTCTAGAACTTGTAGATAAGAGTCTGGGACCCAGTGGTCGGGAGCAAAAGCTTATTTATTCCTCAGAGTTCATCTGCTTTTCTTAAAACTAATGCAGATGTGGCTTGTGGTCGCTACGTAGATAGAGAAAACACTTGTTTACTCTGTGCTAGGTACTGTGCTAAGTCTTAGAGATACAAAAATAAGCAAAAAAGATAGTCCTTGTCCTCACGGGGCTTACGTTCTAAGATGAGAGCACAACATATAAAAGGGAGTCGGAATGCAGGGTGGGAGTGGAGTTATTTGCCCAGGGCTAGCAAGAGCTGGAAAAGTCCAGAGAGTGAGCGGTAGAACCCATACAGAACCTGGCTACCCCACGAAATGGAAGTATTGGGCAAGGAATTCACCAAGTGTAAGATAGGTTGTCTTTCATAATAACTCTTTAAAAGGAAGAATGATAATCCAGATCGACCTGCTCTAGCTTTGAAGTGGGACTGCTTGGATCCCTATTAAGAACCCAATTATTGTTTAGTCAATTAGTGTCTGACTCCGTGACCCTTTTTTTTTTTTTTTTTTTTTTTGGGCAGAGATATTGGAATGGTTTGCCATTTCCTTCTCCAGCTCATTTTACAGATGAGGAAACTGAGGCAAACAGCATTAAGTGACTTCACCAGGGTCACATAACTAGTAAGTGTCTGAGGTCAAATTTGAAATCAGGTCTTCCTGAGCCTGACTTAGCTGACCTCATTAAGAATAAAGAAAGGGCTTGATAAAGGCTTGCTGATTAATCCTTTTCCTCTCTGCAGCTAAGAACGTGGATCCTTATTTACCCCGTAGTCACCCTATTCTCCAACAACTTATGGATGTCCCAGCCCAGTTCAGCACCACCTACCATCAGAACCTTTACCCAGGGATCTGCTGCCGTGTCAGACAAAACAAACCCAGCAGCTCAGCTAAGCTGGGCTCAAAGGAATAACTAGGATCCCTGCCATGGAGAAAGGAAATATGGAAATAACAGGAGTTCCTTCAGTGGCAGCCCTGAAAAGATTTGTCTTATGACAGGACTAGTCATTGGAGTGCTTACTCAGCAGTTTGGAGAAAGGTTTTTTTTCCTTTGAATTTGAAAGAAAGGTGACTGACCTAGAGGAAGGTTTTCCGTTTTTTCTCTCTCAGTTCTCCTTTTAACCTTGTTTTTGCTTGATGACAGCAAAGTTTAAGTAATGCTGTGGCAAGTTAATTATTTTTAGTCAAACAGTTTGGAACCAGGCAATAAAATTGAAGCAAGGGGCCAGTTTTAAAGTCCGCGGCCTTGTCTAAATTGCTAAGTGTCAATAAATAGCTTTCCAAACAGGTGGAACAATGTTTGCAAGGCCACAGACAGGCTCTCTGGTACACCTTACTCAAGACTATTAAATTCTCAGATCTGTAGTCAAATAATATTAATGCCTCATTAGACACAACTGTGTAAGTCCTTGTTCCTACATGTTTCTCGCTCTTGGCCGGGACTGACATGGATACCAGTTTCCCCAATGAAACACTGGTGTGGGGGGTGGGTGGAGTGGGGGAGGAGGGGAGGGCAGGCGGGAAGAAAGCAGCTGGGAAAAAAAAAAGGAAATGGCAGATTGTCAATGAGATATTGTTCACTTCATTTTTCTCCATTGTTTTTCTTTTACGTGATCTGAGCTGTGAGTTACTGTACTTTCCCCTTTGGTATTTTGTGCCCTGTGTGTCAATTTTGACCTGAAACCTTTTTTCCCCCCCTCCATCCTGGAAAATAACTGTACATTTGATTTCTTTGTTCTACATGAGACCTAGAGTCTACTTTAATATTTTTCACTATGGGGAAGTAACTTGGTTCAGTGGATAGAACCCTGGACTGCCAGCCAGGAAAGTTGGGCTCTCTTCCCAGCTCCATCCTTTGCTTGCTATGCAGTGACTCTAAGCACACTAATGTGTTCCACTATGTCTTAACTTTCTTATCTGCAAGATGGAAATCATAATGACTGTTCTCTTCTAGCACTGATTTATCTCAGAAGCGACTGTACCCTTCCACCTCTGAGTGAAAAAAAAAAGTAAATAGTACAAATATTATAATCCTTTTTTATGGAAAGGGTGATCTGGGAATCAGAGAGGTTAATGGGCTATTCCCAGGCCTATGGCTCTAAGTGTTAGAATTAGGACTCTCATTAAATGATAACATGTTGTCTCAATGTAAACTGGGTAAGGGATGGAGCCACGGCATTGGTTAACAGCTTTCATCACTGTCCTGTTCCCTACTCTCCCCAGTATCCTCAGGCAACATGAAAAGTACAACAGGTCCTGCAGAAAACAGAAAGACCAAGCAAAAGCTAGCCAGTCTTGGGTAGCTAGATGGTACTGTGGATAACTTGCTGTGTCTGAACTCAGAAAGACCCGAGTTCAAATCCAGTTTCAGACACTTCCTAGCTATGTGACTGTGGGCAAGTCACTTAACCCTGCTTGCCTCAGTTTCCTCATCTGTAAAATGAACTGGAGAAGAATGGCAAACCTTTCCAGTATCTTTGTCAACAAAACCCCAAATGGGGTCACAAAGAATTGGGCAAGACTGAAATGACTGAATAACAATGGCCAGATCCTAGTGGATCACCCAGAAATTGGATAGGTAACAAAGGCAATAATATCCCAAGGAAAAGTAGGAGTGAGTTGAGCAGTAACATTGTAGAATTTAGATCTTGAAGGAATCATTGAGATCTAGTTCAACTCCCATTTTAGAGTTCCACCAAAAGAGGCTCAGCTCAGATAAAGTAAAATATCTTCCTCAAGGTCATACATTTGATAAATGGAAGAGTTGGGATTTGAATCTAGCTCCTTTGACTCCAAATCGTGATGCTCTTTCTCCTACATCTTATTCATCATATTGATTATTTCAAAAGAAAGAAAAAATTTAGTTGCTAGCTTTCCCTGGCCCAGGCTAAATGTACCCATAAGTCAGCCAGTGCATATGGATAGGTGTTATAATAAACTATAGGAAGTCACAGAAATTTCTTGTTTTGAAAAAAAATTATTTTTAAAATCAAGTAATGATGCATGTGGTGCATGATAGCAAAGGTGCCTTGCTGTTTGGGCTGTTATGTTTCTGTCAAATATTTTAATGGGACTATCAGAGAAGGATAGAAATTTGGCACAAACACTGATAGGATTCTTGTAACCTCTCTCAGTTGAGAAATGAGGTAGCTTTGAGGAAAGTGGGTGGGATGAAGAGCCATCATTTGATTTTCCAGTCCTTATGAAAATATATGTTCCCACTCAGAGGATTTTCATTTAGTAGACAGATTTGAGGCCAGGACACAAGAAGTAGTACCTGGGAAGGTTTAAGTCTATCACAGCTCTGTTGTTTCTGAGCACTTTTCTTGATCGATGATACCATGTTTAGAGCATTTGCGGACGTGTTATAGATGTAGCCCAGGCCTGGAGATCAGAAACATCAAAACATTACACAGGGAGACAAGAATTTTAGAGATGCTTCTGAGGAAGTAAGGAAGCATATATTTCATGGGAAAGTCAGTCACTCAATGTCAAGGACATGGATGTTATGTGACGAAGCTCTCCATGTGAAGGAGGTATATGATGTAAGAAAAAAAAATAGACCGAGAAAGCATTAAGTGACCGACTAAGGACATCAAGTGAAATACTAGGAATACAGAAACATTCAGAGTACAATTCCAGAGAATGTAGTTGCTCATCATTCCAAAGAATAATGAGAGATTATACTTCTATTACCAAGTGCTTTCTATATATTTTCTGATAAATGTTGGAGGGAATATGAGGAAATTGGGACACTAATACACGCTGTTAGTGGAACTGTGAACATTCTGGAGAGCAATATGGAACCAGGCTGAAAGGGCCACAAAATTATGCATATGCTTTGACCCAGCAATACCACTACTGACTTTACTACTCTTCTGCCTTGGAACCAATATACAGTATCACTTCTAAGGTGGAAGGTAAGGGTTTTAAGAAGGAAAAAAAAAAAAAAGAAACGAAGGGGAAAGTTTCAGAAGAACCTAGGAAGACTTATCTGAACTGAAGCAAAGTGAAATGGGCAGCTCCAGGAGAACATTCTGTTCAATAACAGCAACATTATAAAGATAATCAATTTAAAAAAAAATATTAACTCTGATCAATATGACTAACCACAATTCCAAAGGACTCATGATGAAACATGCTAGTCATATTCAGATAACAAGCAGATGGATTCAGAATGTAGGTTGAAGAATATTTTCTTTTCTTTCTAGACATGGTTAATGTGAAAATGATTTTATATATATACATATGTAGGTTTGGTTCTTCTTGCCTTCTTAATGATTAGAGGAAGAGAAAGGGGCATGAAAGAATTCAGAACTGAAAATAAAATAAAATTGAACATAAGCAATATGGAAATAGGTATTGCATGAAAATATTGACATAGCCTAAATCAGATTATTGGCTTGGGAGGGAAGAAGAAAGTCTGAATCCTAAAATGTCAGAAAGCAATTGTTAAAAATTGTTTCTACATGAAACTGAAAACATGAAAAAAATATTTTATAGATACTTTTCTTTGCTATATATTGACAGTCCTTTCAATTTCTCTCCCTGATTGAATCATCCTTCATGACAAAGAAAAACAATGAAAAAAAGCCATCCAAAGCAGAGAGCATATCTGATAGTAAAATATTCTCTACTAATAGTCTTGCTTCTCTCTGTGGTGAGGGAATAGGTATGTTTAATTATGTTTTCTGGGACCTCACTTCTTTTTCAATTACTGTTTGCCTTTTATTAATACCTTCATTTATATTCACTTATAGTATAGGCAGAGTGTATATTGTTCTCTTGCTTCTGATGATTTTTCTCTGCATCAGTGCAAATAAATCTTCCCATATTTCTCTGAATTTCTCCTTAGTAAATGATTGTCGAATTGAGTATCATTGCAAGAAGAAAATGTAAGAATTTTGTCCTGACTTTGTCTTTACTGTTCATGATGGAATACCATTTTAATCCATGAGGGTTACTATGGACCTAGTAAATATAAAATTGCATTTTCCCCCAAGTGTTTTTATTTTTTGGTGTGGAGTGAGGTACAGCTCAGCTGATTTCACCTAAATTTGTATCTTTTGAAAGTTGAAAATCAGTGCGGTTTTTAAAAAAGCGTCCTGCTATTTAGACATTAGAGATCACCCTGTTGGAGTACTTATGGCTACTTCAAAAGTCTAATAACATAAATGAGAAAACAGGGACATGGAAAAAATGAGAATGAGAACTGGGGAAAATGCTGTTATGGATATTTTGTAACACAGACTGTTGAGAATAATTTGAAACTATCTATTGGTCTCTGTAAGTTGTTGATAAGAAGAGGGCCGACTGGCTTTCTGTTGAAGTTGAGACCTTATAATCGGAGGTAAGCAGTTGATAGATTTTGGGGCTAGTAAAACTGGCTGGCAGTAAAAGGTCTAGGAAACAGATATGCAAAGTAAACCTTTATTTAATATCTTAAAGGTTTGAAGGAATGTAAGGATAGTTGTAACCGGAATCAAGGATAGGAGTCCCTAAGTCTAAAAAGGGGTGTTAACTCAAACCACACCCAACTCAAGGCCTCTCACGAGAATCACTTCTATCTGGGAATTCCCAGACCTGTTCTGTTTTCTTATCTCTAACTAAACCCAATTTCTATCTACATAAACCTATTTCTAATATCCTCACAAAAATATATAATTCTTAAAATTACTGTCTCCAAAATGTTCTTCCGGTCACTACTGCACTGCCAGCCTAGTCAAGGCTGAGTCTAGTTTAGGCAGGGATGGCTTCCCAGCCTGGATAGACCCAGAGCTGTCTTCACTCTGCTGTCTTACAAGGATCAGAGAAAAAGGTCTTCTTTCTTCTTTTTATCAGTCTCCTCACTCCAGCCACTGCCAAACTGTCATGTTCTCACTTTCCCAACTGCCAATCCGGTATTCCCAATTTTTCACAGGAAATACAAGAAGAGCCAGGAAAAAGTCAGCCTCCAGGACCAGAGAGACCCTGACAGTTGGCCAATCTAACCCTTTTCAGTACCTCAGGATTTCAGCAGGAACCTTTGCTCACAGTTCTAAGCTAGGCCTTAGACCAGGGGTCGGCAACGTATGGCTCTCGAGCCATATCTGGCTCTTTTGAGGGCCAGATATGGTTCTTTCTGCAGGAGCCATAAAGTCAATTTTTTTTCAGGCGCTGTTACAGGAGTGCGCACTGTTACAGGATCGCACACTGTGAGCGCTGTACGGCTCTCACGAAATTTCATTTTAAAAAATGTGGCATTTATGGCTCTCACGGCCAAAAAGGTTGCCGACCCCTGCCTTAGACAGTGGTCTGGCAGCATTTCTCCTTCTGTGTTCAGTCACCAATCTCTTAATTAAAACTTCAAATCCATAATGTTCCCAATAATGCCTATCAATTATCTTGAGTTAGAATATATATAATGTATTCTCAGAATAAAACTTTTAAACATAGAAAGCAAAATATATAGTATTATCTAATAATATCCAATATTCAACAAACATTTATTAATAAATTATTATTTAATTTGCATTTAATTATTAAGTAATTAAATGTTCTTACTGTGTGCTAGGCACTGTGCTAAATGCTAAGAATATGATGACTAAAAAGATAGACAATCCCTACCCTCAAGGAGCTTACAATCTTAAGGGGAGACAACACATAAAAGAGATAGGGAGGTAAGATCACCAAGTATATGTGGCGTGGAGACATCTTGTTCTGTGGACCTGAAACTAGGTAGAGCAACAAATACAAAGTGGAGTAAGCTGAGAGCCTAATGTTTTTTCTATCCTCTATAAAGGAAGGCATTGGGAGTATTTTGGGAGTAGTTTGATAGTCCTTCAGTCAAAGGGGAGAGAAGGCTGAGGGAAGGGGAGTCAATCAAAGCTTGAGTTAGTACCATGGTGGTGAATTTAGAAGTAATGAGCTTATCCTAGGAGGGGCATCTTGTTGAAGGAGTTGAAGCCAAGCAAAGGAGCAGATGCAAAATGGAGATTACGGAGGAAACTAATTATATTAATATACTGTTTTCAAAATATACATAAAAACAAAAACGATTCTTAGATCCCAGGCTAAGGACCCTTGCATTAAGTAAAGAAAGAAGCAAGTTCACCATCCATTTCTTCTTCTTTTTTTTTTTTTTTAACCCTTACCTTCCATCTTGGAGTCAATACTGTGTATTGGCTCCAAGGCAGAAGAGTGGTAAGGGCTAGGTAATGGGGGTTAAGTGACTTAGGCTGGGAAGTATCTAAGACCAGATTTGAACCTAGAACCTCCTGTCTTTAGGCCTGGCTCTCAATCCACTGAGCTACCCAGCTGCTCCCTCATCATAAATTTCTTAAGGCTTTCAACTCTCAAGTTTCTGAGTACCGGGAGTTGTGGGACAAGACTGCTTTTCCCTGCTCCACTTGCAGAGAAATGGTTTATGAATTGTTTTGTCTCCACTCTCTTTGTTTTCTCATAAGTCAAGAACTGTAATCTAGGTAATTATAAGGGAATATTATAGTTTTGCACCTTGAATGTTGCCAGAGAAATTGTTTACAGCCTCACCTGCAATTTATACTGTTAATCTGGAAAAAGGAAGTCATAGAGTAGACCACACTACCATTGAGATATTCAATGCTAGACTCCATGGTTGAAACTGTTGAAAAGGTGAAAGGAGAGATATCCTGGGATGAAGATTATGTGCCCCATCACCAAATCTGCAGACCCAGTCATGGATTGATACAGCCTAGATACCCAGAAGGTACCACGTCTTAATGATAACTTTAATTACCTGTGAGGTGCTACTGCTACAGTGTGGCGGTGGCATTGATGTTTCCCCTTCTGCCTCTCAGTGTTTGGACCAAATGCCACTTTGTGGGAAAAGTGTAAAATTATTTCTACCTGTCACTTCATTGCTGGAGGCAGGCAATTCCTCTGTTACTTATGAGTTTAGAGAGTTGGCTGGGAGTTGTCCAGAGCATTGAGTGACTAAGAGACTTGCTTAGAGTCACCTGTGGGAGAACTTGTACCCCGGTCTGTCTGACTCCATCTGCTTCACCAGGCTACCAATTTAAAATGCTACACAAATGAGTTAGTATTAGTAGCAATTACTAATTAGTAGTAATACTAATAAAACTCCTTGAGAGTTATCAGGGTTGCTTTTCGCATGTCCTTTTTTCCCTAATCCTAGCATGGTATCTGACACATAGTAGGCACATAATAAATGCTTGCTGATTCTTCAACTAATTATTACTACTATTAAACATGCCTCCCTGCCTCCTGTCCTCCCATAGCACTTATTATACATACCCTTGATTTTGGTGAGGCAGCTAAGTCAAGCAATGGATAGAGCATTGGACGTGGAGTCAGGAAGAAGTGAATTCACATCTAGGTTCAGACATTTAATAGCTGTGTGACCTTGGACTAGTCACTTAACCTGTCTCTCTCAGTTTCACCATCTGTAGAATGGGGATAATAGCAGGGCTTGTCTCCCAGAGTTGTTATGAGAACAATATGAGATTATATTTGTAAAATACTTCCCAAACCCTAAAGCACCATATAAATGCTAGCTATTATTATCGTAGGTAGTTCTTTAATTTATTCATCTGAAGTTTTGCCTCTCCAGGTAGATTTTAAGCCATAGAGGTTGGGGACCAGGCTTTATTGTTCTCTTGCCTCTCTTGGGAGGCAAGAGAAGAATTCTGCCTATGGAATTGTAGCATCATTCCCAACACCCGACACTGATTGTTTATGAGTTGGGAGGATGTCTACAGATGAGAACAATTTGTTCCAGTAGCCATGAAGGCAGCTAAAGCAGACTCTCTGAAGCATTTAGAGCTCGGGTAGACATCAAAGATGCCGAGGTCATCCATTGCTTCCAGGCTGTCTCCAGTCAACTTGACTTATATCTTGCCATTTGACTTTCATGACTCAGAGTGAGATAGATGACTTAAAAAATTTTTTTAATTAAAAAATAAAAAAACAAACCCTTACCTTCTGTCTTAATCAATACTGTGTATTGATTCCAAGGCAGAAGAGTGGTAAGGGTGGGCAATGGGGGTCAAGTGACTTGCCTAGGGTCACACAGCTGGGAAGTGTCTGAGGCCAGATTTGAACCTAGGACCTCCTGTCTCTAGGTCTGGCTCTCAATCCACAGAGCTACCCAGCTGCCCCCAAGATAGATGACTTTTTAATTTTAACTCTTACTTTTTGTCTTAGAATCAATACTAAGTATTGGCTCAAAGGTAGAAGAGTAGTTAAAGGCTGGGCAATTGGGAATAAGTGACTTGCCCAGGGTCAGACAGCTAGGCAGTGTTTGAGACCACATTTGAATGCAGGTCCTCCTATTTCCAGGTTGGCACTCTTGTCCACTGAGGCTGAAGCCTTTATGAAATTCTGCCTCACTCAAATCCGATTCACACACAAATGAAGATATCACCCTGTGATGTCATTGGTTCTCTTTGAAAATGAAGAACAAACAACGACCTACAATCTTGGGGAAAGTCATAACCTTCTTGGGTCTCTGTTTCTTTATAAAAAATGAGGGGATAGGAATAGATATTCACTGAGATTTATTCAGATTTGAATCTAAAATCCTGTGGTCTCTCACAGTAAAGCACTTAGTACAATTCCAAGGACATAGAAGACATTGATCTATGTTTTCCAAAGCATGTTCATTGAGCTTCCATTATGGATTAGATGCTTCCTAGGGCTCCTTGAAGCCCTGTGACTCCTTAATTCCTGTGGAAGGAACTATAGAAGATGCAACTTTGAAAAGTAAATGCTTGGATCACAAATGTAATTTATGGCTTTCTTTTAAACCATCTGTGGAGAATAATTAGATCAACTCCCAACAAACTGTCTAGCCCTTTGAACTGAAGGCCAGGTGCTAGATGAGGGTAAGGTACAGTCATTAGTTGCTATTATCCTAGAGTATTTTGGTTGATTGCAGTATTGCAGTCTGTCTCCATGAAATTACTAAAACAAGACAGAAATGAGGGTAATTCTGCTTGAGTTTAATCTCAACCTAACAATATAAATTCTTGTTATTTGAGTCTTTTTTTTTTTTTGACAGAGCATCCTGTGCCATGAAAAGAGAGGTTTAAGCTTCCTGGTTACTATGTGGACACTTTTAGAAGTAGCCAAAATTCAGTGGAAGGTAGTGGTGGTGGTGCCACGAAAGACTATTCCTGAAGGATGGTGTAAATCTGAGGTGGTGAACCTTTTAGAGACCGAGTGCCCAAGTTTCACCCTTATACTTCATGTGAGCTGCCCCCTTTCCCCAGACAGGGGAGGGAGGAAGTCCTCCCATTGGGCTGCTGAGCAGAGGCATTAGAAATGTTCTCAGGCAGGTGCGGAGAGGGGGGAAGGAGCAGCACCCTCTGGCACATGCACCATAGGTTTGCCAACATGGGTTTAAATTATACTATTCCCATTCTTCTGACCCTGACCCACCCCACCTTACTCAAATATATTGAAATGAATAGCAAAGAGGGGGCAGCTGGGTGGCTCAGTGGATCGAGAGCCAGACCTAGAGACAGGAGGTCCTAGGTTCAAACCTGGCCTCAGACACTTCCTACCTGTGTGACCTTGGGCAAGTCACTTAACCCCCATTGCCTACCCTTACCACTCTTCTGCCTTGGAGCCAATACATGGTATTGATTCTAAGATGGAAGGTATGGGTTTAAAAAGAAAAAGAAATAAATAGTCAAGAGAATGGCAGGATGCCACAAAAAGCAAGTATCTGTTATACAGTTTGAGAGCTGTGTGGATAAAGGGAATAACAAAAGTAATTGCTTTACCAAGACAAGCAAGGATGCTGATGGGCTGAGGGGTTTATGGGCTGGTGGCAAGGCTGTGAAGCTCTAGTCTTTTCACAGAGTGGCTTCTGGAATTAGCCCTTTCTTCCCCACAGGCTGCCTCTCACTTGCCCAGCTGCAGGCAGCCGGACTGGCTGTCTGGGTTGGGAAGGTAAGGCGTGGAAGGCTAACTCAGAGTCTCCTTATAGTGGGCATGATGGAAAGAGACTGGGGGTCTTTCAGTGAAGTCTTTTTTCTTCTTTTCCCATCTAGACTTGTTGGTAGAATAGTGAATTTCCTATTTCAGTACAGTCTTCCTTTGAGACAGCCCATGTTCGACCTTGGAGCATGAGATGGATAATTTCTAAGGAAAAACAGGAGCTTCAGAATATGATTCATCACGAAGGTGCCCATGGTTTTATAGCACCCATTTTTTATAACAGGAAGTAAATATCTGTTGCTAAGCTACCATGGTGGGGCCCCAAAGTCTCATAGTAGATTCCATTGTCCTCTCTGGGCCGTGGGAGCCCCGCTCCCTCTGCTATATAACAAGGACTTTTAGTTCTCCATCTCCTTTACCAGGTCAAGGTAAAGTTAATTGTGGGTTTCCCATAATATGCCTTTCTGATGCAGTCAGAGGAGAAAAAAAAGGAGCACTCAACCATAATTTCCCATGAGAAAAAGAGTATCTTACTTTAGAGGTTCTCAAGAGAATTCGCATATATCCATTTGCTGAAATGGAAATATTGTACTATGTATAAGCCTCTGTTAATGTTGGGTCTGCTTTTACTTGTCAGAAAAGAAATATTGCGGCTCACTTTTTTGGAGAACTACTATTGGACCAATTTTTGGACCAATAGGGGATCGTGGTATCTGTTCTCCATCTCTAATGAGGATATAGCATGAGAGAAGGAGTTTAAGCTATAGTCTAAAGCAGTGATGGGCAAACTTTTTAAAGAGGGGGCCAAAGCAAAGGAAGTGCTCATCTGTCAGTCTGTTTCTAAGGCAACTCTTTCGAAGTTTCATTGTGTTGTATCCTACTCATTGTATTCGTCAGATTAGGAATAATGTCTTGCAGCTGGATAGAATTTTTCGGGGGGCCACACCTGGCCTGCGGGCTGTAGTTTGCCCATCACTGGTCTAAAGGCTTTGGGTCAGATGTGAGGAAGAATTTACTGACACTGAAAGTTACTAGTTATTGTAAAGAATTTATGGCATGATTGTATAGTCTTTGAGGGAAATTTGGGGAAAAATAAGGTATTTTTAAAAACTCTTACCTTCTGCTTTAGAATCAACACTACATAGTGAGTCTAAGGCAGAAGAGTGGTTGGTAAGGGCTAGACAACTGGGGTTAAGTGACTTGCCCAGGGTCACATAATTAGAAGATGTGCGAGGCCAGATCTGAATCCAAGATCTCCTGTCTCCAGGCCTGGCTCTCTATACCCTGAGCCACGTAGCTGTGCCCCAGAATGAGGCTTGTTGATACCCTTTGTTCAGTCATTTCCTAATGACTTACTTCATTGTAACAGCAAAAATAATTGCTTCAGCAAACATGTTCCACTGCCGCTAGCTAGAATCCTGTATCTCTCCTCCATTTCTTAGCCAGCCTTGGAAAAAGTTCTCTATGTTCATTGCCTCTACTTTCTCTCTTCTCCCTCACTTTTGAACTCTTTGCAATCTGACTTCTGATCTTACTATTCAATTGCAAGTGCTGTCTCTAAAGTTTCTTGTTCAGTTTTGACTGTGACCCCATTTAGAGTTTTCTTGGCAAAGATATTGGAGTGGTTTGCAATTCCTTCACCAGCTCATTTTATAGATGAAGAAACTGAGGCAAACAGGGTTAAATGACTTCCCCAAGGGCCCACAGTGAGGAAGTAGACTGAATTTGAACACGGGAAGATGAGTTTTCCTGACTTCCAGCCTGGTACTCTATCCACTGTGTTACCTAGCTGCCCTCCAAAGTTACTAGGGATCTCGGAGTTGCCAAATCTGGTGGTATCTTCTTGATCCTCATTCTTCTTGACTTTTCTATTGCTTTTGACACTGTTGACTACCCTCTCCTCCTTGATACTTTCTCTTCTTTGGGCTTTCTTGACATTGGTTCTACCTAGTTCTACTTCCAGCCTGATCATTCCTTCTCAGTTCTCTATTCATTCATCATTCATGTCATGTTCTCTAACTCTGTGTTTATTCCAAGGATCTCTCCTGGGTCTTTTTATCTCCTCTCTCTCTACTCTTTCACTTGATGTCCTCTTCAGCTCCCATGGATTCAAATATCATTTCTACATGGATAATTCCCTGGTCTACATAGCCATCTCCTGAGCCTACATACCAATTACTTATTAGATATTTCAAACTGGGTGTTCCATAGGCACTTCAAACTCAACATGTTGAAAACAGAACTCATTATCTTTCCCCCAAAATTCAGCATTTGAAGTGGCCACACCCTGGCAAAATAATCTTGACCAATGGGTTAAATCAGGTTGAGGCTAACTGACAGACCTCAGATCCACTGGAGAATTTAGGAGGATGTCTACCCCAAGCATGTGAAGACTTCCTCTGACAGAATGAGTAGAGGGGAATGATTTGTTCCAAAGGCCTGAAGCAAACATTTGGAGGGCTTAGAGCTTAGCCAGACATCAGAGATGCAAAGGACACCCACCTTATCCCAATCCATTGCCAGGCCTCCTTACTTTTGTCTTGCCGCTGGATGGATGACTCTGTAAGAGTGAGTGAGGCTGAAAACACTGTACAATTCTGCTTCACTTAGATCTCATTTGCCTGGTGATATCATTGGTTTTCTTTAGAAATGAAAAATGAGCAACCCCTTTCCAAATTTCCCTATTATTATTATTTTTTTTGCCACCTAGATTGAGATTTAGCTAAAAGAAGACATTATAAATGGTTTTAAATTCTTGACACAAGAGAAACTTCCTGCCCAACAGGAACATGGGCACTATGAATTGATCAATAAGAATAACTGACAAAGGAATTTTAAATCCTTCATTTGGACTACCACACTTGGCTGAGACAGACAGATCATAGGCTAGATTTAAGGTCATAGAAACAATTTCAGAATCTTTATTATACTATGCTGCACATCTGCCATGTAACTTATCTTTTTTTAAAACCCACTTAGACATATTATACAGTGTACTTCTGTATTAACCTATATAATATTTAATATATATTTTTTGCTTAAACGTGCCTGGAATTCAACAAATGGATAAATTGCTCTTAATAATAGAGGCTTTGAGAGGCAGCTAGGTAACTTAATGGATAGAGTGCTAGGCATGGAGATCCTTGGTTCAAATTTGGCCTTAGATACTTCTTAGCTATATGATCCTGGGTAGGTCTCTTAATTCCAGTTGCCTAGCCCTCACTGCTCTTCTGCCTTGGAACTGATACTTAATATTGATTCTAAGCCAGAATATAAGGGTTTAAAGAATATATGCTTTGAGGAATCATTTATAAACAGTAAGTCAAACTGTATAATAGCTCCTCTCTCTGTTTTTACAAAACAATCCCCCAAGCAA
This sequence comes from Gracilinanus agilis, assembly GCF_016433145.1. Taxonomy (NCBI): domain Eukaryota; kingdom Metazoa; phylum Chordata; class Mammalia; order Didelphimorphia; family Didelphidae; genus Gracilinanus; species Gracilinanus agilis. The sequence continues at coordinate 542,526,057 of NC_058130.1, read as the reverse complement.
CTCTTAAACTTAATAAAATTATTATTCTCCCATAATTGAAATGCAGGATGCATTAGAGCAACTTCTAATAATGAGTCTTGATAAATGAAACATATAAACAATCCCATTGCATTTTTTTGTACATAATTTTCCAGCTTACTCCAGTCAGAACACATTTGCCTAATTGGAACTCCTCAATCTCTTTTTCTCTCCACTGTCCTCTGGTGGAGGTGCTAGCAGTGAGCAGTGCATTGGCCCAAAGTCAGGTAGTCTGAAGGAGGAGGAGAAATGGGGAAGTGGGAAATGGATTAATTTGCAGCTGAAAGCACAGAAGCAAATTGATGCAAATATAGCTTAAGTGGACAAAAGAGGGAGAAGTTTAATTTTGTGATATGTGTATAATACTAATGCATTTGGAAATTGCAAATCCTTAAGACCCATAGAATCATAGAAATAAAAATCTGAAGGAGCCTAAATGTTCATTCAGGACATCTTTAAAAATTTTTTTTAAACCTTTATTTTCTGTCTTAGTATCAATTCTTAGACAGAAGAATGGCAAGGGTTAGGCAATAGGGATTAAATGACTTGCCCAGAGTCTCACAGCTAGGGAGTGTCTGAGACCACTAAAATGACATCTTATTCAACTGTTTTGTTTTTTTAAGCCCTTACTTTCTATCTTAGAATCAACACTGCAACCCAGCTGTGCAGCCCTGGTCAAGTCACTTCACCCTTTGTCTCAGTTTTCTGATATGTAAAATGAACTGGAGAAGGAAATGGCAAACCACTCCAGTGTTTTTGCCAAGAAAATCCCAAATGGAGCTTTGAGGAATCCAAAATGAATGATTAGCAGCAATAACAACATTTCCAAATATATATTTGATTCGATCTCATCCCTTACCTGGAAAGTCTACCTTGTACCAGACTAAAAAAAGAAAGATTTAAAAAAACTACAACAATTAAACAAAACCAAACAACACATCAATAAAGTCCTATATTACATGAAGTATATCCTACCTGTATCACATCCCCTAATCTGCAAAGAAGGGCGGTAGGCATATTATCTCTTCTTAGAGTCAAGTTTGGCTGCTATAAATATCCAGTTTTTCTTTAAATTAACATTGTTTCTGCTATTAAGTATATTATTTTTTCTGGTTCTGCTTATTTTTCTCTTAATCAGTCCTTAAAAGACTTCCATGCTTCTCTGAATTCTTCATTTTCTTCATTTCTTATGCTTCATTATGTATGACACTACATTCATTTATCACAATCTACTTGGCCACTCCTACTGGTTTCAACCTCCTTTTTATAAAGAAGAGAAAACTCAAGCCCAGAGGGCTGAGTGATTTGTTTAAGATCATAGTTATTTAATGGTAGAATCTAGTTTTTTTTTTGATTGCCAGCAAAATCTACTAATCTCTCTATTATATGGGTTAGGGTTGGAAAATCATCCCTTTTTCTAAAGTCTGATTTAATTTATATCTAATCTTCTTTGTGGGTCTGACAAAATTGCATAGACATTGACAAAAATGAGGCTTAAAATGAGAAACTCTCATTTGTGAAAGGGTGCTAATGTATATATTCATGTAATGGAGAGTTCTCTGGATTTTCCTTTTCTGATGATAAGCTGGCCGTGTTGTCAATCTGATGTGAAAGACTTTCTAAAGTTGCCAACTGAGTTGGTGCTTGGAAGGAGGAATGATGTCAGAGGTCTGAGACAACCTGCATGCCTAAGGACTTCCTTTCTAAGCTCTGCCAGCACAGCATCATACAAAGTAATCCACACCCCAGCAGTTTCAGCTCTGGGTGTCTCTTAAGCAAACAGTGTGAATCATGACAATGCCAGGGCTGCAACCTTTTATAAGTACATTCCTGAGTAAATAACTATGATATCTTCTCACGACTTGATTTCAACATTATTGCCATTTTCAGAACTCTATCTCCTCCAATCCCCCACCTCACTTAAAAAAAAAAACAAAACGAAAAACAACTTTTACTTTCCTTCTTAGAATTAACACTGTATTAGATCTAAGACAGAAGAGCAACAAGGGATTGGTAATGGGGAGTTAAGTGACTCGTCCACAGTCACATCACTAAGAAGTATCTGAGTTCAGATCAGAACCAGGACCTCCCTATCCACTGAATTGCCCAGCTGCCCTGATCCTCCATTCCCTTTTGACCTTATTTCTTGGACCGTCCAGGAAACAAATTTTGAACAAGCTTTTAAGAAGTATTAATTATTAAATGCTTAATATATTCCAGGCCCTATGCTAAGCATTGGGAATACAAATAGAAAGAAAAAAGAAATAGTCCTTGCCCTCAGTGAACTTACTTTCTAATGGGTTGGTGGGTGGGAGACAACACATAAAAAGGTCAGAGAAAGGTATTCCTGCAAAGGTACGGTAGCAAAGTCCTTAAATTCATCAGCACAGTTGGGAGGGGAATGAAATATGGCCTGTCTTGGCTTCCAAATAAAAGCTCCCAAAGGAACTCACCATTGGAAGAATGGAGCTGGTATGGAGGAATAATATATTAGAGTGAAAAGATCCCTGGTACTGAGAGAATCTAGGTGAGAGGGCAGCTGTATATCACAAAGATCTTGTTTTCTAATTGTTTTGGGAGCACACTTAAAAAAGAAGTTATTGATTTATTTAGAATATTTTTTTGAGGTTACATGATTCCTGTTCTCTCATTCCCCTCTTCCCTCTCCTTCTCCCAGAGCTGACAAGCAATTTTCACTGGGTTATACATGTATTATTGCTCAAAACCTATTTTCATATTATTCATATTTGTAATAGAGTAATCTTTTAAAACCAAAATCCCCAATCACATAGCCACAGAACAACATGACAGATCATATGTTTTTCTTCTGCATTTCTGCTCCCACAGTTCTTTCTCTGGGTGTGGATAACATTCTTTCTCATAAGTTGCTCAGGATTGTCCTTGGTTATTGCATTGCTGCTAGTAGAGAAGTCTGTTACATTCGATTGTGCTACAGTGTTTCACTTTCTGTGTATAATGTTCTCCTGGTTCTGCTCATTTCACTCTGCATCAGTTCATAGAGGTTCTTTTAATTTATATGGAAAACCTTCCAGGTCATTATTCCTTTCAGCACAATAGTATTCCATCACCAGCATATACCACAATTTGTTCAGCCATTCCCCAATTGAGGGACACCCTCTCATTTTCCAATTTTTTTGCCACCACAAAAAGCACAGTTATAAATATTTTTGTGCAAACATTTAAAAAAATCTCTTTGGGGTACAACCCAGTAGTGGTATAACTGGATCAAAAGGCATATAGTCTTTTTTTTTTAAATTTTAAACCCTTAACTTCTGTGTATTGACTTATAGGTGGAAGATTGGTAAGGGTAGGCAATGAGGGTCAAGTGACTTGCCCAGGGTCACACAGCTGGGAAGCATCTGAGGCCGGATTTGAACTTAGGACCTCCTGTCTCTAGGCCTGGCTCTCAATCCACTGAGCTACCCAGCTGCCCCCTAGGCATATAGTCTTTTAAAGTCCTTTGGCCATAATTTTGAATTGCTGGATCAATTCACAACTCCACCAGCAATGTATTAGTGTCCTAATTTTGATTAGGGCACACTTTGGCATTTTATTGGCTGATTCATTATTAGCTGTGTGACCCTGCACAAGTCACTTAACCCTGTTTGCCTCAGTTGAACTGAAGGAAATGGCAAACCATCCATGTCTTTGCCAAGAAAACCCCAAATGGGGCCACAAAGAATCTGAAATTTGACTGGTCCTGAGATTGTTCTGTGCATATCTTGTATCATCAACAAGATTACTAAAGTTGTTGGTGGCCAGAGACTATGTTTTATACTGCTTTGGTGACCTATCAGTATGGGGTGCATAGTAGGAGTCCTGAAAATACTTATGGGTCTATTGAGGTTCTGAATGTACTACTTTGAATAAGAAAATAAAGTCTTAAACTTATATGCTTCACATCGCATCTGACTGCCCACTCAGTCATCTCCTTTGCATCTTCCTTATGGAAATGTTCTCTCAACCTGCCCTTCCAACCCTTCTACCTCTTGCTCTGAAAACTTTAATCAAATTAATTCTACCATTTCTTCTGGAAAAGACATGCCAATTGACTACCCTGTGGCTCCAAAAACTATCCTTGTGACTTCAAATTCATGAATAAAAATGCCTTGCCCTGGGTGCTACTACCCTCTCTGTGTTGTCTTTCACTATTAGAATATAAACTCCTTGAGGGTAAGTGATATAATGCTTTTGCATATGTATCTCTACTTTTTGGCACATAGTAAGTGCTTAATAATCAGGCATGTAGGTGGTATAGTGTATAGAGTTTTGGACATGGAGTCAAGAAAACCCAAGTTCCAATGCAGTCTCTGACACTTGCTAGTTGTGATGTGAGACTCTAGGCAACTCATCTGACTCAGTTTCCTTAGCTGTAAGATGGGGATAATAATAGCATCTACCTCCCAGAATTATTGTGGGGATCAAATGAGATCATAGATGTAAAGCATTTTGAGAACCTTAAAATGCCATATAAGTGCTAGCTATTTTTTATTAAAATGTTTTAAAAAATAAATTAGTCATTAATTTATTTCTATGTTAAATAAAATTAAGGGGCTTAAAAAAAACTTCTCCAAGAAATTGCTACGATGGAGTCAGAGAACCTTGATTCAAAATCCCATCTCTGACACTTTCTACCTGTGTGACTCTGGGGATATTAATTAATTCCTTTGGGGTTTGATTTCCTTATATGTAAAATAAGGGGTTAGAGTAGAGGCTATCTCTAACATCCCTTTAGCTCAGTCTTCTCCTTTTTTGTCTTCTTTGCCTGTGTGGCCTTGGAATTATTAATTAAATAATTTGTTATTCTGTGAATGTTTGTATAAAGGATATGAGAGGCTTGGACTGCACAAAATATTAGGCACCCTGGTAGTGGGGAAAGCAACAAACATAGAGTCTGAAAACTATATTCAAGGCCCCATCCTGGCCAGGTCACTTAGCCACTTAGACTGAGGTTTCCAAGCAAGGTTTCTTGCAGATCAAAATCTCTGATCCTATGACATCTCTTTTTCCAGGTATTGATGTGTTTTGATGATGCCATTTCCTATGAGCAAGTGATCATTGGGTTAAGCTATTGTCTACTTACCTCCCCTCCTCCCTCCTCTATTTCCCTTTAAGCTCTTTAATTATCTTTTGTGTCACCTGCATTTTGGGTTTCTTCTGAAAACTTGGGGTTCCATGATTTTCAAACATAGATATGTTAAAGAAGAGTTTCTGATTTAATGGGCAACTTTGGATCATTGAAAATGTTGGTTCAATCGTGTGTGACCCATTTCAGATTTTCTTGACAAAGAGACTGAAGTGTTTTGCCATTTTCTACTCCGGTTCATTTTACAGGTGAGGAAACTGAGGCAAACAGGGCTAAATGACTTGCACAAGGACCCACAGCTATTAAGTATCTGAGGCCAGATTTGAACTCAGGAAGATAAGTCTTCCTGACTCCAAGCCCTGCCCACTCTCCTATCGACTTCTGAACCCAGATTATTGTCCCTCTGTAGCATTTGTTCAAGATAGAGAAACTCACTAATGGAAGAACTCAATAGGCTGCCCATACAGATTCATATTTCTTCATCCATAAAACTGAATAATAACACCTACAATAACAGAGGCTTGGAGGTGGGAATGCCATCTCCGAAATAAGTGGTGCAAATTTGAAAAGTCACAACCTCTCTGGGCCTCAGCTTCTTCCTTTGTAAAATTAAAGGTTTGGATTAGATGATATTTAAAATTCCTTCTAGTTCTAAAACTATGATTCTGTGATCTTATAACCACATGGAGTTGTTGTGGGGCTCCAATGAGAGAATGGCCATGACAGGACCTTGAAAATATTAGCTTCTTTATCATCATCATTGTTATATTAATGATGTTAGTCAGCCAACAGTTTATTAAATGTATGCCATGTTACAATCACTATTTTTAACTTAATTACTGGTGATACAGAGAAATGCAAAAATAGTTCTTGCCCTCAAGAAGCTTAAAATCTAATAGGGGAGACTATCATGTAAGTAAGGTAGGTGCTATTATTTCAGGTTTTTAAAGAAACTTTTTTAGAACCCTTACTTTTTTCCTAGTAACAACTCTTAAGATAGAAGGGACAAGACTAGGCAAATGGGCTATCTTGCCCAGTTTCATACAGCTAGGAAGTGTCTGAGGTCAAGTTTGAGCCCAAGACCTTCCATCTCCACACCTGGAACTCTTTCCACCCAAACTTTCCTATTATCCCAGTTTTACAGGTGAGGAAGCCAAGGCTAGAAGTTGTGACCTGCCCATAGTGTCTGAAGCAGAATTTGAAACTCCAAGTCCAGTGCTTTAATGACAATACATAAAGCCTCCTGATGAAATGTTCTTTGTGAAGGACAGAAACAACCTAGTTGTTGGAGGGAAGTAAATAGTAAGAAGACTGAAAAGGTTGGACGAGGTCAAGTGATGTAGCATAAGATTGTCCTAGTCATTGCTAGTAGCCACACCATGCTGTTTCCTCTTCTTGATTTTATAGTGACTTAAAATATCTGAGTGGTTTTTCTTTCACATGATCTTTCTGATCCTGTGTTTGTGGAATTGATTTTTTTTTAAATTTAGGTTTAGGATTTCACATATATTCTAGTTAAATTTTCTTTGGGATAGAATTTTACAGGGATAAAACAAAGTGTTATTGTATGCCACTAGAAACCTTTTACTGGATTTATAGGGATCCATTCATTAGCATTCTTTGGGTACAATTATTCAACCATCTCTGCATTCATTCATATACTGTCCATGTTCTTTCCATCTCATCTATAAGAATATCACAAGAGAGTGTCAGCGGCCTAAACTATGTCTATGTCTCTCATTTCCTTCCTTCCTTCCTTCCTCCCTTCCTTCCTTCCTTCCTTCCTCCCTCCCTTTCTTCCTTCCTTCCTTCCTTCCTTCCTTCCTTCCTTCCTTCCTTCCTTCCTTCCTTCCTTCCTTCCTTCCTTCCGATTTCTGTTCAA
>NC_058130.1:542471598-542506779 GCF_016433145.1 Gracilinanus agilis | reverse complement strand
AGGACCTGGATTCAATTCTGAATTCTTCTTCCTAGCTATGTGACCCTGGACAAGTCACTTAACCCCAATTACCTAACCCTTGCCACTTCTCTGTCTTAGTATTGATACTAAAGGGGGCAGGTAGGTGGCTCAATGGATTGAGCACCAAGCCTGGAGATGGGAGGTCCTGGGTTCAAATGTGGCCTCAGATATTTCCTAGCTGTGTGACCTTGGCCATGTCATTTAACTCGAATTGCCTAGGCCTTACTGCTCTTCTTCCTTGGAGCCAATACACTTATTCATTCTAAGGCAGAAGGTAAGGGTTAAAAAAAAAAAGAATTGATACAGAGACAGAAGGTAAAGTTTTTTTTTTTTAAACAAAAACTCATTGTTTGCAGAAGGCCTTTCCGTTGCTCTCAGCTACTTGTACCTTCTCCTCTGAGATCACCTTCCGCCTACTCTGTATATATTCTACAGGTACCAAGTTATGTACATGCTGTTTCTCCTACCCCCAGCAAGTGAGCTTGGAATATGAGCTCCTTTAGGGAAGGGATTGTTTTTGCCTTTCTTTAAAATGAATTCTTTCATTTCCCCCTTAATTCCTGCTACCAGTTGCTCATAGCTTTTTTTTTTTTTCTAGAATTATAAAACCACACGTGGAAGTTTTGGGCTTTCCTTCTTTTGGCACAGTGTTTCACTTACTCATGTTGCAATGACTCCTCCATAGTGATTCACCTGCACATATTTCCTGTGCAGAGCTTAGACCCCAGTGTAATGCACTTCTTTTCCTTCTCTGCTCTGGAAATCAACCATCTGATAGATCCCCAAAGTTGAACTCTGTACTTTCCCCCCAGAGTCCATCTCTTACTTTCATTGAAGCTCACTCTTTTTCTCTGTCCTAATTCTTTAGCTTTTCCAATTGCTTTGATTCTGTCTATTTGAATCTCATATAGGATGTCACAAAACCCTTAGGGAAATTTTAAGTTTTAATAGCTTGAATCCATCTGAATATTTTTAAATATTAAAACATCTTTAAATCCATTTTAATATTTTTTAAATATTAAAAAAATCTTCAAATCCATCTCTCTTTAATAGCTTAAGAATTGACTAAGACTTTTGAGACACTGTATATTCTAACCCAAGAAGTCTATGACAGGCTCCCAGTACTGCATTTTCTTAAGAAGTGACTTTTTGGGGGCAGTTAGATGTTTCAGTGGATTGAAAGTCAGGCCTAGAGACAGGAGGTTATGAGTTCAAATCTGGCCCCAGGTACTTCCTGGCTATGTGATCCTGACTAAGTCCCTTAACCTCTCATTGCCTAGTCCTTACCACTTATCTGCCTTGAGACCAATCCACAGTATATATTCTAAGACAGAAGGTAAAGACTTTTAAAAAAAGCAACTTTTATTTTTAAATCACTTACATTTTCGAACATATCTCTCTCTCCCCTCCTTTTTCTAGAGAGCAATCCTCTATAGCAATGATTCCCAAAGTGGGCGCCACTGCCCCCTGGTGGGTGCTGCAGCGATCCAGGGAGGCGGTGATGGCCACAGGTGCATTTATCTTTCTTATTAATTGCTATTAAAATTAAAAAAATTAATTTCCAGAGGCACTAAGTAATATTTTTTTCTGGAAAGGGGGCGGTAGGTCAAAAAAGTTTGGGAACCACTGCTCTATAGCAAAGAATAGAAAAGAAAAAAAAATCAGCAAAACTCACAATATGAAAAAAAAATCTGACATTGTGGGTATCCTCCATCCACAGTTCCTCACCTCTTGGTCATTGTAATTTCAAAGAGTTCAGTTTTGATTGTTTCATGGTTCTTCTTTCTCTTTATAATGTTGTTGTATTGTGCTTATTGGGCTCTTGGCTCTATTTTCTTCACTCTACATCCATTGACATGAGTCTTTCATGCTTCTCTGATCTCATCATATTCATTGTTTCTCACAGACAGTAATGCTCCATTATAATCATTCATATACCACTGTTGATTTAGTTATTTCCTAGTCAAGAATCATTTACTTTGCTTCTGTTTCTTTGCTACTGAATGAGTGCTACTCTGTTTTTATGTACATGGGGGCACTTTTTTTCTTTAAATAGTGCCTAGTTGTGAGTTCTCTACAAAAATTATGCCATTGCTATACTTTCACTGTCTACTTAACGAACTGGTTCATCTATTGTCCAGTCAGGTGTTACATAAATTGCTGTTGGCATTTTTCCCATGTCTGGTGTAGCTAGATGGTATGGTGGATTGAGTATTGGACTTGAAATAAAAAAGACCTGAGTTCAAATTCTGCCTTAGACAGTTGGCTATGTGACCCTGAACAAGTTACTTAACCACTCTTAGACTCAGTTTCCTAATCTGTAAAATGAGGGTAATAATAGCACCTACTCTTTAAGGTACATTATATTTTTAAATATATATAAATATATCATATAATTATATTTATATATCATATAAATATATAAATTGTTTATGTGATCTATAACCTTGTTTATATAAATATTTATGTTACATTTATAACTATATATAATAATTATATAAATATATGATGTAAATATAAAAATTATATATTAATAAAATATATATTTACATATAAATAATATATAAATAGATAAGCATAGTATCTATTTGTACACATATATTAAATAATTTACCATATTTAAAATACTTTGCAAACCTTTAAGTGTGCTATAAATGCTAGCTATTAAGTAATTCTAGGCCTGCTTTTGGCACCACTCTCTAGCCTTCAAATGGCATATATACAATGAAGGCAATAACATCTCTCTTTCATCCAAGGTCCTCAATTACTTCAAAGTATTATATTTACTTAATTAGAACTCTAATTGATTTATTTTAGTTTTAAATGTTCAGAAAAGCATAGAAACCTTTATATACTATAGATTGGTGTTTCATTCACTTTCTATTATGCTCAGTGATCTGATGAGGGAAACTTTCCTCATATTTTCATTCATTCATTCATTATTATATTTATATTTATTATTTATATCTTTATGCCTCCATTTTCCTCATCTTAGTCATAGGGGTCACTCTAGACAACTCTGGCAAGGGTTTCCTCACCCAAATCTCATGTTCTTCCATGCTGATCAGTCTTTCCCAAATTCTTGATGCAAAAAAGATATGATGTCATCTTTTTTTTTTTCTTTGAGCATCAGTAACTCAATGCCATCATGATTTTGGAGTCAAGTTGCTTCCTCATCTATAGAGTCCACTTGCTAGAATAGTTCCCTTAAACTCCTGCTGAAGCTAGGTGAGGTACTGTGCTGAGTCCCAGACTTGGTTCAAAGATCTGGGTTCAAATCCCGTGTCAAGGCTTTTACGACTATCTGTGTAACCTTGGACAGGTCATTAAATACCTCTATACCTTAAGTTTCTCATCTGTAAAATTTGGAGATGTGCTCAGTGGCTTCCAAGGTCACTACCAATTCTAAATCAAGGATTTTATGGTCTTTGTTCCATCATTCTAGTTATACTTGAAAATTTTGGTGCTTTGTTCAGTTCTTGGGTCCTGAATGAAGAATTGGGCAGAATTTCAGAGATTGTCACCCCAGGGGAAATCCAGATTAAACATACTTGTTTAGCAATGGAACTTTCACTTCTAGCAACTTTGGGTCTTATTAATCCAGGGGTTCTTAATATTTTTTTGTATCATGGACCCTTTTGGTAGTCTGGTGAAGTCTATGAACCTCTTCTCAAAATATGATTTTTAAATGGATAACATAAAATACATAGGTTTACAAAAGAAGCCAATTATATTAAATTACGGTTATCAAAATATATTTAAAAAAAGTTCATGGGCCCCAGGTAATAAACCTTTGTAATCCCAAAGTTCTTGCCTACTCCCATAGACTTCTTGAGAGCTTGACTCCCTTTGCATATAGATTTTTAAAAAAACTCTTACCTTCCATATTAGAAACAATACTGTGTATTGGTTCAAAAGCGGAAGAGTAGTAAAGGCTAGCAATGGGGAATTAAGTGACTTGCCTAGGGTCACACAGCTAGGAAGTGTCTGAGGTCAAATTTGAACCTAGGACCTCCCATCAAAGGACCTGGCTCTCATTCCACTGAGCCACCTAGTTGCCTTTGCATATAGCTTCTGAAGATGCGTTTTTTCCCAGTAAACTTAAAAACTCCTCTATTTCAGGTTGTTGTCCTTCCTTTCCTTTTGATAATTTTTGTTATACAGTTATTTCAGTTCTGTCTGACTTTTTGTGACGCCATTTGGGGTTTTCTTGTCGAAGATACTGGAGTGGTTTGTCATTTCCTTCTCTAGCTCATTTGATAGATGAGGAAATTGAGACAAAAAAGGGTAAGTGACTTACTCAGGGTCACACAGTAAGCATCTGAGGCCACATTTGAACTCAGGTGCGTCTTCCTGACTCAAGGCTTGGTGCCCAATTCACTCTGTTAAACTTTCTGTCTCATTATTTCATGCTGACTCAAAACTTTTTAGTTTTGACCTCTTCATCTAATTTCTGGTAATTCTGACTTCTTTACTTATTCCGGTTATATTGCTCATGGGTGGAGTAATTTTGTTCATTTATTTTTGCTTTTTTAGTTTGTCCCCTGACAGTCTTTACTTTGACATTCATTTCACTTATAAAAATTTCTTTCTTTGTCACCTCAATAGAATTTTCCTTTCTTTTACTTCCTAACACCAATCTGACAACCACATTACTCTAGATCTGATATCTGTTCTACTTTGGTTCCAAAAATCAGTTGTCCTATGTTTACTTATATCAAAAACAACCCAAAAGAAAGAATCAGGAAAAGGCAGAATCCTGAATAAGTCAATCAGTATATCAAAAAACATTTATTAGGTGTCTATTATTTACTAGTCACTGTGTCAGACATTGGGAATACAAATACAAAGAATGAAACCATCCCCGTATTATGCTTAGCAGACTTATCTTCCTTTCTAAAAAAGAAACCTTTATTCCTTCATCTTCTTTTCTTCTCTTATAATAAGGTAAACTATGAATATATTCATTGGGACTGGAGTCAAGAAGACTCATCTTCCTGAGTTCAAATCAGTCACATACTAGCCGTGTGACCTTGGACAAGTCACTTAACCCTGATGGCCTCAGTTTCCTCATCTGTAAAATGAACTGGAGAATGAAATGGCAAACCACTCCAGTATATTTTTCAAGAAAATCCCAAATGGGGTCATGAAGAGTTGGACATGACTAAAACAACACCTATACGTCAAGTACTATGATATCTAATATTTTGATATATATAATAGCCCTAAAGATTAAAGCTATACCAAGACAGAGCCAGAAAGAATATTTAACCATAATTTTAACCATGTGTCTTAGAATTAGCAGTTAAAAATACTTATTGTATGACCAGTTTGAGAATGAAAGGTCCAATATTTAACGATGAAAAATGTTTCATATACTCCATAGATTTTCATGTCTGTCAATAGTACCACCAATTATCTGGTCCTCAGAGAACCAAGCCTGGATTTATCTTTGGATTTGTACAATGAAGCAGAAGGAGTCAATCAATCACCAGCACTTGTTCCTCCTCCGTAATATCTCTTAGGTTTGTCCTTGCTCCCGTGTTTTTCTTGCCACTGTCTGTCTAGTCTCTCAACGCTATACATATAAATCACTATAGCAGTTTCCTTCCTAACTAGAATACTTGTTTCAGCCTTCTCCAACCTATCCTGTTCCATGCCATGAGATATATTGTTCTATAATATCACTTTTATTATGCCTTTTTGTCAATCATCAACTTATTTGATCAGTTCTCTGTTACTTTTTTTTTTTCTGTTGTTCGATTATATCTGACTATGATCCCATTCCAGGTTTTCTTGTCAAAGTTACAAGAGTAGTTTTATCATTTCCTTCTTCATCTCATTTTACAGATGAGGAAACTGAGGTAAACAGGGTTAAGTGACTTGCCCAGGGTCACATTGCTTTTAAATGTCTGAAGCCAGATTTGAACTTATGAAGATGAGTTCTTCCTGACTTGAGGCAGAGCATTGTATTCTTTGGGTCCTCTAGCTGTGCTAGCCTAACATTAGTCAGCACAATTTCCAAAGCAACATCATGTCCTTGCTTCACATTTTAATCTAAACTCCATCTCAACCCCTCACTAGCTTGCTTTGTCCACTTTTATGGCTTGGTCAATTTCCTAAGAATGTTCACTAAGTCTTCTCCTACATAAAGCTTACTTTCTTCAATTCCTTTTCTAACTTGTGTCCTCACATAGCCTAAGCCTTCTCAAGAGGCCCTTTAGTGTCCTTGCAGATAGCCAAAAATTTTCACATTGTCAAACTATTACTTGGGGCTCTCTCTTTTATTTTATTTATGAAATTCCAAAATATTTATTTATTGTATTGAATATAAGAAAACTTCTATTAATTACTTAAGGAGTAAATGCCAATGCAGATAAGTCATCCCCAAAACTTAAGTTCAAGAAAGTAACCAAGATTAAAATGGGAAGAATGACTTTTTTTTTTTTAAAATTTTTTTTTTTTTTAACCCTTGTACTTCGGTGTATTGTCTCATAGGTGGAAGAGTGGTAAGGGTAGGCAATGGGGGTCAAGTGACTTGCCCAGGGTCACACAGCTGGGAAGTGGCTGAGGCCGGGTTTGAACCTAGGACCTCCCGTCTCTAGGCATGGCTCTCAATCCACTGAGCTACCCAGCTGCCCCTGAAGAATGACTTTTTGAGAGGCAATAGGGGTAGATGGGAAACCCCACCTTAGATTCAGAGAATCTGAATTCAAATTCTGATTCTGCTACTTTGTGACCTTTAAGCATAACACTTAAATTCTCTTGGTCTCAGTTTACTCACAGATGAAATGAAAGGGGGTGGGGTGAAGTAGATGCCCTCAAAGTCCCTGCTAGCTCCTTTGGACTTGAGTCTCTCTTGTTCTTTGTTTTCTCTTTTATTGTTCAGGAATTCAAACCATTCTTCTTCTACTTCAAAGTGCTTGGTTCCTCTACTGTACTTCCTATCATGTTAAAACTTCAAGCCTGAGGGCTATTTTATCTTCTGCTGATTGACTGAGGCATACTGGAACAGTGAACATTGGTACCTGTTCTCTAAGATATGTGTTCCACCAACTTCACTATATTGCCATGTTGTAATTTGTCATTAAGGTTCACTTTAAAAGCCTTCTAAAGTCTTAGGACACTTGAAATATAGGATTATAATAACAAAAGTCAAAGTATATACTTTCTACTAATTGTACTGGAGTATTATTTTGTTATACTCCCTGCCGTTCTCCCCTAATCTGAATTCTGAACTTTCAATACCCAGCTGAAAATCAACCTCTTCCTCAAAGCTTTTCTAGGCACATCCTAGCCCACCACACTCTTTTTGTTAATATTATTTTTATGGCACTCATGTAAAGCAGAACTACTCATCTCACATCTTCATTTTATCTTTTTTTCATACTGGAAAAGGTCAAAAAGGCAGAGAGAACTGAGTATATGATAAGAATGTGTCTAGTTTATTTTAGTAAGTTTAGGTGTCCTGACTCAGATGAATTGCATTTCTAGGTACTAAAAAAATGTGTATATAAAATTTCTTAACTACTATCACTAATCTCAGAGGAATTGACAATGAGAGACATGCCAGGAGAGTAAAAATAGACTAATTATGTTACAGATTTTTAAAATAAAGTAAGAATATTGATTATAGAATCATAGACTCATGGTCTTGGTTTTCTTTTTAGATGACTAGGTAGTTAAAGTTTTATTAATTTTGTGAGTCTTTTCAATAAATGGCTTTTAGTTTTGTTTACAACAATTTTTGTTTACAATAGTCTATTGGTTTTCAGTTTATCAGTTTCTTTTCTGACTTTCAATATCTCCTCTTTTGTGCATATTTGGAATTTACTTAGTTGTCTTGTTGACTTTCTATTTTTAAAAATACATTTTTAGTTTATTAACCCAATTCATTTCTAGTTTGTTAATGTTGTTTTTAGAGATAGAATTATTCCCTTGAGGACTGCTTTAGTAGCATCCCAGGAATTTTGATATGTTGTTTCATCATTGTAATTTTCTTTCATATAATTATTTCCATGATTTATTCCATGAGTCTATCATTATTTAGGATTTTGTTGTTAAGAATTTATTTGGTTCTGTGTTTGTGTGTGCTCCCTGAACTAATAATTATTTTTATTATATTATGGTCTACAAAAGGTGTATTTATAATTTCTGCATTTTAAAATTTATTTGTGATATTTATCTTCTTTTTTAAAAAATTAATTTAGAACACTTTTCCATGGTTACAGGATTCATGTTCTATCCCTCCCCTCCTCTCACTCCCTCCAATAGCTGACGCACAATTGCACTGGATTTTACATGTGTTGTTGATCAAGACCTATTTCCATATTATTGATATTTGTGCTATGGTGCTCATTTTGAGTCAAATCCCTAATTATATCCCCATTCACCACTGTGATCAGGCAGTTGTTTTTCTTCTGTGTTTCTACTCCTATAGTTCTTCCTCTGAATGTGGATAGTGTTCTTTTTCATAGGTCCCTCATAGTTGTCCTGGATCATTGCATTGTTGCTAGCAGAGAAGTCCACTACATTCAATTTTACCACAGTGTATCCGTCTCTGTGTATAATATTCTCCTGGTTCTGCTCCTTTCACTCTGCATCAATTCCTGGAGGTCATTCAAGTTCACATGGAATTCCTCCAGTTCATTATTCCTTTGAGTATCTGTGATATTTCTGTGTCCTAATTTATGGTCTGTTTCTGTAAAAGTTCCATGTAGTGCTGAGAAATACACATATTTTTTAGTGGTCCCATTTATTTTTATCTTTATTTATTTGGTAAAATCCTTACCTTCCATCTTGGAATCAATACTATGTATTGGTTCTAAGGCAGAAGAATGGTAAGGGTTAGGCAATGGGGGTTAAGTAACTTGCCCGGGGCCATACAGCTGGGAAGCATCTGAGGCCAGATTTGAACCTAGGACCTCCCACCTCTAGGTCTGGTTCTCAATCCAATCAGTGACCCAGCTGCCCCCAGTCCCATTTAGAATATGCCTTTTAGCTCTTGTTTCTCTAGCAATTTGTTCAAGTTTTCCCTTTGGTTCTCTTGATGTCATTTTTGTCCAAAACTGGGAAAGGGGATTCTAAAGTTTCTTGTTATTATTGTATTATTGCCCATGTCTTCCTTTAATTCAGGTTTTTTTCCCTATATGAATTTAGATGTGAAAGTGTTTGGGATATAGGTTTATTATTGATATTGGTTTGTTATCAGTATGATATAATTTATTTCTTTTATGGTGTGAATTTTTGTTTTTCTTTGCTTGGTGGTATGATTGCAACTCCTGCTTTTTTTTTTTATTCACCCAATGCATAGTAAATTTTCTTTCAGTTTTTCATTTTTATTCTGTGCATGTCTTTGCTTTTTAGTCATTTTTCTTATAAGCATCTGATTGTAAGGTTTTGTTTTCTTATCTAATCTGTAACTTCTTCATTTTATTGTATTGTTTTATCCATTCACATTTAAAGTTGCAAATTAGGCTATTTTATTAATTAGTTATAAATTATATTTTTTTACATTTGAATGTATTTATTTTTCCATTGGGATTTTTGTTGTTGTGATTCCCTTTTTCTATAAAGACAGTCCATTGTCTCTTCAGTCATTTTAGATTAATCTACCTTAAGGCAACTTTACTTGTTACTATCAGCTCTCTTCTCTTCACCCTCATGGTCTCATCCCTCTCAATTTGTGAACCCTTTTTCTAGTTTTGGAGTATTGGATCTGGAGCTGAGAATTGAGTTCAAATCCTTCTTCAGATACCTATAAGCTATATTTTACTTGGCAAGTCTCTTAATCTTTGTATTCCTCAGTTTCCTTATCTATAAAATGAGGATAGCAGTAGCACCTACTTCACAAGGTTGTTGTAAGATCAAATGAATTAATAATATATAAAGAACTCTGTAAACCTTAAGAGACTGTATTTATTATTACTAAGCATTTTTACTTGATTGGGTAAATACAGAGGAGATGCCCTTATCAAGTTTGTGCATGAAAAAAGCGAGAGTCAATATTTAAAAGGACCTCAATGGATTGGAACAATGGACCGGATCTAATAAGATTATTATTGGGGGCAATTATTAATTCCTGCACTTTGGTTCAGAAATTCAACTGCACTAGTATATACTTGGTTAATTCTTCCTTCAGAATCCCCCATATGAAATGGACAAAGGAGTTTTGGTGGGCAGCAAGCTCAATATGAAGCAATATGAGTCAACATTGTGACCTGTTAGCCTGAAGGTTGGGATGGGGAGAGAAGGAGCACCTATCTTTTGACTTTGTTCGGTAAACTCTATACTGGTTCTCATAAAACACACCATTCATTTCTCATGATTAAACATAATAGTTTGATAAAATAATAACAGAAAACTTCTGATTCCTTGAGAAACATGAAATTACAAACATCATATAAAAAAAAAGCCATACATCAAATCTCTTGACATTCATAGCTACTCTTTGAAAAAGGTTTTATCAACAACTTTTGTGTAGATATCATATTCATTTCAAACCCGATTCCAGATTGAACTATCCCTTTTGACAAAGAAAAATAATGAAGCAGATACATTTGTTAGAGTAATTACATCAGTTAGTATATATACTATTATGCCCCACAAGTCTTTTTTCCTTACTTCCTGAGGAGGGAAGGTATATTTCATTATCTATTCTTGAGGACTTTCATTGTATTTTTAGTTATTTAGAATTAAAATTATTTTCATTGATCATTTCATTTATGTTATTTAAATAATATATTATTTACATGTATAATCCAGATCAAATTATTTACCATCTCTAAGGGGGGGGGAGGGAAGGAGACAATTTGGATCTTGTAATTTCATAAGACATTTGGAAAATTGTTATTATATATAATTGGAAAAAAATTAAAGTAAATAAATTATATATTACTCTCTTGGTTCTTATTTCATTCAATGTCAGTTCATAGAAGCCTTCCCATGTTTTTCTTTATCTCTCATTATTTCTTGCTGCACAATAATATTCTATTCATATAACTGAATTTTTTGGGGTCATTCCTCAGTTGATGAATACCCATTTCCCCTCATAGTTCTTTTGATACTATAAAAATTATTGCATTCACTATTTTGATAAATATTGGAATTTTGCTTCTGTCTTTGACTTCCTTAGGGGTATGTGTGCAGTAGTGGGATTGCAGGGTCAAAGGGTATGGACAATTTAACCACTTTTCTTGAATATGTTTAAAAGCAGATATCCAGAATTGTTAGACAATACCACAGTTGCATCAATAGTGTATTGATGTAGAGTATTCCCCCAGCCTCTCCAACACTGCTCATTTCCAGTTTTTTCCTAACATCTTGCCCATTTTACTTGTGTGCTGTATATCCTGTATGAGCTTATTGTGCTATAGGGTATAAAGAGTTGATCTAATATTGGTTCTTGCCAAACTGCTTTTAGTTTTTAAATAATTTCTTGGAATAAGGGAATTTTTCTCTAGTCACTGAGATTTTTTGAGTTAATCACTGGGCTGCTTGTCTGAAATGACTTTTTATTCATGATCATCTAGCCTCTATTTTTCTGTTTTGTAACTAGTAACAAATAACTACGATGATGATGATTACTTTATAATTTAACTTATGGTCTGAAAATGCTATGGTTCCTTTCATTCTTACTTTTTCATCTTGAGTTTCTAGTCGTTTCCCCTTCGAATTGAATTTTTGTTCTAGTTCCAAAAAACATTCTTTTATTAGTTTAATTTTCATAATATAATACTAATCTGAAAATTAATTCAAGTAGTATTGTCTTTTTATTATTCAACCATGAACAGTGAATATTTATAATTATTTGTCTCTCCTTTGTAATATTTATATAACTTGTTTTTCTTGGTAATGATAACCCTTCCTAACCTAGACTTGGAATCAGGAGATTGATTTCCAATCCTGAAACTAACTATGTGATCATGTATTCATCACAATTCTTTGGAACTTCAGTTTCTTCAGCTATAGAATAGGAATATTAATATTTCTACAATCTACCTCAAAAGACTGTTGTGAGCCAAGTATTTTGCAAATCTTAAAGTAGTATATAAAAATGAGTTGTTGCTATAAGTGAGATTGGAAACCAAATCATAAATGACTGAGAAGTGAGAGGATCTGAACAGAGAGTTCACAAAAAAAGAATTGAACATGCTTAACAATGCAATAAAAGATTGCTCCAAATCACTCTTAAGAAGAGAAATGCAGATCAAAACAACTCTAGGATTTTCCCTCACATCTAGCAAATTGGCAAAAGATGAGAAAAGATGGAAATAATCAGTGTTGAAGGTTGTGAGGCTATGGGAAAGCAGGCACGCTAAAATACTATTGGCATAAATGAATTGGCATAACAACTATGGGAAACAGTCTAGAATTATGCCTTTAAAAGTGACTAAAACACCCTTAACTTTTGTTTTGGCCCAAGAAATCTCATTGCTTAAGCATAAATCCCAAGGAGGACAAGGGTGGAAAGAGAAATTTATCCTGTGTCAGCAAAAATTTGAAAAGAAAGTAGATTCCCCTCAATCGAGGGAATGGCAAAACAAACATGGATGTGTTGGAATATTGTGTTGAAAGAAATGTTGAGTTTGAATAATCCAAAGAAATATGGGAAGATGTATGAATTGGTGATAAGTGAAATGAGTAAAACCAGGAAAACAATGTGTATACAAGCATTGGTGTGATCTTTACTCCTCTTTTTTTTTCTCTCTGGGCTAGTTTGTTCAGATTAGCCTGCACTGATAATGGCTGTTCCGGGGATCTCAGAGGTGAAGGCCACACTGTTCTAGGGGTAATCCTGGTGGGAAATTTGACTAATACATTCTTTTTTTTTTTCCTTCAGTCCCACCTGGATTACTTTTTTTTTATTAATATTCATTTTTAATCTGTTTACATACTTTATGCCCCTACTTTCCCCTTCACCCCCCGCTCTCCCCCCACCCATGGCCAACGCACATTTCCACTGGTTGTAACAAGTGTCCTTGTTCAGGGTCTATTTCCCATTCATGTCCTCCTCAGTCCATGCATTCAAGCAATTGTTTATCTTATATGTTTCCTCTCCTGCAGTCCTTCCTCTGAATGTGGGTAGCATCTTTACCATAAATCCCTCAGAGCTGTCTTGTGTCATTGCATTGCTGCTGGTGCAGGAGCCCATTACATTTGATTTTACCACAGTATATCAGTCTCTGTGTACAGTTCTTCTGGCTCTGCTCCTTTCACTCTGCATCACTTCCTGGAGGTCTCTCCAATTTGCATGGAATTCCTCCAGTTTATTATTCCTTTTAGCACAATAGTATTCCATCACCAGCATATACCACAATTTGTTCAGCCATTCCCCAATTGAAGGACATCCCCTCATTTTCCAGTTTTTTGCCACTACAAAAAGCGCAGCTAAAAATATTTTTGTACATGTCTGTTTATCTATGATCTGTTTGGGGTACAAACCCAGCAATAGTATGGCTGGATCAAAGGGCAGGCAGTCTTTTATAGCCCTTTGGGCATAGTTCCAAATTGCCAGCCAGAATGGTTGGATCAGTTCACAGCTCCACCAGCAATGCATTAATGTCTCGATTTTGTCACATCCCCTCCAACATTCATTACTCTCCCCTTCTTTCATTTTAGCCAATCTGCTAGGTGTGAGGTGATACCTCAGAGTTGTTTTGATTTGCATTTCTCTAATTATTAGAGATTTAGAACACTTTCTCATGAGCTTATTGATACTTTTGATTTCTTTACCTGAGAATTGCCTATTCATGTCTCTTGCCCATTTATCAATTGGGGAATGGCTTGATTTTTTATACAATTGCTTTAACTCCTTGTATATTTGAGTGATTAGACCCCTATCAGAGTTTTTCGTTATAAAGATTTTTTCCCAATTTGTTGTTTCCCTTCTGATTTTGACTACATTGTTTTTGTTTGTACAAAAGCTTTTTAGCTTAATATAATCAAAACCATTCAATTTACATTTTGTAATTTTCTCTAACTCTTGCTTGTTTTTAAGATCTTTCCTTTCCCAGAGATCTGACAAGTATACTATTCTGTGTTCACTTAACTTATTTATAGTTTCCCTCTTTATATTCAAGTCGTTCACCCATTCTGAATTTATCTTGGTGTAGGGTGTGAGATGTTGATCTAGACCTAATCTCTCTCATATTGTTTTCCAAATTTCCCAGCAGTTTTTGTCAAATAGTGGATTCATGTCCCAAAAGTTGGACTCTTTGGGCTTATCATACACTGTCTTGCTGACATCATTAACCCCAAGTCTATTCCACTGATCCTCCCTTCTATCTCTTAGCCAGTACCATATTGATTTAATGACTGCTGCTTTATAGTATAGTTTGATATCTGGTACTGCTAGGCCCCCTTCCTTCACATTTTTTTTTCATTATTTCCTTTGATATTCTTGATCTTTTGTTATTCCAAATGAAATTTGTTATAGTTTTTCCTAATTCGGTAAAGAAGTTTTTTGGTAATTTGATAGGTATGGCGCTAAATAGGTAAATTAATTTGGGTAGGATGTTCATTTTTATTATGTTAGCTCGTCCTACCCATGAACAGTTAATGGCTTTCCAATTGTTGAGGTCCAGTTTTATTTGTTTGGAAAGTGTTTCGTAGTTGTTTTCATATAATAGCTGTGTTTGTTTTGGTAGATAGATTCCCAAGTATTTTATATTGTCTAGGGTGATTTTAAATGGTGTTTCTCTTTCTACCTCTTGCTGCTCTAATGTGTTGGAAATATATAGAAATGCTGATGATTTATGTGCATTTATTTTGTATCCTGCCACCTTGCTAAAGTTGTTGATTATTTCTACCAGCCTCTTAGTTGATTCTCTAGGATTTTTTAAGTAGACCATCATATCATCTGCAAAGAGTGATAGCTTAGTCTCCTCATTGCCTATTTTGATACCTTCAATTTCTTTTTCTTCTCTAATTGCTACTGCTAGTGTTTCTAGTACTATGTTGAATAATAGAGGTGATAATGGGCATCCTTGTTTCACTCCTGATCTTATTGGGAAGGCTTCTAATTTATCCCCATTGCATATGATGTTTGTTGATGGTTTTAGGTATATACTGTTTATTATTTTTAGGAAGGGTCCTTCTATTCCTATACTTTTCAATGTTTTCAATAGGAATGGATGCTGTATTTTGTCAAAGGCTTTTTCAGCATCTATTGATATAATCATGTGATTTTTGTTTGTTAGACTGTTGATATGGTCAATTATGTGGATGGTTTTCCTAATGTTGAACCATCCTTGCATTCCTGGTATAAATCCCACCTGATCATGGTGGATGACCTTCTTAATTACTTGCTGGAGTCTCTTTGCTAATATTCTATTTAAGATTTTTGCATCTATGTTCATTAGGGAGATTGGTCTATAGTTTTCTTTCTCTGTTTTTGGTCTACCTGGCTTTGGAATCAGTACCATATTTGTGTCATAAAATGAATTTGGTAGGACTCCTTCTTTGCTTATCATATCAAATAATTTGTATAGTATTGGGATTAGTTGCTCTTTGAATGTCTGATAGAATTCACTTGTGAATCCATCAGGTCCTGGTGATTTTTTCTTAGGGAGTTCTTTAATGGCTTGTTCAATTTCTATTTCTGATATGGGATTATTTAGGTATTCTATTTCTTCTGCTGTTAATCTAGGCAATTTATATTTTTGTAAATATTCATCCATATTTCCTAAATTGTTATATTTGTTGCCATATAATTGGGCAAAATAGTTCTTAATGATTGCCTTAATTTCCCCTTCATTATAGGTGAGGTCTCCCTTTTCATCTCTAATACTGTCAATTTGGTTTTCTTCTTTCCTTTTTCTTATTAGATTGACTAGTACTTTGTCTATTTTATCTGTTTTTTCAAAATACCAGCTTCTAGTCTTATTTATTAATTCAATAGTTCTTTTACTTTCGATTTTATTAATTTCTCCCTTAATTTTTAGTATTTCTAATTTAGTTTTCATCTGGGGGTTTTTTATTTGCTCACTTTCTAATTTTTTGAGTTGCATGCCCAATTCATTAATCTCTGCCCTCCTTAATTTGTTAATATATGCACTCAAGGATATAAATTTCCCCCTGAGTACTGCCTTGGCTGCATCCCACAGAGTTTGGTAGGATGTCTCATCATTGTCATTCTCTTCAATGAAATTGTTGATTGTTTCTATGATTTCTTCTTTGACAAATTGGTTTTGGAGAATCATATTGTTTAATTTCCAATTGGTTTTTAATTTGCCTGTCCAGGTGCCCTTACTGATTATTAGTTTTATCTCATTATGATCTGAGAAGGTTACATTTATTATATCTGCTCTTTTGCATTTGTTTGCCATGATTCTATGCCCTATAACATGGTCAATCTTTGTGAATGTGCCATGTGCAGCTGAAAAGAAGGTGTATTCCTTTTTGTCCTTATTTATTTTTCTCCACATATCAATTAAATCTAATTTTTCTAGGACTTCATTCACCTCTCTTACCTCTTTCTTATTTATTTTTTGGTTTGATTTATCTAGATCTGAAAGAGGAATATTTAGATCTCCCACTATTATGGTTTTACTATCTATTTCCTTCTTGAGCTCTGCCAGTTTCTCCTTTATGAATTTGGATGCTATACCACTTGGTGCATATATATTGAGCAGTGTTATTTCCTCATTGTTTATACTGCCTTTAATCAGGATGTAATGACCTTCCCTGTCTTTTTTAATCATATCTATTTTTACTTTGGCTTTGTCAGAGATCATGATAGCCACTCCTGCCTTCTTTTTCTCATTTGATGCCCAAAAGATTTTGCTCATACCCTTAACCTTGAACTTGTGTGTGTCTACCCGCCTCATATGTGTTTCTTGTAGACAACCTATGGTAGGATTTTGGTTTCTGAACCACTCTGCTATTTGCTTCCGTTTTATGAGTGAGTTCATCCCGTTCACATTCAGAGTTACAATTGTTAGTTGTGTATTCACTGACATTTTTTGTATCCTCCCCTAGACCCACTCCTTCTTATTGCACTATTTTCTTTTACACCAGTGGTTTGCTTTCAGCCAGTATCCCTTATCCCCTCCCTTGATTGACTTCCCTTTCTGTCCCCTCCCTTGTTGTTCCCTTCTTTTTGTTTTTTTTTAAAGACCGAATGAATTCCCTCCCCCTTCTTCTCCCCTCCCTTTTTTGGCCTCCCCACTCCCCTGTTCCCTTTGGTTTATCCCTTCTGACTTTCTCAGTAGGGTTAGATAAAGTTTTTTATCTGGATGGATAATAAAGCTACTCTTCCTTCTCCGGGTTGATTACACTGAGAGTAAGGTTTGATTATGCTCTCTTCCTCTCCTTCTTATGATATTATTCAACCCCTCCCCTTCCCATGCCCTCTTTGTGTGTAATAGAATATCTTATTTTTCTTATTTACTCGGATTTTTCTTGGTGTCCCCTACTATTCCCTCCCTCTTTCCCACCCCCCATGTCTTCTTAGACTATTTAGTATCCTGTCCTCTCCCTATGAATTATTCTTCTGGTTGTTATAATAGTGAACATTATAATAGTGTATAGAGTTCACTACAGAGAATTATACATAGCATTTCTCCATCTAGTAATACAGATAATTAGATTTTATTTATGCCCTTAAAGAGTCAAGCTTAAAAGACTATGAGTTTTCTTTCTTTTCCCTCTGTTTCTTATTTACCTTTTCATCTTTCTCTTGATGTTTGTGGTTGAGTGTCAAACTTTCCATTTAGTCCCGGTCTCTTTTGTGCAAAAACTTGGAATTCTTCAATTTTGTTGAATGCCCATACTTTCCCCTGAAAGTATATAGTCAGTTTTGCTGGGTAGTTGATTCGTGGCTGAAGGCCCAGCTCTCTTGCCTTTCTGAATATTGTATTCCAAGCCTTGTGGTCTTTTAGTGTTGAGGCTGCCAGATCCTGTGTGATCCTTATTGGTGCTCCTTGGTATTTGAATTGTCTTTTTCTGGCTTCTTGTAAGATTTTTTCTCTAACTTGAAAGCTCTTCAATTTTGCTATTATATTTCTGGATGTTGACTTTTCTGGGTCCAGTGTAGAGGGTGTTCTATGGATCCTTTCAATATCTATATTGCCCTCTTGTTGTAGAACTTCAGGGCAATTTTGCTGAATAATTTCTTTAAGTATAGAGTCCAAGTTTCTATTCATTTCTGCCTTTTCTGGAATACCAATGATTCTCAAGTTGTCTCTTCTTGACTGGTTTTCTTGGTCTGTCACTCTCTCATTGAGATATTTCATGTTTCCTTCTATTTTATCAGTCTTTTGACTTTGTTTTATTTGTTCTTGTTGTCTTGAGAGATCATTAGCTTCTAGCTGCTCAATTCTAGCCTTTAAGGATTGGTTTTCGGCTTTGATGTTTTGGTTTTCGGCTTTAATGTTTTGGTTTTCGGCTATAATTTTTTGGTTTTCCTTTTCAATCTGGTCATTTTTGGTCTTCAGTTGACTTGTCTCACTTTCCAAATGCAAAATTCTGCCTTTTAAACTGTTATTTTCTTGCCAGATTTCTTCCATCTTCCTCAGCATTTCATTTTTAAACTCTTCCATAGCTTGTGACCAGCTTTCATTTTTTGGGGGAGGTTTGGATTTTTGTTTTCCCTCCTCTGGTGTCTGGATTTTCTCTGTGTAGAAGTTGTCCAGTGTTCCAGAGTTTCTCTTGATAGTCTTTTTCTTCTGGACATCCTTATTGCTGGCCATTGTTGGCCCCGCTCCTTTTCTGCTTTGTCTTTGCACTCAGGGTCTGCCTGGGCCTTGCAAGCTCCTGGCTCCGGTCTCCTTGTCCTCGGGGTCAGGCCTCCTGGTAGTTCCCGGTCTGCCCCTCTGCCCAAGGTTCCTTCAGCAGTCTTTGGGGCTGCTTCCACTGCTGCGCTACAGTCCGCACCAGGTCCTCACTGGAGGTCCAAGCCTGGGCTGGAGATCGTTATTCAAGCCTAGGGCACTGCCTTTGCCTGGGCAGATGCTCTTAGGGCCCTACCTTCACCCCTGCAGAGGGTAGTGAAAGTCCGTGGGCTGGAGATCTTTATTCACACCTGAGGCGATGCCTTCAGTGCTTGGGAAAGGACATGTTTTAGGGGCCTTTGTCCCAGCCCCAGGCGGTGCCTTCACCCACGTGGGCGCTCGGGGAAGGTCCCTGCGCACCCCCAGCCACCTGGGGTCCCTCGTCTTGCAGCACACAGGTACAAGCCCTGGGGCTGCCAGTGATTATCTGGTTGCCCCAGTCCTGTTTTCACACTTGTGCGTTGGCGCGTTGTGAGAGGTGTGCAGTGTGGGGGTGGGGGAGGGGCTTCTTCCTCTCCCGGTTTAGTGAGATCTGTTTCACCCCTTTATAGCGTGGAAATGCCCCGATTCTGCATCAGTTTAGAACCCAGAGCCTCCTGTCTCTAGACCTGGCTCTCAATCCACTGAGCCACCTTGCTGTCTGCCTAGGAGTTTTTCATTTGGGAATTCTCTGTTCCAGTGAAATCACAGTCATGTCTCATTGCTGTTCATGTATAAGAATGAATCCATAGTATTGGAATTTCTGTAGATTTTCCCTTCTTGATACTCTTGAAACCACATCGTACTAGTGAGTGAGCCCCAAATCTGCCTAGGGCAGTGATTCCCAAAGTGGGTGCCACCGCCCCCTGGTGGGTGCTGCAGGGATCCAGAGGAGCGGTGATGGCCACAGGTGCATTTATCTTTCCTATTAATTGCTATTAAAATATAAAAAAATAATTTCCAGGGGGCTAAGTGATATTTTTTCCGGAAAGGGGGTGGTAGGCCAAAAAAGTTTGGGAACCACTGGCCTAGGGTAAGACCTAGCCTTGGTGGAGCAGTAGGTGCGCGCGCGCGCAGGCACGCGCGCGCGCACACACACACACGCAGGCTCCCACAAGCCAACAAATACAGGTACTCCTGGAGCAGGCTGGACATCCTCCCGCTACTCTGTGGAGCAGCAGGAGTTCTTTATCTCCAGGTGGATGCTCCATTTTTCTTCCTGATAACCTTTTACTAATGAAGCGCCTGGGTTGCCTGGGCTGGGAAGACCATTTACAAATGGTGAATCATTAGAACCAGACTTGTGGGCGGGGATGGATTTTCCAGCCCCACATCCCTTCGGAGGCATGCCGGTGGGTTTCCTGAAAAAATGGGTATTGTGCAAAGATCCATCAAGGGAAGACAACTCATTACCCATGTACACTCCCACACCAGCACTTCTCAGCCCGTGAGCTGTGGCTCAAAGCCGAAGGGCAAAAGGACAAGTGCTGCCGGGAGAGCTCCTCGCTCCAGGGATGGCTCTGCCTCTCACCTGGGTCTCATTACTTTAGGGAGAGAGTCTTGTAAGGGGTGGGTTTGCTTCGTTCCACGTGATTTCCATATTCTAGGAATGTGGCTGCTCCTTTAACTTCCCTCCTATTTACGAATTCGATTGTTCAGTCTTCAGTAGCCCGGGAACCGCATCTCTCCCCAGACTCTCAGAGGACGCCATCCCTGAGCCTTGGTGTTGCGTTCTCAAGGTTTGGACCGCTCCCCGTTGGGCTGGGGCACACCCTGGTAATACCATGCATTTCTCTGAGTCCGTGAGTTGGAAAGAAAATGAGGCTGAGGCAATTGAAGCTTTTAGTCATTCCAATGAGAGGCAATAGATGGTGTGACTCTGGGCAAGTCACTTAACACAATTGCCTAGCCCTTGCCTTTCTTTTGTCTTAGAATGGATACTTAGGTCTAGATCCAGGGTCCCACGTGTCCAGGGTTCAAATCAGGCCTCAGACACTTAGCTGTGTGACCCTGGGCAAGTCACTTAGCCCTCATTGTTTAGCCCTTATCATTGTCCTACGTGGGAACCAATACACAGTATTGATTCTAAGGTGGAAGGTGAAGACTTTAAAAAAAAAAAAAAAAGAATTACTTAGCTACTCTCAGCAATAAAATGCTCCAGGACAATTCCGAGGGAGCTAGGACGAAGAATGCTGTCCACCTCCAGAGAAAGAACTGCTGGAATAGGGATGTAGATGAGAGCAGACAAGTTTTTGATTGTTTATTTGGGTTTCTATTTTGGCTTTATAAGATTACTCACAAAAATGAACAATGTGGAAATAGGTTTTTCCTGCTAATGCATGCGTCAACTTGGAATCTAGAAACCCCGATCCTGAGATCTTTGAGAACCCCAAGTCTGTAGCAGCGTGAGGTCTTCTCCTGATTAAACATGTGGTTTTTCTGACTATTTCATAGCTCTGTGTTTTTGTTTTTCCAGTTTAACACATGTATAACCCAGATGGAATCCCCTGCCAGCACCAGGAGGGGGGAGGGAAGGAAGGGAGGAGGTAAGTTCTATTGTATAACTTAGGAAAATTGTGTGGAAATTGGTTATTATTGTAAAAAAACAAATAAATAAAAACAAAAACAAACAAAAAGAATGGATGCTAGGAAGGCAAGGATTTAAAAAAAGACAATCTCTTTTCATTACTAAATCACTAAAAAAAGTGATCTCTTCTTTCAAAGAACTTTTGGTGTCATTCATTCAATCAGCATTTATTTAGGGCCTATTTTGTGGCAGGCACTATTCGAAGTATGGGGATATTCAAGGAAAATCAAAGACAATCTCTCAGTCCAATGGGGGAAAGAGTGCTAGCAAATATGTATGGACTAAATGTGGAGGCTAAATTGGTGATAACAGAGGGAAGGCCCTAGAATGAAGGGAGATTGATAAAGGCTTTTGGTAGAAAGTGAGATTTTAGCTGAGACTTGAAGGAAGCCAGGAGATGGAGATGAGGAGGGAGAACATTCCAGTGAAAATGCTTGAGTAGCATAGTAGATAGAGGACCATCTCTGGAGTTGGGAAGACCTGGGTTCAAATCTGGCCTCAGATACTTCCTAGCTGTGTGACCCTGGGCAAGTCATTTAACCCCCATTGCCTAGCCCTTATCCCTCTTCTACCTCGGAACCAATACACAGCATTGATTCTAAGACAGAAGATAAGGGTTTAAAACAAAAAAGGAAAGTCTCTAGAGTTGGGAGACGGAGCATCACTGGAGTGTAGAGTACACTGGTAGGTTTATAAGGTAGAAGAATACAGGAAAGTTTGGTTAGGGGAGGTTATGACAGGCTTTAAAAGCCAAGAAGCAGAGGATTTTATAATGGATCCTGGAAATGGTTTAAAAAACCCAAAACCTTGCTCTCACTCTGCCCAGATTCTCTTTCTAATTATAATAATGATGATGAGAAGGTAACATTTGTGATAGCATTGAGGTTTGCAAAACATTGGAATAGAACATCTCATTCCACGCACACAACAACTCTGTGAGGTAGATGCTATTTTATTTTACCTCCTGTCTTAGAATCAGTACTATGTATTGATTCCAAGGCAGAAGAGTGGAAAGGGCTAGGAAAAAGGGGTTAAGTGACTTGCCCAGGGTCACACAGCTCTGAAATATCTGAGGCCAGATTTGAACCTTGCTCTGTCCACTGAACCACCTAGGTGCTGCTAGGTAGGTGTCATTATAAATCCTTATTTTGACAAATGAGAGAACTAACCCTAAGTGACTTATCGAGGGTCACAAAGCTATCCACTGAATTTCCTAGCTGCCTCTTTTCAAAGATCATCAGCTTCCCCCCAACTCCCGTCATTCCATCTATTCCATTGCTTGTATATGACAATGACACAGCAGATATTCTGTTATCTAATCTGCATTCTTGTTCTGTGGTTGATACGTATATATATTTTATATATATGTTTTATTATTATTATATTAAATTATAAGTAATTTAAATAAATAACAAATAATTCAAACAAAAATAAAATAAATAAATATTATAAATAAATATTATATTAAAATATTTTTTAAACACTTACATTCCATCTTCGAATCAACACTATATATTGCTTCTAAGACAGAAGACTGGTAAGGGTTAGGCAATGAGGATTAAGTGACTTGTCCAGGGTCACACAGCTAGGGAGTGTCTGAGGCCAGATTTGAACCCAGGACCTTCCTTCGCTAAGCTTGTCTCTCAATCCACTGAACTACCCAGCCCCTGGTTTCTACATATTTTATGCCTGCAGACAGCCCTGTGGATAGAGAGCTAGACCTGGACTCAGGAAGACTCATCTTTCCGAGTTCAAATCTGGCCTTGAACACCTATTAGCTGTGTGACCTGAGTAAATCACTTAAGCCTTTTGGCCTCAGTTTCCTCATCTGTAAAATGAGCTGAAGAAGGAAATGGCAAACCACTCCAGTGTCTTTGCCAAGAAAACCTGAAATGGGCTCACAAAGAGTCTAACACAAATGAAACTGCTGAACAACAATCACAGCTTGCATCTATGAACTGACTTTATTTGGTCCTTGTGGGAGGCACATGCAAATAGGCTGGCTTTTTACCTCTGCATTTCTCAGAGTCTAGGATAGTGCCTTGCCCAATTTTTGTTTTTGTATCTGACTTGCAATTTTATTGGTATAGGGAACACCTTAGTGAGGAAACTTTCTCTACCAATGCATATCTATATCAGCTTTACAATTTATGGTCTTAGAGCTGCCTGGGGGCCCTGAGAAGTTAAATGATTTATCCAGGGTCGCACAGTCAAGTGTAGGAAGAAAGATTTGAACCCAGTTCTTCATGACTGTAAGGTCTACCCTTTATCCATAATACCACTCTGACTTCCCCCATTGTAGGGGTCTGATACAGGTACCCTTCCAAATACAGCTTTCTTCATAGTGGCTCAGGTCTATTGAGAGTAGGCATAAGAAATTAAGGAGGAATTTTTTGAGAGTTTTGCAGAAGCTGCAGACAACACACAAAGGCCAGCAGATGACACCGAAAAAAGGTTAGAAACTATGTAGTCTATGACCAGATACTTAAACCAAACTCTACAATAACTTACAAACTTTACAATACTGTAATCACTCCATAAAATAAAAAGAAAAATTCAGACATTTCTGGTACAAAGGGAGAGCCAAAATTTTTTTTTACAAACATTTTCCACATCCCCGAGGCCCCACTGAGCCCCTAACTCACACAATGTGGGAGAGATATCTCTATAGACTGAAATCGGTTTTACTTGGGGTGTAACATTTTTTGTTGCTATTGTAGCTGCTGTAGGCCAAACTGGCCTCTTTGCTTTTCTTTGAACATGTTCTAAATGCGCTTCTTCCTCTCCTCTATCTCTCAAGCATTCTTAGTGCCATTCCAAGCTCAGCTCAAATGCTACCTCCTTCTGGAAGCCTCTTGTTTTAAGTGTCTTCACCCTCTTCCTAGTATCATGTAGAACCTGTATCATATTACCTATCATCCTGGGGAGGCAGAAGAGGTGGGAGGGAAGATGTGATCATAGATTGCAAAATGTCAGAAAATGATTATTAAAAATTGTAACAAGCTGTAGCATATAATTGTGATGGAATACTGCTTTGCCTTAAGAAATGACTAGCAGGTTAATTTGGGAAAAAACATGGAACAACTTAAATGAAATTACAAATAGTGGAACAAGCAGAACCAACAGAGCATAGAGCAACAAAAATATTGTTTGAAGAATGATTCGTGTGTGTTCATCACTTTAGAAAGAACTGATAAATAGAAATAAGCCATAGTTTATCTATCCACCCATCCATCCACCCATCCATCCACCTCTCCATCCACCCATCCACCCATCCATCCTCCACCTCTCTATCCCTCACCTATCTATCTATCTATCTATCTATCTATCTATCTATCTATCTATCTATCTATCTATCTATCTATCTATCCAACCATCACTGCATCCATCCATCCATCTCTCTGTCTGTTATATGATGCCCTCTCTAATAGGAGGAGGGAAGGGAAATAACTGGGCATTTAAATATAATAAACAAATAAAAGAATTTTAAATGGTTCTGTATTTAAACCAGAAAAAATAATTTTAAAAATATCATTTGAATAAGGATCTGCTTCGGTGTTGTGTCTCTTGAGGAGAACATAAGCTTCTTGATGGCAAGAACAATTTTTAAAATTTGTCTTTGCACTCTAGCAACTAAAACAATCCACTTAAATGTTTATTGGATTGTTTTGGACTGAATGTAATATTTGTTGTAGTAATCCTTACATGACTAATGTATAGATATTCAGTCATTTATTCTAGGTTATCTGTTATGCAATAGATGAATATGTCAAATGGCTAAATGGGAAGCCTTAATTGAAGGCTGTAAATAAAGTGTCAGGGGTAGCTGGGTGGCTTAGTGGATTGAGAGTCAAGCCTAGAGACCGGTGGTCCTGGGTTCAAATCTGACCTCAGACACTTCCTAGCTGTGTGACCCTGGGCAAGTCACTTAACCCCTATTGCCTAGCCCTTACTGTTCTTCTGCCTTGGAACCAATACACAGTACTGATTCTAAGATGGAAGATAAGGGTTGAAAAAAATACTTGCCAAGTGATTGATGAACAATGTCCATTTAACTCTTTCCTATTACAGTTTAATGAACTGGTACTTTACCAGCCTGGAATCTCTAATTCAATGTGCCTCGAATTTCACTATTCCTTTTGGTGGAGTTTCATTTTTTAACAACTAAAGAAAAATGATTTCTTAATTAATTAATCGATTAATCTGTAAGTAAACCCAAAACATATTTAGAGGCCTTGTGGGATTTCCTATGAAATATCAGCACTTCTGGCTCACCAACATTTAGCTGTTTTTGGTCATCATTATTTGTATTGCTGTGCTTGGCAGTGATCCTGGAAATACAATTTACTTTATGCTAAAACCATGTCTAAGGAAAAACTGTGACTCCATCGTGGAGTGAAATATGGCACAGACTCCCATGCATTGTGTTCTTGATTTTGGATATACATCAAACTACAAATGATGTATTCTTTAAAACTTTGAAACATGAGTGTGGGAGGCAGGGCAGGGTGCTTTCAGGGTGCCGCAAATGCATTTTGAGAAGCAACTCAAAACATGTCCTCTTTCCAGGAGGAGAAAGGGAATAAGAGCCTCCATGTGGGGGGAGAAAAACCCAGGAGAAAGTCATTTTATGATACAGATATTCTGGGGGAGGGGAAGTGAGAGAGAGGACTAATAACTCCACTGTGGACTTTCCCTGGTCTAGTGAGAGTTAATTTATACATCATCATGACACACTGGATAATTGAGTTCATGGCATAGTTAGATCCTTTTATCAAATGAGATATAATATATAAGGTGCTTTGCAGACCTTAAAGTTGTATACATTTATATGTAATGATATAGTATATATAAAGAATACATGTGCATGCATGGATGTATGTGTATAGTATATATGTTGTTATTGTTATTTTTTAGTTATTTCAATCATGTCTGGCTCTTTAACCTCATTTGGGGTTTTCTTGGCAAAGATCCTAGAGTGGTTTGTCATTTTTTTCTCTAGTTCATTTGACAGATGAGGAAACTGAGGCAAAGAGGGTTAACTGATTTGCCAAAGTCACACAGCTAGTTAATGTGTGAGGCTGGATTTGAACTTGGATCTTCCTGACTTTAGGCCTAATATTCTACCCATTGAGCCACCTGGCTGCCTCTGTATAAAATGTATAAAATATGGTGGTCTCTAAGATTGCTTATAGTTCTTTTTTTTTTTTTTAAACCCTTAACTTCTGTGTATTGGCTCATAGGTGGAAGAGTGGTAAGGGTGGGCAATGGGGGTCAAGTGACTTGCCCAGGGTCACACAGCTGGGAAGTGTCTGAGGCCAGATTTGAACCTAGGACCTCCTGTCTCTAGGCCTGACTCTCAATCCACTGAACTACCCAGCTGCCCTGCTTATAGTTCTATCAGGTTGTGCTATTTAATTCCACTTCAGCTCAACCTTAATTTCAGTGAGATGCATAAGCCTTTCTTCCTGACCTTAGACAAGCCTCTTTCCTATTTGGGGCCTCAGTTTCCTCTTTTGTAAAATTAAGGAGTTGGATTAGATGATCCCTAAGGTCCCTTCCAACTGTGACAGGATACCTTGAGAATACTGGCAGGGAAGTGTGCTTTGGCTGATTTCTAATTTCTTTCTATCCCCCTCCCAAAGCATTTATTGGTTATAAGAGTTTCCATTCAACTCATTCCTAGGAATCAGGCTGCTTAGACCTTACATATGAATAAATAGTTGATAATTCTTGATAAGTAGGTGTTAAGACAGGTTTGTAGCAAGCTTCCAGGGACCCGCTTCCTTTTGTGGGGTGTGTGGGATGGGCAGACTCCCAATCAGGGCTCTCTG
The DNA here is from genome assembly GCF_016433145.1 of Gracilinanus agilis. NCBI lineage: Eukaryota > Metazoa > Chordata > Mammalia > Didelphimorphia > Didelphidae > Gracilinanus > Gracilinanus agilis. Next base: position 542,479,585 of record NC_058130.1, on the reverse strand, counting down.
GTGTCCTAGGGTCTTTTTCTCTGTCTACCCCTTACATATGAGATGGTACAGGTCACATCCAACTGAAGGTATCTTTTATGGTTCTTGTTCCAAGTTTAGAAAAATTCTATTTTTGATGCTCTACCTTTTTACAGTTATTCAGTCATTTTTCTGTTGTGTCCAACTCTTTATGACCTTATTTAGGGTTTCTTGGCAAAGATACTGGAGTGATTTGCCTTTTCCTCTCTATTGTGCCATCTAGTTGCCCTTATTAAGGATAATTATCTCTGCTATATATTAGTACAACTATGTTGTACTACTCTCTGGGTATCAATTTCCTAATGTGTAAAATGAAATTGGACTAGATGACCTCCAAGGTCCCTTCTAGCTCTAAATCAATTTTTTTTAATGCCAGGTTGAGTGTGTGTGTGTGTGTGTTTAGATATACATCCAACTACAAATGATGTTTTCTTTAAAACTTTGAAATATGAGTGTTGAAGGCAAGGCAGGGTGCTTTCAGGGTGCCACAAACATTTTTTTTTCAAAAACTTTTATTTAATTAATTGATTTAGAATATTTTTCCATGGTTACATGATTCATGTTCTTTCCTTTCCCCCTCCCTCCACCCCCCCCCAGTCAATGAGTAATTCCACTGGGTTTTACATGTGTCATTGATCAAAACCCATTTCCATATTATTAATATTTGTATTAGGGTGATCGCTTAGAGTCTACATTCCCAATCATGTCCCTATTGACCCATGTGATCAAGCAGTTGTTTTTCTTCTGTGTTTCTACTTCCACAGTTCTTTCTCTGCATGTGGCTAATTTTCTTTCTCATAAATTCCTCAGCATTGTTCTGGATTCTTGCATTGCTGCTAGTAAAGAAGTCCATTGCATTCAATTTTATGACAGTATATCTGTCTCTGTGTATAAGGTTCTTCTGGTTCTGCTCCTTTCACTCTGCATCAATTTCTGGAGGTCATTCCAGTTCACATGGAATTCCTCCAGTTTATTATTCCGTTGAGCACTAGTATTCCATCACCAACAGATACTGTAGTTTGTTCAGCTATTCCCCAATGGAAGGGAATCCCCTCATTTTCCAATTTTTTTTTTGCCACCACAAAGAGTACAGCTATAAATATTTCACAAACATATTTTTGAGAAGCAACTCAAAGCACGTCCTCTTTCCAGGAGGAAAAGGAGAATGTGAGTCTCCATGTGTTCATATCTGTGATATTTTATCAGTGGGCCCTGTGCATATCAACCGATCATCTTGCAATTGAATCCCTCTGCCTATGAAAATCTGCAAATTTTCTGCAATTTAAAGTCTTAGATACCAAGGGGGCACTAAGAATGAAATGATTTAGCCCTGGTAACACAGCTAGTATTTGATAGAGACAGAACTTGAACTCGGGTTTTCTGGATTCTAAGGGTGGTCTTAATCCATGTTGTTATGCCATCTCTCCCAGTGTGAACATCATTTGAGGCATTAATTGACATTCCTTTATTTGCTTGAAATCTCTCAGAATGGACTTACAATAAAATATTAATAGATTTTGAAAAAAGTACTTTTATGTTCATAAATTTAAGTACATTCATTGCTTTGCTTTCCTCCCTAATTTTTAAAATGTTTTTCAGTTCAGAAAAAAATGTTGGTGATTGTTTTTTGATATCTTAAAATTCAGATTTTCTTCCTCCCTCCTGTTCTTTTCCTCCCAGGCAAAGAGTCTGATATAGGTTATACTTGTACTTTCATGTAATACACATCTCCATATTGCTTATGTCATGATGGAAGACACATATCACGCATACAATAGAAATCTAATGAAGATTGAACTGTATAGACCCTTTCTTAGAGTCTGAGAACAATGAATAAAGGAAGAGATGGGAGGAAAGGGAATGAATATTTATATAGTGTTGACTATGTACTGGGGTCTTTTTTACAAATACTATCTTAGATATGAAGAAAAGTAAGCTAAACATATGGGAGATTTGTGATTTTGTTTGTGTACTATCCTGTTTTTCTTTGTATACTCTTGTTTCCTTTGGTTTTGTAAAATTTGGAATAAAAAAACCAACCCCAAATATTATCTTTTTTGATCCTCACAATAGCTCTATGAGGTAGGCATTATTACTATCTCCATTTTACAATTTAGTAAATTTGGGGGGCAGCTAGATGGCACAATGGTTAGAGCATGGGGCCTGAAGTCACAAATACTCATCTTCCTGAGTTCAAATCTGGCTTCAGATAGTTATTAGCATTGTGACCTTGGGGAAATCACTTAACCCTGTTGGCCTCAGTTTCCTCATCTGTCAAATGAGCTAGAGAAGGAAATGGTAAATCACTCCAGTATCTTGCCAAGAAAACCCCAAATGGGATCATGAAGAGTGAAGTGACTGAACAATAATAACAAGAAACTTACTGAGGAAATTGAAGCAAATGAAAGTTAAGTGATTTGCAGCTGTAAGTGTCTGAGGCTGAATTTGAACTCAGATCTTCCTGAGTCAGGACCAGTGTTCTATCCATTTCAATACTTCCATCTGCAAGTAAGAAGACAGAGGGAGACTCTTGAAAATGGTCACTGCAGACCCCATTCTAGGGCTTCTAGAATTCACGTGGAATTTGACAGCTCTGAGCTAAGTGAGTAATAATTTGTAAGCGTTGTGAAATCATTATGCTATATAAACAAGTGATCTGATCCGATATGGCAGGTTTGAAGGTCAGCACCACTGAAAGGCCTGAAACAGTAGCCCAGAGTGGTTTCTAGGTCATGTCCTTCACTCTCAACGGGGCAAAATCACATTCTGTTAGCAAACGCTATATACTTTCAAAGTAGAAACTCTGAGCATGATTAAGCTTCTTGTTTCTTATTTATTTATTTATTTTTATTAAAGGTAACACAGTACTTCCGTGGGGCATAAGACAAGTGTCTGATCCCTCTTTCCTAAAGGCTACAAAACTATCTGTCTGAATGTCTTAAGGACTTGGAGCCTTGCCCTTTCTCATGGTGGCATTTGTCACATCTCTGATTTTCTGAGCTTAGGCATTTTTGTACCTATTTAGAGGCAGAGGGGGCAGTCTACCTTAAACATTGTTCTTGGATTTCCAAGTTCAGGTCCCAGCAGGACTGACTTAGGGACACCTTTTCAAATAGACACGGCCAAATTGTAAAGATGGCAAAGCTTGTCTTCAGCCTCCTCCTTTTGGGCATTTTGCTCTTATCAGTAGTACCTTCTTCAGCCTTTCTTCTAAAAATAAACACAGTGACACCTCTGCCCGGAGGAAAAAAAATCTGATCAACACAGTTACCACAAAGTTTAAAGGACTATAATCCTATGACTGTTAAATCTTAATTTGTCAGGAGTAGCTGGGTAGCTCAATGGATTGAGAGCCAGACTTCAAGATGGGAGATCTTATGTTCAAGTCTAGCTGTGTGACCCTGGGCAAGTCACTTATCCCCCATTGCCTAGCCCTTACTGTTCTTCTGCCTTGGAACCAATACACAGTATTGATTCTAAGATGAAAGGCAAGGGTTTAAAAAAAAAATCTTAATTTGTCAAAAGAGAAAGGACAAATTAAGCCCTAATTGGGGAATTTTAGGTAACAGGGGGTCAGGTAGAAGACAGATTTTGGTGGTGGGGCTCTTCCTTTGCCCCCCATGTCACGGGGGACTGATTTCCTTGAAGGAACTGCCCTGCTTCCAAGGTAGATGAGCTGCCTGCCATGTGAGGCCCATCTGTTGTGGGTGGGAATGAATGATCCCATGCTTTGGAGGCCTTGGCCTTCCTCCACTTGCAGTGTTAGAACTTCTGGGACCCCAAATGAAAGTCTTGAGCAAGACTCCTGCTCATAATCCCAATGGAGTCTTTGGAGTGCATCACATCGTAGTAAATTTTGGTTTGGTTTCTTGCTGTTTTTCTCAGCTGGTTCAATGCAGACACCTCTGGCTTGTTGAGCCTGCCCCCTCTAACCCTAATGAAATATCCACTCTTCTCTCCTGTGGCTTGGTTCTTGCTGACAAAATACTTTCATTTTATTTTTTTCAGACCTCAGCTTGTCTAAATCAGAAGTGTTTTCAATATTCAAATGCTGACCTTTGGGACTCACTCAGTAAATGAAAAACTGTTAAATTACAGTGAAATTCCTTAGGGCTTGCAGCACATATTCATAAGCACATCACTGCCGAATGAGATCACTATGATTGATGTCAAGGCTGTGAACATGAGCCCACGTCCAAAAGCATCCACTTCCCATAGATTTCTCTTAGTGTATTTGTGAGCCAATCCTGTATGTATGGGAGATGTGGCATCTCCAGAAACAACAAGTCTCATGTCACCAGACCATGAAGGAATATTTATAACATACTAGTCGTAGACATTTTTTTCCCCTTAAAAACATTACATTTTAGAAACTTGCTTTGATGGATCTGTTGCCCATCAAAAGTGTGAGCTTCTCTCCATTGATGCAAATCATAACCCTTTCATGTTTATAATATACCAGTTATGGAAGTTTTTTTTCCCTTTAAAAACATTACATTTTAGAAACTTGCTTTGATGAATCTGTTGTCCATCAAAAATGTGGGATTCTCTCCACTGATGCATGTTTTCATGTTTTCTCATTCTATGCGGTTTTGGCCATGTCCTCCCATAAAGCTTCCCTAACAGATTTATATTGTGGGCTGGAGCCTTCTTCGTGTTCTGCCTATTTAGAAATTGTTTTAAAAAAATGAAAAAAATTATTGATGCATTTTGTCTTTATGTCATATATTTCTGGGACCGAAATGGGATAACTTTCCTTTTGGGACCAAACCCTCTCTTATGACAGAGTAACAATTAAGCAAAAAAAAAAATGATACAGTGTTTATATATGACAAGGTATACACATTTCCTCCTCCCAATTCCCTCCCCCAACCTGAATTTTTTTTTCTTTAAACCCTTACCTTCTGTCTTAGAATTAATCCTCTGTGTTGGTTCCAAGACAGAAGAGCAGTAAGGGCTAAGCAATGAGGGTTAAGTGACTTGTCCAGGGTCACAGAGCTGGGAAGTGTCTGAGATCAGATTTGAACTTGGGACTTCCCGTCTCTGGGCCTGGCTCTAAATCCACTGAGCCACCCAGCTGCCCTCCACACCAATTCTTTACCATGAGATGGAATGTGTGTTTCATTATCTGTTCTCCAGGATCATCATTGGTTTTATATTACTTAGAATTGCTTTTTTTCCCCATAGGTCTTTTCATTTACATTGCTGTAGTTGTGTGTGTTCTTCATTTGCTTCTGCTCATTTTACTCTGCAGAAATCTCTGAATGTGTTTCTTAATTCCTCATTAGGGTGAATTGTAATCTGTCCATGACTACTCATCCTGTATGACTTTTGTCCATGTTCCTCTATAACTTCTTCACAAGGCGTTCATCCAATGTGCTAGGACTCCTTTTTCATCTCTTGACACTGCATAGAGGCCAGTGGAGTATGTGGACTGTGCATTGATTATGTCCTACTTTTGCTATCGATTGGTCCAGAGTCCTTTTCTAGGCTTCAGAGATGTAATATCCTTTATCTCACTTTTCCTACACAATTCTTTTTTGGTAATGTATTGCTACCTATTCATGCCCACCATGTATCTAGGTCTTTGGGTGATTCTACAACTTTAGTTCTTTGGAGAGACAATGATGCTTCATGACTCACAGATATAACATCATCAGACGAGTATTCATGGTGACCATCTGATTACTAAGTAATGCATGAAAAAGGGAGATGTGTGATTTTCTTTTTTTAAATTTTTTAATTAAATTTTTTTATTGATTTATTAAGAAAATGTTTCCATGATTCCCTGATTCATGTTCTTTTCCTCCCCTCCTCCCAACCATAGCCAACACACAATTCCACTGGGTTTTACATGTATCATTGATCAAGACCTCTTTCTATATAATTGATATTTGCACTAGGGTGATTGCTTAGAGTCTACATCCCTAATCATATCCCCATTCACCCATGTGATTAAGCAGTTATTTTTCTTCTCTGTTTCTGCTCCCACAGTTCTTCCTCTGAATGAGATATATGATTTTGAAAAGTATTTTCCGCCATTATGAAACATATCCACTGCCAAGTCCAAATCAAAATGGGATTCTATACAGAGGATGAAGACTTTTGGGTATTCCTGTTTGTAGGTGATATTAATAGGTTGATGCATGTCAAACCACAGAAAACTGGCCAATCCTTCTATGATTGATCCATAATTATTCAGAAGAGTTCAAACTAACTATCCACACAAAAAAAACTAAGTGGATAAAGAATGCTTATTATCTAGAGCATAAGAATCAAACAAACTGTCTGTAGGCCAAATAGGAGTCTATAATATCCCTGAGTACTGGCAGAACTAGAGTAAAATGTAATTGGGACATTTAACAAAATAATTAGAAGTAGAACAGATCTTAGATAATGCAAATATGTGGTTTTATGATTCAACATGTGACCTTCCAGGGATTCATTCATATATATATATATAAATATATATATATATATATGTAAATATACATATATATATGGTTTAGTCACCCCCACCCCCTTTTACTATTTGACTAGAATATCTAAACCAGTGATTCCCAAAGTGGGCGCTACCACCCCTTGGTGGGTGCTGCAGCGATCCAGGGAGGCGGTGATGGCCACAGGTGCATTTATCTTTCTTATTAATTGCTATTAAAATTTAAAAAAATTAATTTCCAGGGGTCTAAGTAATCTTTTTTCTGGAAAGGGGGCGGTAGGCCAAAAAAGTTTGGGAACTACTGATCTAGACTATGATTTTCAGCTGAATGACAACACACAGAGAGAGCCGGTAGATGAGCTTCACTCCTGATCATCTTCTTGCCAGCTGCCATGCTTCCTAGGCCAGAAAGGACTAAACCCTTTCATCCCTGGAACTCCCACCCAGGATCCCCCATTGTCCTGATTGGTTTTTGCTCTAATTACCTACTAAACTTAGGCTTGGCTTGAGTGATACATTCCTTAGCCATCTCTGCCCTCTCACTCCCTTCTAATTCTGGAGTCATAATCAAGTTGATTTTGTCATTGTTTTCTAAGAAGGATATGCCAATCTACTGCCCTATAGTTCCACTTATCTATGCAACTTCTTGTCTCTTCTTTTCTTCCACCCTTCCTCCTTCTGTCCCTCCCTCCCCCTCTTTCTTCCTTTTCCTCTTTTTTTCTCTTTTTCTTTCTTTCTCAATACTGTATATTGGTTCCAAGGCAGAAGAGTGGTAAGGGCAAGCAATGGGGCTTAAGTGTCTTGCTCAGGACCACAGAGGAAGTATCTGAAGCCAGATTTGAATGGAGGACCATATGTGACTTTCTAATCCAAAATATCCCTCTCTGGCCATAAGTCCTCCATACATTATTAGAATTCACTCCAGAGTTCCCTTACTGTAATAGAGGAGTTTTCCCCCCTTATTTACTGGGACCAAGTTTGTCTCTATGCTACTTCCTAGCTTTCTCCTCACCATGTCATATGTATTCTATTTCTCTTCCTCTACCACTTTTCTTTCTTTCTTCTTTCTTCCTTTCTTTCTTCCTTCCTTTCTTTCTTTCTTCCTTCCTTCCTTTCTTTCTTTCTTTCTTTCTTTCTTTCTTTCTTTCTTCCTTAAACCCTTATCTTCTGTCTTTGTATCAGTTCTAACACAAAAGAGTGGCAAGGGCTAGGCAATTGAGGTTAAGTGACTTGCCTAGGGTAATACAACTAACATATATCTGAGGTCAAATTTGAATTCAAGTCCTCCTGACTTCCAGGCCTAGCATTCTAGCCACTGTGCCACCTAGCTGCCCCATTCTGCAACTTACAATTATTTTTTTTAAACATTTATTAATATTCGTTTTTAACATGGTTACATGATTCATGCTCCTACTTTCCCCTTCACCCCCCGCACTCCCCCCACCCATGGCCGACACACATTTCCACTGGTTTTGTCATGTGTCCTTGATCAAGACCTATTTCCAAATTGTTGATAGTTGCATTGGTGTG
>NC_058130.1:542460154-542468671 GCF_016433145.1 Gracilinanus agilis | reverse complement strand
TTTATTTCTTTCTTTCTTTCTTTCTTTCTTTCTTTCTTTCTTTCTTTCTTTCTTTCTTTCTTTCTTTCTTTCTTTCTTTCTTTCTTTCTTTCTTCCTTAAACCCTTATCTTCTGTCTTTGTATCAGTTCTAACACAAAAGAGTGGCAAGGGCTAGGCAATTGAGGTTAAGTGACTTGCCTAGGGTAATACAACTAACATATATCTGAGGTCAAATTTGAATTCAAGTCCTCCTGACTTCCAGGCCTAGCATTCTAGCCACTGTGCCACCTAGCTGCCCCATTCTGCAACTTACAATTATTTTTTTTAAACATTTATTAATATTCGTTTTTAACATGGTTACATGATTCATGCTCCTACTTTCCCCTTCACCCCCCGCACTCCCCCCACCCATGGCCGACACACATTTCCACTGGTTTTGTCATGTGTCCTTGATCAAGACCTATTTCCAAATTGTTGATAGTTGCATTGGTGTGGTAGTTTCGAGTCCACACCCTCAATCATGTCCACCCCGACCCATGCGTTCAAGCAGTTGTTTTTCTTATGTGTTTCCTCTCCTGCAGTTCTTCCTCTGAATGTGGGTAGCATCTTTACCATAAATCCCTCAGAGCTGTCCTGTGTCATTGCATTGTTGCTGGTACAGAATGCAACTTACAATTATAAAGAATTGTTAATAATAATGATTCTTAATAATAAAGTTAGAAATGGGCATATTTAGACCTCCAATCTCATCTGACTCCCTTAATTTCTTTAAGTATACGATATAACTATATTTCTAAAGAACTTCTTGTGTTTTATAGTGAATAGAACATTTTCCTCACAGCTCTGTGAAGTAGATATTTTGAGGAGTAATTATATGCCTTTTCTAGGTGAGGAGGTTGAAACCGAGAATTTAAGGGATTTGCTCAAAGTCCCAGAAGTGATTAGTTTTAGAAATGTTCTTGGATAGAGAGACTTTAGGAAAGAAAAGACAGAATAATGGGAAGATTACACACCAGACCTGGGAAGAAGGTTTTCTGGTTGCTTGTGGGAAAAGAAAGATAAACAAATAATCTTCAGGGTCAAGTGAATCAAAGATTATGACTCTAGGCAGATGTGTCCATATGACCTTGGATAAGCCACTAGGTCTCAGTGTCCTCACCTATAAAGTGAGAAGATTGAACCAGATGATCTCTCAATTTCCTTCTTGCTCAAAGTATATGGTCCTAGGGGCATTTAGGAAGCATAGTCAGACCTGGAGATACGAGCACCTGGGTTCAAATGTGATCTCAGACTTTTCCTAACTGTGTGACCCTGGGCAAGTCACTTAACCCCAATTGCCTAGCCCTTACTGCTTTTCTGAATTAGAATGGATACTTACTATAAAGCTTAGTCATCATAGTTCATTATAATCACATAATATAGTTATCAATCTTAAGAGGAAAACTGAGCACTGCAACTGATGCTTTCAAATTGTGGTACTGGAGGGGACTTTTGAGAGTCTCTTGGATGGCAAGAGAATCCAATTAGACAATACTTAAAAAATTAATTCAGACTATTTAGTGGAAGGTCAAATACTGACACAGAAGCTTAAATACTTTGGCAACATAATGAGAAGATAGGACTGCTTGGAAAAGACCCTGATGTCGGGAAAGACTGAAGGCAAAAGGAGAAGGGGAAGTTAGAGGATGAGATGGAAAGTAGTCATGGAAGTAACAAACATGAGTTTGGACAGACTTTAGGCTATAGTGAAGGACAGAAGGGCCTGAAGAGCTATGGCCCAGGCAGTCACGAAGAGTCAGACACAACTGGATGACTGAACAACAACAGAAATAGTCTTGTAAATCTAAGATTTAAAATTCTATGACAGGAGTCTTTTTGTAGTACTCAGTGAAGGTATGGAGAGTTAGGGAGGGTACTAAAAGGAAGAATGGTAAAGAAATGGTGGTGATTAAATCATTAAACATATAAGTTGCATTAAATATCTGGGAAAAGAAATCCATGACTAAAATCCATTCAAAAACATTGTGGCCATAAGAAATGATAAGCAGGATGATTTCAGAAAAAGCTGTGAAGATCTGCAGAAACTGATGCAGAGCGAAATAAGCAGAACCAGGAGAACACTGTACGCAATAAGAGCAATACTGGATGATGATCATCCGTGAAAACCTGGTTACTCTTAGCAAAGCAATGATTTGGAACAATTCTGAAAGACTTATGATGAAGAAATCTCTCCACCTCCAGAGAAAGAGCTGTTGGAGTGGGACTGATGTGGATCAAAGTATATTATCTTTTACATTAGTGTATTTATGGTTTTATTTTGGGGTTTTGGTTTTATATGAGTGTGCTCTTACAATAATGACTAATATGGAAGTGTGTTTTATATGATAATAAAAATATAAAAAGAAAAGAAAGAAACTGGTAAAGTAATTCACACTGAAATAAAAAAAAAACCACTTGTGGATTTTGAGCAGAGATTATATTTGATAGCTACAAAACAAAAGAGGGGAAATGATATTGGGTAAGGAGTCATACTATCTTGGCCCAGGGGTAGAATGAGTGAAGAATGACCCAATGGGGCTCTTTGTTCGATCTCCAGTGTCTATACTTCTGTGAGCAGCCAGAAACATGATTACAACATCCTTCTGTCTGTCTGGTGGTAGTTAAAGAGGGAAGAATCAGCTGGTCTTCCCAATCAGAGAAAGGAGTACAAGAAGCAATGGGACTAAGTCATGCCAGGGGAAATGTAGGTTAAATTCTAAGAAATACTCCAGCTGGGTGCCAGATTGACTCCTCGTGTAACTCTATAGGAATTTCAAGATCTCCCTTGACAATTTTTTCTATTGCCTAAGTGTTCAGAACAGGCCAGATGGACTCCCAGGGTAACCCAAAAGGTTACCAGATGTAATGATCCAGAATTAATTCGATGCAATTAGGAGGTAGAGATCGTCACAAACAGGCCTGCTCTATTAGCCAGCCTTAGCTGGTAGGACAGTATTGCAACATTTCTTTAAACACAGCTAATATCCTGAATCCCTGGCCGTGGCATGGGAATCAAGGGTATGTTACTGGAATGTAAGTACAGTACTGTGATTCAGCCCCATGCTAGGGGAAACAAGAGCATTTGGTACATAGCACACTCAAATTTGGGCTTAGGAATAAGTGTGTGGGTGCTGCCGGAGCAGCCAATTATTGCGCAACCTACAAATCCAGGTGAACCGAGACTTGCTTTCAGACATGATTCACATCATCCAACCTTGTTTCACTCACAAGAAATGGCTGTATTGATTACCCAGGAACACGAAGGGTTGTTTTTGGGTATAACACAGGGGAAAGGCTGGGAAAGAATGGGAAACTGCTCCTTGGATGCTGCCCAGGGTCAGAACACCAAGAGTCATCTTTCCCATCCTGCCTGGACAGAACTTTCTGGAAATCCAAGAAACATCAGTGGGTACAACTCAGAGTTCTAACAGCAAGGTTAGAACACTGATAGGGTGAGGCATTGCAGCATCAGTGAATCCAGTACAAGTCTCTGGATGTGTTAGTAATTCTGTCACCATCATTATTCTGTTCTTTGCCCATCTTGGGCCAATTCTCTCTATACCGGTGATGGGCAAACTTTTTAAAGAGGGGGCCAAAGGAAAGGAAGTGCTCATCTGTCAGTCTGTTTCTAAGGCAAGTCTTTCGAAGTTTCATTGTATTGTATTCGTCAGAAGCTGAATAGAACATTTCAGGGGGCCGCAGTTTGCCCATCACTGTGCTAGACATTATGCTAAATACTTTACCGATATTACCTCATTGGTCCTCACGACCACCCTGGGAAATAGGTGCTATTATTATCTCCATTTTATAATGGAGGAAACTGAGGCAGATAGAACTTAACTGACTTGCTCAGAATTGTAGTTTGAAAGTATCTGAGACTGGATTTGAACTCAGGTCTTTCTGATTCTGGGCCCAATGCTTTATCCATTGAGCTGGGAGTGATAGGAGAGAATAAGAAGCATCAAAGGATACTATAGACAAAGTACTCTAAGAGATGTCAAAGAGGAAAAGAATGCTTTTGGCTGGGTATCCATTATGTGTTAGATACTGGAGGATAGCAGAGGTTTAAAATATGGTCTTAGTCATTAGGGAGTTCCAACTTCATGGCAGCGGGCTTTTCATGGAAAGTATCATAGCTACATGGTTTTAAATTCTGGCTCTGACATTTATTAGCTAGGTAACCATGGGAAAGTCATTTAACATTTTTTTGAGCCTCTGTTTCTTTGTCTGTAAAATGGGGGAACTTGTGCCTCTGGAATACACTGGGCAGCTGGGTAGTACATTAGATAGAATGCTGGGTCTGGAATCAAAAAGACCCATCTTTCTGAGGTCAAATCTGGCCTTGGACATGTACTAGCTGTGGGACCCTGGGCAAGTCTCTTAACCCTGTTTGCCTCAGTTTCCTCATCTGTAAAATGAGCTGGAGAAGGAGATGGCAACCACTCCAAATTTTTGACAAAAAAACAAAACCCAAATGGGATCCCGAAGAGTCAGACATGACTGAAAACAACTGAACAATAACAACAAAAAGATCATGTGGAAAGGAAGCTTGATTTGGAGTCAGAGGTGGAACACTATTTGCAACCTGTGTGACCTTGGGCAAATTGCCTAACCTCTTTTGGTTATTTGCTATTATTATCTCCATTTTGTGGTTCTTCAAATGTAAAATGAGAAGGTTGGGCTAAAATGCTCTCCAGGATCTCTGTTAGCTCTAGTTCCATGATCCTATGACTTTCATTTTTGTCTTTGTGTCCTCACACCTAGCCCAGTACAAGGTGCATAGTAGGTCAGTAATCAATGCATGCTGATTGCTTTCTATTTGCCTTATGAGAGTGATTGTGAGGAAAGCACTTGGTCAACATTAAAGTCCTACAGAAAGGTGATCTAATTAGAAATATCCCCATCCACAAACCAAGTTAATTCTCAATAAAAGAGAGCAGAGGAAGACGGAGAGAAGGAGGGTCACAAGCAAGCAATTCTATTGGACTTCAGAGGAGGTAGGTGAAGATGGCTATGGGATGGGACTGTCAGACAAAGTTCCAAAGAGATGGTATTTGAGTCATATTTGAAAACTGGGCATGATTCAGATAGGCAGGGGAGAGTAGAGCAGGTACTTCAGGTGGGACAGCAGTATAAACATAGCTGGGATTTGTCGGATGTGATACAAAACTCATTTAAGATTCCCATAAATACCTGGTATAACTGGTAGGATTTCCAGTTATCTAAGGTACATGGGGTGACCCTGCAGAAAACTTTAGGGATAGATAACATTTTTTTGGAAGCTTGGGAGAAAAAACCATTGGTGAAAGAGAGAAAAGGGGGCAATTAGGTGGCTCAGTGGATAGAGCAGAGGTCCTGGGTTCAAATCTGACCTCATATACTCCTAGCTGCATCACTCTGGGTAAATTCCTTACCCTCAATTACTTGGCTCTTACCTCTTTTCTGCCTTGTTCTGAAAATTAGTTTTAATTCTAAGTAGAAGATAAGGAGTTTTATTACTTTTTTTAAAGGCAGAAAAAGGTCAATCCACATACAAGGAATAACAAATAGGAATACTTGAAGTAGGGATTGTTGTGAGGAAGTTTACTTAGTTATTATTTAGGAGACCTAGCAGGTAGGGCTAGAGAATTCCAAATGGAATGGGGAAGCAGGAAGTGTGGCCTCTCTGAGATAGACTCCATGGTGGTTGGGACAAGCTTTAACTGACCCTGGGAGACCTCAGAGGAAGTGGAATTTGTACCCTGATTCCCAGAGATCCTGAAGGAAGACTGACATCTTCTTGAGGGAGATTTTGGTAGAGACTATTAATCCCAACCTGAGTTGCAGGTCAACCTGGGCTGGGTCAGCTCCCAGAATCTACCCACCTGAAGGAGTGCAGCTGGTGGTCCTGGAGGAGCTGCAACATCGCTGGAGTGTGTCAGGACTCTGCTGTGAGGATTCCCACTTCAGTCCTGCTATCCTCTGGGCCCTGCCTTGCTTAGGTCTCAGTTCAGTGTAGATAAGTCCCTCCCCTGACCCTGTGGTTTGCCCATAGTTTGGAAGTGTAGAAACCCCCATTCCCATCCTTTACCATAGTTTCTTTAATTAAATTTGTTACAAACTCTTGTCATTTGCTTGCTCATTTTCATAGACCCCTTGTCTAGATGGTGCAGGGCGACAGTTAGGCCTAACAACAGGATTGAGCAACATAGGTTGAGGTCTTGCTTGGCCAGAGCCAAGAGAATGGGTCAGATGTAATGGGGAATTAGTTGTAGCTGAGAGAGCCATAGAAACTGATAGAGGACTTGAAATTTGACGAAGAACTTGGATTTAATCTGAGAGTCATTGGAAGCCTTGATAGGTTTCTGAAGAAAATGAAATATTTAAAAGAGCATTTTATTCAGAGGGTCAGTACATAAACTCAGCATTCTGAAAGCAGCCTCAAAAGCTGGTGTTGCTCCTTTGGTGGAGTGATATCTAAGATCTGTCCATTCCAAAAAGATACTTTGGAAAAAAAGGGCTTTGGGCTGGGTTGATGACACCACACTCGATTGCACATACAAATACAATAATTACGTCTGAAAAAATTAGAGGTCAGACCAAGGCCAGATGAAGATTTGTTTCCAGATTTTGAAATAGCAGATTGCATACAACTCATTGTCTTCCATCAAGACACCGTTTATAAATGTATTCCAGCAACTAACTCTCTCTCTCTCTCTCTCTCTCTCTCTCTTTTTATAATTCCTTCCTTTAAGAGAGGAAACCTTCATGTTCTGTGGCAATGGTAACCAACTAAGCACTTCTACTCTGGGTACAAATTGTAAGTCTAATGATAATTAGAACAGGAAATGAAAGAAGAGGAAGAACAAGAAAAGGAGGAAAAGGAATAATAGAAGGAAGAGAAGAAAGAAAATGAAGAAGAAGAGGAGGAATGGAGGGAGGAAGAGGCAGAGACAGAAGAAGAAGGAAAAGAAAGAGAAGGAGGAAGAGAAGGAGAAGGAGGAAGAGAAAGAGGAGGAAGAGAGAGAGGAGAAGGAAGAGGAGGAGAAGAAAGAGACTAAGAAGAAGAGGAGAAAAAGGAGGAGAAGAAGGGGAAGGAGAAGAAGGAAAAATGAAGAGGAAGTAGTAGTAGTAGTAATAGTAGTAGTTAGTAGTAGTAGTAAAGGAAGAAGAAGAAGAATCCATTACCGTCTGTCCTTGTATCTAGCTACAACTATGATCTTATGATCTTGTGGACCACAATGGATAAATTGTCACAGAGGATAATGCTTATAGCAAACATCATTTGGATTTTCTTAGAAGAAATACTTGGTTGAGGAGGATGTAGTAATAATCATGAATATAATATGGCACAACAATCTTAAATATTCCAGACAGGAAAAGTTTTTTGTCAAAGCCCCTGACAGTTTAAACTTTAAAGCTTCAGCAAAACTTTTAAACTTTTAAACTTTGAACCTGTTTGAACCCTCCTTGATTTATGAATTATTAAATGTACCACTGAAAACCACTGACTTTCTTTTCAACTAGTAAAGCTTTCTGTTTAAAAGCAACCAGTGAACGGTGTGGCCTGGGGGAATGTAAGGGAGGAGGCTATAGTCCTGTTTTATCAGAGTGGCATTCCTTCTAGCTGTGTAAAATCCCAATCCAGAAAATATTTAGAAAAGTGAAGAGATAAAGGGGCCCAAACCCGTGTATATAATATGAAATAAGGAGTGTGAGGATGAAAAACAAGACTAGAAGTTGTTTTTAAATTAGTTATGTGTATGTGCTCATATGAGATGAATTCCTTTCTCAATAAAAGTATGTCTTAACTGAGGTTGCAGAGTCCCAGCAGGAGTGAGGGCAGAAAGAGGAAGTGCTATAGGGATCTTTGATGATGATCAGATCCATTGGAAAGGAGTGTCAAGAGAGGGAGTGGAAGGAAAGAGTATGATTGCAATTTATACTTTCTAGAGAGAAAATTAATTGGCATGTTTAGGGACCCTTCCAGCTCTAAAATTATTACTCCATAATGAAGATTGGATAATTCTTCCAATGTTCAGGCTGACATGAAAGACTAAGCAGCAAACAGAAGATTGTTAAGAAATCTTGAGGATTGCACATAATCTCCAGTTTTGCTGACAAGGAAATTGGGAGTCAGGAAGCTAGAGTGAACCTTGCAATCCTCATAGAGCAAGTTTATGAACGATCAGAGAGAGTGAGACTCTTAACCCCTGACTCTTGTGTTGGTGTACTTAGCATGAGATTACTGATCTGTGACCAACAGTCACAAGAAATCCTTGCCCTTTGCCTTCTGTTATTCTGTTTCTTAAAGACTAGCCTTTATGGAATAATCCCATCATTCCTTTGAATCAGTTTTAGCAGACTGAAGTCTGATGTGCCCTTCCTCTAAGATTGACCTGCCAGTAGTCAGAGTAAATGGATGATTAGTAGTGATTTGAAGGGCCAGGGAAGGCTAGGATATCTCTCTCTCTCTCTCTCTCTCTCTCTCTCTCTCTCTCTCTCTCTCTCTCTCTCTC
>NC_058130.1:542446844-542457203 GCF_016433145.1 Gracilinanus agilis | reverse complement strand
TCTCTCTCTCTCTCTCTCTCTCTCTCTCTCTCTCTCTCTCTCTCTCTCTCTCTCTCTCTCTCTCTCTTTCTCTCTCTCTCTCTCACACACACACACACACACACACACACACACACACACACACACGTTCTGCTGTTCCCAGTAGTAGTCACTTTTAAAAATGAATTTTAATTAAGTTAATTAATTCAAGATTCAACAAACATTTTTGTGCTTACTTTGTACACCAAGCATGTAGTGCTGGGCCTGGAGGCAGGAAGACTCTCTTCCTGAGTTCAAATGTGACTTCAGATATTAGCCGTGTGACCTTGGGCAAGTCACTTGACCCTAATTGTCTCAGTTTTATCACTTATAAAATGAGCTGGAGGATGAAATTGCAAACTACTCCAGTATCTTAGCTTAAAAAAACAACCAAAAAAACCTCAAGTGGGATCACAAAGAGTTGGACATGACTGAAAATGAATGACCAACAGTAATAAACATATACTACACCATGCCAACCTTCCAGTGAGACAGAAAGATTAAAAAAAAAACACCCTTTCCTTCAGGGGCCATCTAGACTAGTAAGGGAGGGGAGACAGTCACAGAAATAGTTGTAATACAAATCTGAAGATGGTAAGTGAAAAGGTTGTGTTGGGTGTGGAAAGACTATTCGACTTAAAGCTAAAAGAAATTTGAGTTTTAATTCTGTACTGCTTTAGATGTTTACTAGTTGTGTGACCATTGGCGTAGAACTCAAAGCTTTAGTTGTAAATGTAAATGTTGTAATATAAAGTTGAATAATGAATTTATTACCTACTTCATAAGGTTATTGTAAGGGTCAAGTGAGAATATATAAATTGCTTCCCACAGCTTAGTTATATACATCAGCTATTATTTTTAAATCTATAAGCAAAGTACAAATGAATGATTGTTATCTGGAAGGAATTTTGTTATATAGGATTTGCATAATTATAAATAATTTTATTGCCTAACAATCTACATGGGAAAAAACAAATGGATGAAAAAACCCATTGCCTATATTATGACATCCAGTTGAACAGATCAGTAATTTAATTTATCCATCAATACATATTTATCTTGTTGAGGTACTGCAGAGGGACAGTTGAGTGGGGTCCAGAACTTAATAAGAAAAAGAGGTGAAATAGATTGAATTTGTGGGAAAGGGTCTGGTTCATTTTTAACAATCTCAAGTTGGTTCAAAGCCACCAGTTCTGGGGGCAGCTGGGTAGCTCCGTGGATTGAGAGCCAGGCCTAGAGACAGGAGGTCCTAGGTTCAAATCTGACCACAGACACTTCCCAGCTGTGTGACCTTGGGCAAGTCACTTAACCCCCCTCCCCCCCAATCCCCCTTTTGCCTAGCCTTTACCACTCTTCTGCCTTGGAACCAATACACAGTATTGATTCCAAGACAGAAGGTAAGGGCTTAAAAAAAAAGGCCACTAATTCTCCTGTGGATGCCATATGAATGTAAAGTCAGAACATCACAGTCTTGGATGAATAAAAATTTTAAGGCAATAGACATATGGTTATTTGCAGACTTTGGCATACTACTGGCAATTTTACATCAGAAAGGTGTCAAAAATGACAACATTAAGCACATGTATACCTAGAAAGGGGCAAAGTCTGGTTATGTATATCAATCCTGAGGGACAATAAATTGATACCCTTAATGCCTCCCAGTATCTTCAAAATGCAAAAAAAAAAAAAAAAAAAAAAAAAAAAAAGAGGCAGAGAAAAGATTCTGGAGTACTGAGTGGTTGTTCAGTGGAGAACTGAGGGAAATCCATGGACAAGAATTACATGGAATGAGAAGATGTAGGTGGATTGTATTCTATGTGGGTAGAGGGAGCACCTGCATTGATGAGATCTCATCTATCTATCCATATATTGAAGTTTCTTTTTAATATAGCTCCAAGATCATCATTATTGCCATAAATCTGAAAGCCACATTTTAAACTGGATTCTAGGACAGCTATATTTGGCTGAGGAAAAGATGGGAAAAAGGTGGTGAGCTCATAGGCTGTCAGGCCAATTTTTGTTGTTCAGTTGTTTTTCAGTCTTGTCTGATGCTTTGCAACCACGTTTGGTTTTTTTTTTTTTTTTCTTTTTTGGCAAAGATACTAGAGTGGTTTACCATTGGTGAAATAGCTCCAGTTCGTTTGACAGATGAGGAGACTAAGGCAAATAGAGTTCAGTGACTTGCCCAAGGTCACACAACTGCTAAGTGTCTGAGGCCAGATTTGAAGTCAGTAAGATGAGTCTTTCTGATTCCAGGCTCAGCAATCTGTCCACTGTATGCTAGGTATACACAGTGAGCACAAAAATGTTTGTTGACTGTTGAATAAATTAACTTAATTAAAATTCATTTCAAAAGGTGATTACTTCTTTACTTTTGGGAACAGCAGAACTTGTATGCACACACGTGTGTGTGTGTGTGTGTGTGTGTGTGTGTGTGTGTGTGTGTTTTCTATCCACTGTACCACCCAGCTGCCTCATCTAGGTTGTTGGGGGCACTGCAATAGGGTCCTGACCAGCCAGAAGTCAGGATGAGGAGTCAGAAAATTATCGAATCTGAGAACTGGAAAGAATTTCAGTGACCATCTTGATGCACCCCGTACCATAAGAATCCCCACTATAACATACTAGACAAATGGACATCCAAGACTGTGTCTGAAGACCTTCAAGAAGGGGGGAATTTACCACCTCTTGAAGTTGTCCATTCCACTTTTGGACACATCTAATTATTAGGACATTTTTCTTTCACTTTTATCAATCCTAAATTTGCCACCTGTCAATTTCTACCCATTGCTGCTAGTTCTGCCTCGTGGATCCAAATAGAACAAATTGAACCCCTCCTCTGCACACCAGCCCTTAAAATCCTTGAAAACAGGAATCGGATCCTTCCAAGTTTTAGCTTCCTCAGGCTAAACCTGCCTAGTTTCTTCAACTGATTCTCACATATGACTTACTCATTTCCTTTTGCTATCCCAATTGCCTTCTTCTGGACACTGTCTAGCTTATCAATAGTCTTTTTTTTTTTTTTAATCCTTACCTTCCATCTCGGAGTCAATACTATGTATTGGCTCCAAGGCAGAAGAATGGTAAATGTAGGCAATGGGGGTCAAGTGACTTGCCCAGGGTCACACAGCTAGAAAGTGTCCAAGGCCAGAT
Organism: Gracilinanus agilis; assembly: GCF_016433145.1. Taxonomy (NCBI): domain Eukaryota; kingdom Metazoa; phylum Chordata; class Mammalia; order Didelphimorphia; family Didelphidae; genus Gracilinanus; species Gracilinanus agilis. The sequence goes on along the minus strand of NC_058130.1, from coordinate 542,454,032 downwards.
TTGAATCTAGGACCTCCCATCTCTAGGCCTGGTTCTCAATCCACTGAGCTACCCAGCTACCCCCAATAGTCTTTTTAATAATTAAAAAAAAACCCTTACCTTCCATCTTAGAATTGATGTTAAATATTGGTTCCAAGGCAGAAGAGCAGTAAGCACTGGGTAACAGATGAAGTGACTTAAGCAAGTTACATAGCTAGGAAGTCTCTAAAGCCAGATTTGAATCCAGGACATCTCTTCTATCCACTGAGTCACTTAGCTGCCCCATCAATGTCCTTCTTAAACTGTGGTGCCCAGAACTGAATACAAGTAATTTGTTCCAGAGTCCCACCAATTGTATTAGATAAATTATATGGCAAGTGAAATAGGCCATCAAGATAGTCAAAATAACCAGGCCATCAACTTTCAAGTTGAATGATTTGATAATAAATGCATTCTATTATATTGCAGGGCACTTTATAGTCTTCAAGGAACTTTTCACTTTTGTTATCTCATTTGGCGGTATAGTGGATAAAGTAATGGGCCAGGATTCAGGAAGACTCATCTTCATGTGTTCAAATCTGACCTCAGACACTTAGTAGGTGGGTGACTCTCTGAAAACCATTAACTGTATTTGCCTCAGTTTCCTGATCTGTAAAATTTTCTGGAAAAGGAAATGGCAAATCATTTCAGTATCTCTGCCAAGAAGATCCCAAATGGGATCACAAAGAGTTGGACATGACTGAGTAACAACATTAGCAGTTGGTAAAAATAATTTTTAATCGCATGAGGTAAGTAGAGGGTGCTTCCTATCTACTGAACAGTGCAGTCCTACCTCTTAAACTTTGATCTAAGTCCAAACTCATTAACTGAAATAAGTTGATTCAGTTCTCTGGGTCTCAGTTTTCTCATTCCTAAAAATGAAGCTAATAATGCTTGCTTATAATAGTATTGTAATGCTTATTACAGGGTTGTGTGGATAGTAATTTTTAAACCTTAAGTGATATACTAACAGTGGTTCCCAAACTTTTTTGGCCTAAAGCCCCCTTTCCAGAAAAAAATATTACTTAGCTCCCTGGAAATTAATTTTTTTAACATTTTAATAGTAATTAATAGGAAAGATAAATGCACCTGTGGCCATCACCACCCCCCTGGATCGCTGCAGCACCCACCAGGGGGCGGTGGTACCCACTTTGGGAATCACTGTGTTATAGGAATGATAACCAACCCCCCTTTTATCACTGATTATAAAAAAATATTTTCAATCTCAAATTCCACTTATTGAGAAGACAAGAAAAAAATGCCCATTATACACATGAAGTTTTTAATGACCTCTTTAAAAAATTTTCTTATGCCAGGGAAGGAATTAACTGACATCCTGAGGCAGCTTAATGAGGACTTGATTTGAAGTCAGATGACCTGTATTCAAATCTTACGTCTTTCACTGTTCTCTGTAGCAGGGAGAGGATTGGACTAGAAAACCTAGCAGATTCTTTCCAGCTCTACAGCTATGAATCCGAGTTATCAGGAATGGGGCAAGAGAACTACATTATTTAGTTCTCTGAGTCCTCCTTTCCACCCTGTGGTTCAGCTCTGTCCTCCCTCTGAGAAAGAAGCCCTTGAGTGAGTGCAATCAACAGCCCAACAGAGGGGAGCCACAGTTGGTTGTCTCCAGCCTCCTGGATCTCTTCCAACAAACATTGTCTCAGGACAATCCAGTGAATAAGAACTAAGATAAAAAGGGACAAAATACACAAGGGAAACTCAATGAAACCAGAGCTGCCTGAACGTTTAAATACCAAAACTTGGCACACGCTTAATGTCAACATGGCTTACAACTAAGCTTCTGAGCTAAGAAAGAAGAAAGGCGAGAAGGAGTTTGACAACAAGGAAAACTTGGGGAGGGGGAAGGGGGAATGGTGAATGTTTCATGCCCAGTGCTTTGAGTGAGAGAGAACCTGAGTAAATCCTACCTCTTAGATAATCCCGGTAGCCTCAGTGATCAACTGCCCTTTTGCTGATATGGGACTATTTATTCATTAAAAAAAAATAAACCCTTATCTTCTGTCTTAGAATCAATTCTGTGTATTGATTCCAAGATAGAAGAGTGGTAAGGGCTAAGTGACTTGATTGCCCAGATTCAGGAAATATCTGAGGTTAGATTTGAATCCAAGTCCTCCTCTCTCTATGCTTTTCTCTCAATCTGCTGAGCCACTTAGCTGTCCCTTGCTATTCATTCAGGAAGAAGGGAAACTTTAAACTGATAGAGATCAAGTTAGGGGCAACCTACGTCCTAAGGAAACCATTTTGATTTATATGATCCTAGGATTTAGTTGGAAGGAATTTTAATGATCATCTAGTCCAGTGTTAGTGAAGACTTGGCACCTATACAGAACCAGCACTTGGGGAGCTGCTTCATTCCTCCTCTTCCCAGTGCTGGTAGACATTTTTTGCATGCCCCACCCCTCTGTCCAGCCATCCAAAGCAAGCATTTTGTCCTTCAACTCTTTCTGGTAACGTGGGGCTCACAGACAGCTTAAATTTGCCCTCTGGGCACTCAGACTCCAGAAAGGTTCACCAGTGAGGATCTAGTCTGTCTTATTCCCTCATTTTTCAGATAAGGAAACTGAGGCTCAGAGAGGAGAAGTAGTTTGCCTAAGGTCACACCCGGATTTTAACCTACTTCCTCTGATTTCATAACTGGTGTTCTTTGTGTATTGCAATATTGCCTCTTTTTTCTCCCTTTTTATCAAATCAAAACCTGCCTCTTTTCAACTTCTGCTTATTGTTCCCAGTTCTGCCCTCCATATACATTCAGTGTCGAAGTAGCTATTATGTCTGAAATTCCCTTATTTTGAACCTGTCAAGTTGATTTTTTTTTATCCAAGTTGTAGATTTAACATTTGTCCCTATTATATTTTTTCTTATTCTATTTGGTCTGTTGTTCCAGGTTTTGAGAGCTTTTTGGATGTGGATTGTGTCATTTAGCATATAAACTCTCCCCCTGGCTTTTTAACATCTGATAATTTGTTGAACCATGTTGAATAGACTAGAAACAAGGACTGATTCTTGGGACACTCCCCTGTAGACATCTCCAGAATTTGATATCAATTGACTCTTGCTGGGTCCTATCACTGAGTTAATTCTGATTCATTTAACTTTATCATCCTCTAGTCCATATCTCTTCATCTTGCCCATAAGGGTGGTATTTCCATTTGCCAAATGTCTGATTGAATCCAGGTAAATTCTGTTTACAATACTTCCCTGAGACACGAATAGGCAGTTTTCAGATGAAGAAATCAAAACTATCAATAATCACATGAAAAAGTGTTCTAAATACCTCCTGGTTAGGGAAATGCAAATAAAAACAACTCTGAGGTATCACCTCACACCTAGCAGATTGGCCAATAAATGTTGGAGGGGATATGGCAAAATTGGGACACTAATATACTGCTGGTGGAGTTGTGAATTGATCCAACTATTTGGAAGAGCAATTTGGAATTATGCCCAAAGGGCTTTAAAAGAATGCCTGCCCTTTGATCCAGCTATATCACTGCTGGGTTTGTACTCCAAAGAGATAATAGGGAAAAATAATTGTACAAAAATATTTATAGTCATGCTCTTTGTAATGGCAAAAAACTGGAAAATGAGGGGGTGTCCCTCGATTGGGGAATGGCTGAACAAATTGTGGTATCTGATGGTGATGGAATACTATTGTGCTGAAAGGAATGATGAACTGGAGGAATTCCATGTGAACTAGAAAGACCTCCAGGAATTGATTTAGAGTGAAAGGAGCAGAACTAGGAGAACATTTTACACAGAGACGGATACACTGTGGCAAAATTGAATGCAATGGACTTCTCTACTAGCAGCAATGCAATGACCCAGGACAATCCAGAGGAACTTGGGAGAAAGAATGCTATCCACATCCAGAAAAAAGAACTGTGGGAGCAGAAACGCAGAAGAGAAACACATAATTGATCACGTAGTTTGTTAGGGATGTGATTGGGGTTTTGATGTTAAAAGATCACTCTATTGAAAATATGAATAACATGGAAATAGGTATTGAACAGTGATATATGTATTTCTTTTTTTTAAACCCTTACCTTCTGTCTTGGAGTCAATACTATGTATTGGCTCCAAAGCAGAACAGTGGTAAGGGCTAGGCAATGGGGGTTAAGTGACTTGCCTAGGGTCACATAGCTAGGGGATGTCTGAGGCCAGAATTGAACCTAGGACCTCCAGTCTCTAGGCCTGACTCAATCCACTGAGCCCCCCAGCTGCCTCCCAGTGATACATGTATAACCCAGTAGAGCTGCTTGTCAGCTCTGAGAGATGGGGAGGAAAAGATGGGGGAGGAATCATGAATCATATAACCATGAAAAAATATTCTAAAAAATACTTCTCTGGTCCACCAGTCCAGTATGTCTCAAAAAAGGAAATGAGATCAGTCTGTTATGACTGAATTATGACAATATTCTCCATTTTAAATTCTTACAATGATATGCTACAGAAACTGAAGTGGAGCCCTTTAGGCTAGATTGGGGTCCTCCTCCTTTTCAAAAATGAGGACGTTTGCCCTTTTCCATACCTCTGTCCTTTCTCCCATTTTTCATGGTCATTCAAAAATTATTAGCTTCCCAGCAATTATACTTGCTAGTGATTTCTTCTCAGTCTTAATTTGATCTTTATTCTATGCTGATTCCATTGTAGTTGCATTCAAATGCAATAGTAGTTTGCATTTCCATCATTTACTTCATTTATTTTTGTCAAGAATCTACTAGGTACTGTTTCATACTACTACATAGCTAGGGTTATGGGAAGTACAAAAATGAATAAGGATCCTATCATGAAGAAGGAGGCAACAATGATAGTGGAAAGAGCATTGGACTGAGTGAGAGAAGACCTTTGTTCTAGCCCTTTCTCCTGACCTCCATGTGACCATGGACAAATGACATCCTCTTACCTTATTTCATATTCCTTATCTATAAAATCAGTAGGTTGGAACACATGATCTTTTAAAAATTATTAAATTTTTTTCCAAACCCTTACCTTCTCACTTAGAATCAATACTGTGCATTGCTTCTAAGGCAGAAGAGGGGTAAAGGCTAGGCAATGGGGGTGGGGTTAAGTGATTTGTCCAGGGTCACACAGCTAGGAAGTGTCTGAGACCAGATTTGAACCCAGGACAGGACTTCCCATCTCTAGGCTGGGCTCTCAATCTACTGAGCTACCCAGCTATTTTTCTTTTCACCTTCAGCTATTTCACTTATTTCTCTTTTGAAAAGGATTACCCTAGTAAATTTCATCTTATAGTCATCCCATAGTTCTAGGTTTTCAGGATCTTTTTTAATCCTGATGGATGTCATCCCATGCCTTAGTTTTTCATAGTATATGCCTTCAGGACTTTGTCAAATTCCTGACTAAAATGTTGAGCAGAACAAGGTCAAGAACAAAGCCTATGACACCCCATCAAAAGCTTCTCAAAGCTTCTGTCTATCAGTTAGTGTTATTTGTATCTAGTCATCAAAACAATTCTAAATCTGCTTATCAGTACTGCCTCCAGCCTCCAACTATTCCTGTCGTCCTTAATGATATCATTCAATCAAAAAGTATTTATTAAGTATATGCTGTGTGAAACCCAGCACTGTGGTAAGCATGAGGAACATGCAGAGTTTGCATAAGGCACAATCCTTGATCACCTAAAGGTGACAGCCTAGTGGGGAAGGGGGGGGGCAGGACAAAACAGGGAACTGAACATAAAAGCATTTAAGTGCATTACAGAGTAGTGAAACTTTCTCTGGTTCATTTTACAGATGAGGAAACTGGGGCAAAGATTAAGTGACTTGCCCAGGATCACACAGCTAGAAAGTATCTGAGGCCAAATTTGAAATGAAGATGAATCTTCCTGCCTGCAGGGCTGATGCTCTAGATCTACTATATCACCTAGCTTCCCATCCTATGTCTATGGCATCCCTCTTCCCCAATATCATTTTAGTAAACCTTTTAGAAATGAAGATGAGATTATAGATGAGCCACTGTTATGAACCCACGCTGGCTTCTGGAAAGCATCACAAATAAACAAATCCATATGCACATATATAATGCAGGTATATGTGTATATATATAAAACTATATGTAACTCAGCACACAACCATACATACATGACTGCATGTATATATAAACATGTGTGTACATGTAGATAGATGTACAGACATAGATACATATATGTACGCATATATTGATTTAGATGCATCTGCTTATGTGTATCTTTGACATCCTTCTAGCTCTAATTTTATAAATATGCATGAATATGTGTGAATATGCATGTGTATATAGATAAAATATCAAAATATATACACACATAGCTGGGGGTTTTTGGCTTTTACTTTGGAGCTGTTCAGAATGAATCTGCCAACTTGCCAATTGATTGGGTGAACTTTGGGGAGGTTTACAATAATTTGTGTTTTCTATATTTGAGTAGGAGCTATGAGTGAAAAGAAGCAAGCCCAAAGGCACATGGAAACATACTTCTAGATTGGAGTCAGGCCCAGAAGTTGATTCCAGGGAACATAGTAGAAGTAGCTCTCAGGGTCCACTGCCACCAGTGATTGTTTTGACTAGGAGAATATATGGGATGCATCACTCCTGTGCTGTTTAGGAATGGTGAGATGGTAATGGTTTCAAGATTTGTATTTGTGACCAGATGTTAAAGGAATGTTAAACTTCTTACAGTCATTACTGTAGAAAGCATGCTGGATTTTGAATCAAAGGTCCTAGGTTTAAATCCCAACTCTGCTTCTTACTACTAATGTGACCTTGGTCAAATCCCTTAATTTCTATGAGTATCAGTTTGTCATTAATAAGATGATGGAGGTAGTGGAGCAAGTGTTCAGAGCGGGCTCTAAGATTCTTTCCAGCTTTGACTATGATTCTATGAGCCTATGAAATCATGAAGATCAAATGGCTTCCTTCTATTAAGTAGATTGGGTGGTGGTGGTCAGTGTACAATCCCAGCATAAAAGCTGGTATCACAGCAGATTGCACTGTCCATAACAGTTCCTTAGCCCCTTATTACTGTTTGTTCCAAGATGTCATCATCATTGTCGTTGTCTTCTTGTTCTTCTTGTTCTTCTTGTTCTTCTTGTTCTTCTTGTTCTTCTTCTTGTTCTTCTTGTTCTTGTTCTTCTTGTTCTTCTTCTTCTTCTTCTT
>NC_058130.1:542417930-542442034 GCF_016433145.1 Gracilinanus agilis | reverse complement strand
CCTTCCTTCCTTCCTTCCTTCCTTCCTTCCTTCCTTCCTTCCTTCCTTCCTTCCTTCCTTCCTTCCTTCCTTCCTTCCTTCCTTCCTTCCTTCCTTCTTCCCAGGTCCATACAGCTAGGAAATGTCTGAGAGAAGATTTGAACCCAGAACTTCCTGGATATCTATCCAATGAGATACCTAGCTATTCCTCTAATGAAATTCCTAATGTAGTTAGGTGAGTCATATTTAGACTGGCCTGTGCCAGTGAACACCATGCCATTCCAGGAAACTAAGGTCTTTCCTTGCTCTGGAGTCCCACCTTAAAGAAAGTGGATAAGTGGAATGGCTAATCTCTGAGATTGATAAATATATCTTTGAATTCAAGAAGAGTTTGCTTGTTGTCACTGGTGTACAGGACTGTTGAGAGCTAGCAATTTGAATAATTTTCCTTCAAATAGCTACTAAATAATTGAACTTAGAAAGTAATAGATGAGTGAGAATTAAATCATCGGTTTCAGTGTTTGGTGAATTCATTCTTCTAAGGTTTCAAGTGGCAACAGATTTCCACTGGAACTTAATTTAGTAAGTGCCTACACAATGTGCTATGATCAAAATCATAGTAAATGTGATTCTGAGGGGGGTGAAAAGGAGGATCTGGCCTCCAAAGAGGGTATTTCAGTTCTTTTAATATAGAAAGTAAACTCCTTAAGGGCAGAAACTGTTTCATTTTTGTCTTCCTATACTTAGAACGTAGCATACCTAATAGACTCTTCGTAGTAATTGATGAAGCTTACATCATTTTTAAAGGTGCTGTTTATGTAGGGACAAGCACCCCTCTCCCCAAATTATGATGAATATGGGGATATTAATCTTGACGGCAACCAGGAAAGTTGAACTATGGTTACATCTAGTTGGGACTTCCTTAATGTGCCATTCTTGTGCCTGACAAGGTATAGGATGCGTTTGGTAAGGGATGGGCTGACTTCTATTCATTAGATGGGACTTTAGGACCAGGTAATTTGGGTGGGTTGATGCATCAGGGAGTGATTTTATGAAGAAGCAAAAGCTATTTAGAAAGAGGTTAAGTTGTGAGAAGGAAAAGGAACCCCAGGATGGGTTGATGAAGACAGGATGCTTAACTCAGGGAAACAAAGTGTCCATAACTGGGAAAAGGCTAGTCACATTTCCTGTAGAGAAAACTCAGGGCACACCCACCAAGGGATGAAGTGTTAGAAGAGAGTAGTGTTGACCTAAAGTCAAAGGGAGTGGATTTGGGCTCAGATGGGAAGAAAACCTAAGCAGATTGCTTAGGTCTGGTAGCAGTGTTGGACCAAATGGGGTGTGTGTGTGTGTGTGTGTGTGTGTGTGTGTGTGTGTGTTTGTGTAAATTAGCCAGTCATGACCCCAAAAGAATTAGGTCTCCTGACTGGAAGGGGAGTCACAACAGGGAGTTGCTGGAAGGGCCTGTTTAATGCTTTTAACTCATGCCAAAATAATTGGGCAACATGACAGTGTGCTAGTGAGTCTCTTCAGTCATTTCTAGTTTGTGCCTGGAGTTTCTTCACCTTGTTTTACAGATTAGTTGGCCTCTTTGGGGGGGGGCGGTGCAGAGTGGGGGGTGAGCACAGGGGAGGAAGACACCACTAGAGAAGAGAAAATGAGGAAAGTTATGAATCTCTGGACAGGATCTTTGGAAGAGAAATATCTCTCAGTTTTTTAGGGCATGGCGGTAGCAAGTTACTCAAAGCAAGTAGTGATAGGAGGAGTCTTCTGTTTAGGGGTAGCTCTGGGCCAGGAATAAAGAGGAGGGAGTGGCACCGATAGGCTGTTCAGAGAGAACTAGCACCTCTGGTGTGAGGGCTCGCCAAGCACTTTTCAGGGCTCCTCAGCTGCCTTGCCCACCTGTCATCATCCAACTCTCACCAGTGGCTCTATGAAGCTGTAGGATATGCAGTGGCCACACTCCAGTAGACTATCTCAGCAGACAGACTAAAAGGTTAAGGGTTAACTGAGAGACCTCAAATCCGTTGATGAGTTAGAAGGATGCTTAGCCCAAACATTTGAAGATTTCCTTCAGGGGAATGGGCTGATGAGAATAATTTGTTTGAACAGCAATGAAGGTGATGGAAACAGGTGCTGTGGAGTACTTAAAGCCTGGTCAAATGTTGAAGATGCCAGTGTCATCCACTGCATCCAGGACCATCTCCAGTTGTCCTGACTTTTATCTTGCCACTAGACTTGGATGACTGGAAGAAAGAGTAAGGTTCAAGGCTTTGTACACCTCAGCTTCACTTAAATCCAGTTCACCTGCAAGCCAAGACATTGCCCTGTGAAGTCATTGGTCCTCTTTGAAAACAAAGGACTAACAAAAAGAACAAAGAAGAGAGAATAGAGAAGTAAAGGTTTAGCGCTGGAGGAAAAGATGACTTGTTTCATTCATTACAGTTAGAGAGCTTTGGTAACTATATCAACCTAGGCTAGACTTTCAGCTAACCATGGATGAAAGACTGAGTTTCCTCAGCATCATTAACCCTCTAAGAAAAGACTCAATTAAGAAAGCCCTAGGTTCTATGGGGGGCTTTGGTGGTAGGTCTCTGGCAAGGCACTCCTGACTTGATTCGAAATGTAATCAGTGCCCTGGTCATGCTAAAGAAGGTTTCAAAGTGCTGACAAAGAAGAGATGTAAACCAGACGCTCAAATGGAAATGACGCTGATTATTCGAGGTAATTGCGCTTGTGCTGGTGTATGCTTGGCCTGTGTATGCACATTACATTATTCAAGTAATTGCATGAGATCACCTTAGTACCAAGGAGATGAAAGCATTTACATATGTTATCTCATTGGCCATTATGGATTGCGCGGTACACTAGGGAGACCCGTGAACACTAGACAGATGAAGATGAAGCGAAAGACTTGAGGCTGGTCCCAGTCAGAGTTGCATGGGGATTTCTGATCTGAATTATGAGGATGCATTCAAAAGTTTGAGTTTTACTTTGCCTTATGATTATTTGTGGGCCCCTTCTAAACTTCTTTGAGCCTTTGCCTAGGAGTAGGAATTAGACTCGGAATTTCATCGTTATAAGAGACTCCTGTATGAGGAAATTTCCTTTACCAATGAAGGTTGGCACCTTCCTATCTCAGAGAGTTATTTAGAACACTGTCGAGCTTGGTTAGATATCAAAGATAAAAAGGTCATCCACTATCTCAAACCACTGACTACTGGACTTTGATGACTCTGAGAGTGAGGCGGATGATTTTGTGAAATTCTACCTCACTTAAATCTAACTCATGAACAAGTCAAGACATCATTTTCATAATGTCACTTCTTCTCTTCAAATAACAACAATAACAACAACATCTAGACCATTGAGAGGTTAATGACCTTCCCAGAGTCATAGCCAATATATATCAAGAGTAGGATTTGAACCCAAGTCTTCTTGACTTTAAGGATGGCTCTTTATCTACAGTGCCTCTCTGAATTTTTATATATAGGCATATAAAGAGGTTAGTTGGAGCATTACTAGTGTACATCAATGTGATGATATACCTGTGACCTTCTCATTGTTCCACTAAGCACAAAGCATTTATGCTGATTTGAGAACTGGGGTTGTAGAACAAGTATTGTGCCCATCATGACATGGAAAGACAACAGCTCTAGAAAAGGAACTTCATTCTTCCAACTTTCCAGGAGGGCTTGCTGCCTCGGAGATCTAATGGTTTCCTAAGTTCCAGGTAGGGACTATACATTTCACATGTGTAAATTGCTTCTTAGTAAAGAAGAACAAAATAATGTGGAAGAAAGAAAGAAAGGAAGGAAGAAAGAGAAAGAAAGAGAAAAAGAAGTGCTCTATTGTTCAGTTATCTTAGCCTTCCCATTGACTATCCCATAATTGGTGCTAGCAAAGTAATTCTCCTCATTGTACTCTCTACAGACCATGTGTACCATTGCCTCTGTTCCTAGTTGAATCATATTTGTTCAGGTTTCATTTGTTTCATTTCCCTGGAATGCTCTTGTTACATCTCATCATCTATCCAAATCCTCATTTTTCAAGCTTTCTCCCATGAATTCTTCCCCAGTGATGCCCATCAACCGAGATTTTTTAAATTAATAGATTTAATTTAATTTATAGGCTCTCAGAGCTGGAAAGGACTTCAATATACATGTAGTCCAAAACAATATAGAATCTGTTTTAGAATATTCTCAAAAAGTGGAATGATTTATATGAAAGGATGAAAAGTGAGCAGAATATGGAGAACACTGTACATAGTAACAACAATAACTTAAGACAATCAACTGTGAATGAATTAACTCTTATCAATCAGGTGAGGACCTAGAATAACTCCAAGGGACTCATGATGAAAAAGGATATCCACTGCCATAGAAAGAACAGTAGACAGAGTCCAAATGCAGATTAAAATATGCCATTCTTCATTATATTTTCTCCATGAGTTTTTCTCTTGTGTAAGTAATATGTGTCTTCTTTTACAACACTATGAACATGGAAATACATACTGTGTGATAATACATGTACAATCTACATCATATTGTCTGCTTTCTTGGGGATAGGGGAAGGTGGGATAGAGGAGGGAAGAAGACACATATGAGACATAGATTTTTCAACATAGCTACTGTGAGAATTTGTTTCTCGTGGATATTAATTATTTATTACATCTTTATAACAAATCTTATGTATTATATCATCATGTTACATATTATATGTCATAGATAAAAATTAAAATGGTAACTAAAAATAGCCACTTAAAACTTGAAAATTCTCAGGATGGGTATGCCAATTCTGGGCAGCAATCATTGAAAGAAAGTTTTCCCATAAGTTTATTTCAATGGATTAATGATCAGATCAATGTAAACACCTCTTTCATCAGAACCTTCATATGGCATAGGATTCTTACTTAGGTAGCAAGGTGGCATAGCAGACAGAGAGCTAGACTTGCAGTAGATTCTGAGTTTGAATCTTTCTTCAGACACTTTATCAGCTAGGCAGTTATTTGACTTCAATGAACCTCTTATAAAATGGGGATAACAACACTCTCTTTATAGAGTTGTTATGAGGATAAAATGAGATAATACATGGCAAAGTCTCACAGTGCTATTTGTTAGTTATTTGTTATTACTCTTGTCTATGGTCTTCATCAATCCCTCTATAAGGCAATGACCTAATCCATGATCACAAACTGATGTCTTCTTCTAGGTCTCCTAACATTTCATGGAGATCGGGGCAAGACAAGGGCTATCCATCTGTTATCCTCTGTTCTTGCTGTACACCTTGCCCAGCTAATTTTCTATTTGTTCTTCCTTTTGATGCCATCTTTTCAACAAACAATCACTAGTGTAATGCTATTACTTGACCCAACCACCATGTTTTTTCCCCTGACTGTTTGGGTCATCTACAGTTTGAATAAATTAATTGGGAGCAGTGGGAGTTTGTATCCCCTATACTTCTCAGTCAATGGCATGACTAAAATGATTTGTTCTCCAGATAATCATCCACAAAAGTCTACCTCTTCCTCTTTAAGTGTTTTCAACTATTATATCATTTATATCTGCCTGGATCATTCATAGATTTTATAGATGAGAAAATAGGTATATTGTCTTCTTGTTCACTTTGGCCCAGCATTTACATCATCCATTTTCTTTCTGTTCTTTTGGATGATTCTTTGAAATATTTAAAAAATTCGTTCCTGAGTATTTATAAAATGCGCCAGCTCTAGCTTGGATTTCTTTGTCTGTATTAGGTTTGGTTCCTTTCCCTGCCTTCATTTTTTTTGAACCTCTCTGTTCTACTTCCTCATCTACCACACTGAATACCCAGGTGTCACAATTCAACTGTGGGAGCTCTGCTTCCATCAGTGATGAGAACTGGTTGCCAGTGAAATGTTGGTAAATCTTTTCCATTCCAAGGCTATTTATTGTCCTCTTTCCAGTTTCATCTATAAATGCTCTCGGTATGATCTGGTTGAGTCACACTTCCTGCCAAGTCTTCTGTAGGCTCACTTTCCTCACTCCTACTTTTTACAGTTTTGTGAGGTATAATCTTCCATCTTCTTCCTCCACAATGCTCTTTGAATGAGCTTCCTCTCTAAACTGCTATTGACTTTGGCTGTGCTGTCTTTCCAAGTGCCAAGGGACTTGTGGTAATTGCACTCAATGTCTTCTCATCTTTATCCTTCTAAACCCTCCTAATCTTGTCCATATGCCATCTTCTCACTTGGCATAAGCTCGATTTTTCCTTTAACTGTTGGTAGCCAGATTGCTCATAGGTAGTTTTAAAAAAAATGATTCCCACAACCAAAGTAGATTCCTTTCTGTTAAGGCAGACTTACTTTCATGTTCTTGGGATGTCTTTTATTCCTTGCTGTTTCTAACACCCTCTAGATCACTTTCTGAAAATAGTGACATAGTGACACAGAGGTATGAAGCTTTTCATTTTACCTTGTTGGCAAACCTTTTCAGAGTACTAGTGCCCAGAGGGCAAATTCAAGCTGTCTGTGAACCCCAAGATTACTGGAGAGAATTGAGGGATGAAGTGCTTGCTTTGGGCCACTGGACAGAGGGGTGGGGCATACAAGCAATGTCCTCTGGTGCTGGGAAGAGGGGGAACAGAGCAGCTCCCCGAGTGCCAGCTCTGCACGTGTGCCACATCTTCGCTAACATTGCCTAGGCCATACTTTTCCTACATGCTTTTCCCTTTACCCATATTTGCCTTAGAGTTACCAAGTAGGTTCTTACTGGGTTCTTTTCAAATGTTTCCTACTTCTTACCCTGCTCAGATACTGACATGTAGCTTGCACTACTGAAGAAGACAACCAGATGCCCCTTAACATTGATTTTTCCTGTTGCTTTTGGGTTGGGTTTCTGATGAAATTAACTTCTCATTATTCTTATCTGCTTCCAGATACTCTGTGCTCTAGCCCAACTAGATTATATTGGGCAAATAATTTAACTTCTCTGGACCTCAGTAGCCTCAGGTTTTTATATGTCAAAAAACCCAGAAATGAACTTTTCTGAAGTCCACTTTTTTATTTGATAAGAATCTTCATGGACTAGAACAGAAGAAACTCATTTCCTTACAGTTACCAGCAAAGGGACCTCAGAGATCACCTTGTCTAATTTCCTGATGAGATCTATTACGAAGCTATTGCAGTAGCCCAGGAAAAGTCTAATGAGGGAAGATAACACATGAAAGGTACCTGTGGAGGGAAGATGGAAAGGTAGTCTGAGTTCGAATCAAGCATAATGGCTGGATTTGTAGCTTTCTCAAATCAGAAGACCTGAATCCAAATCTTGCCCATGTCATTTTCTACCTGTGAGGCTCATCAACAAAATTGAGGGCGCAGTGGGGGTTGGACCAAATTAGCTCTATGATCCTCTGAGTTTTATATTTCTTATTTAAAAATGTAATCACTCCCCAAAGATGGAAAATTAAAAATCTTTTTTTTGACAAAAGCTAGATTTGGGAAAAGTTATTATTCAAATATCTTATTGTGACTGAGCCAAATCAAAACATTTAATTAAAAAACTAAAAGTTAATCTTATACAATTTCAGTGAGGCAATCAATTGCTTTTTATTTGTATTTTAGACAAATTCAGTTTTAAATAGTTAAAATTAAAGTAGGATTCAGAGAAAGCAGCAGCAAAATAACTATGTATAAATTCATGTATTTAATTATTTGAAATAAATGAATGGAATGTTAGATTAGGAAGAGAACTTAGAGGTTTTCCAGGCCAATCCCCTCATCTGTAGATGAGGAAGCTGAGGCCTAAAAAGAGGAAATGGCCCAAGGTCACAGCTGGATAATATTTTGTTAGCATTACAAAACTATTATTTTTCTTTTCTATACATAAATTTAAAAAAATCTATCATTTCAAATATATGAAAGAGAACTTTACTGCTAGTGTCCTTTTACAATGCTATCTTTTATATATACACACTTAATCTAAACTTTTTTTTTCTAGTTCTAGTATATTTTGCTATTTAGCAATACTCTTTGTTAAGTTTGAATCATATCACATGCTGTACTGCTCCATTCAGACACAAAAGGTTTTTCTTGATTAAGAGCTATATAATAAAATGATGGTGATAATTCCTCAAAATTAAATTAATTTCTTTTTGCTGGATGAGATAGAATAAAGAGATTCTCTACTGATGGTAAAACCAGCACATTAAAGGTATCAAAAGTACTAACACCTGGGGGCAGGTAGGTGGCTGAGACAGGAGGTCCTGGATTCAAATGTGGCTTCGGGTATTCCTTAGTTGTGTGACCCTGGCCAAGTCACTTAAGCCCCCATTATCTAGCCCTTACCGCTCTTCTGTCTTGGAATCAATATACAGTATTGATTCTAAGATGGAAGCAAAGTTGTTTTTTTTTAAAGAACTAATACATTTTACCTCAATTTCCCTTAATAAGGCAAAGAATGATTTATAATAACTCTGGTTTTGATGGAAAACTCTGAATGAGTATGTAGCTAGACTGAAAATATCAGAGTAGTATCTTTTCTAGAAAGATGGCTTTTTACTACTGATCATGAAGTCAAATACTGTTGAAGGGGACAATCACTCACTGTCAAAACACTATTTTCCTCTCCTGCTTGGTCATCTTTCTATAGCTCCCAAATTCACTCATTAGGCTAAAAATAACAACAAAAGTTAGTTTGACTCAGAGATAGAAGAGACTGCCAACACAAAATCTAGTCCTTCAAATTCTCTTGGCATAAAAAACAAAACAAAACAAAACAAATTCCTCTGATGTGAGGTACATTTAAAAGGACATTTTACTCAAAATATTTTTCTTCATTTCTCTTAAAGGAAGCCCTTTTAAAGGATCAGACAAGCAAGCAATGTTATTGATGCTTGATCACTGTTTTTTTTCTTTCCCAGATGATCCATTTTATTTTGTATGTACCATTAAAAAAATCCCTTACCTACTGCCTTAGAATTAATACTAAGTATTGGTTCCAAGGCAGAAGAGTAGTAAGGGCTTGGCAATCAAGGTTAAGTGACTTGTCCAGGGTCACACAGCTAGAAAGTATGTGAGGTCAGATTTGAATCCAGAACCTCCTGACTGTAGATCTGCTTCCCTATCTGTTGAACCTCCTAGCTTTCCCTAATGTTTGTTTTTAATAATAAAATTTGTTACTGTATTTCATTTTGACATTACCTAAATTTCCCTCTGTATTCTTCCCTTCCTTTGGTCTGGAGGTCTTCCCCTCCTAACAAAGAATTTGACATTTGTGTTTGCTGTCGGCTCTTTACCAGCTCTCCATGGAAGTGTTTTTTCTTTTCTACATCTTTGTCTCCTTTTAGGGGAATATCACTGTACTATTGATATTTGAATAGATAGCCTAAAGAACAGAAGAAATTCAGGATGATCTATAATGTTATGAGTCTGTGAGTAACTTCCACCCAGCCTTGTAAGAGCTCAAAGGAGCAGCATTCCTTCTGTCCATATTTCAGAGGGAAGACTGCCGACATACCTAATATGCTAGAACAAACAAAACAAGAGCACAAAACCCCTCAAGTTAGCTGGATGGAAGTTACCCATAAAATCAGAGATCTAGAGTTGGAAGAGACTTATCGAATACAAATGTCCTCATTGCATGATGGGATCAGAAGAAGTTATTTGCTCAAGGTCTGGACTTGGTCTTTGGTGTCATTGGCAGAGGGAACTATTCCTTCTATCGATGAACACTGGCGCCCTGACTTGCCCCAATTCACATAGCCATGTACATTTCAGGATTTGATCTCAAGTCTTCCTGACTCTACAGCCAGTTCTCTAACCACTATAGCATTATGTCTCAGCTTTTGGTAATGATTCATTCCTGTTATATGTACAAACTTGCTTTTCATTCTTGAACTCAAGATATTTTGAATTCTTATCAAATATTTCTTACTTCTATTATTGCTATTAATATTAATGATTAGAATTGAACATGAAAGTTGTAGTGTCATAGTGGGGAGAAGCCTTGGAGTCAAGAAGACTTGATTTAAAATCCTGCTTCTGATACATACTGGCTGTGTGACCCTGGACAAATCATGTCCTCTCTGTGGCCTGGACAACTCTCAAAAATGCAAACAAGTAAGAGATCTCTATCAAAGGAGGGAGCTTTCACTCTGGAAATTCTCTAAATGGATGAAATCATACATAAGGTCAGGAAATAGAATGTTTCAAAAGGAAACAGGAAAAATTGGGATGAACTGAAATAGGATAAAGAACAGAGAACTAGGAGAACAATTTATGCAATAACAACAGAGAAAAACAGCTTTGAGAACTTTAGAACTCTGATCAACATAGGATAAACCATAATTCCAAGGACTGAAGATGAAGATTGCTTTTGGTGTCCTGCCAGAGAGTTGATGGACTTCTAGTGCAGAATTATATGTAGACTTTTGGGCATGACTGATGTGCACATTAAAAAAAAGAACTGTGTATTTGTTATGAGGGATTTATTTTTCTTTTATATTTCTTTGGTTGGGGTAGAGTGGAGAAAATAAATGTTTGTAAAAAAATAAAAATGAAAAACTCTAAAACAAAATCACAAGGTCAGGACCAACTATTTCACTGCCCCTTTCTGTCCAAATTGTTGAACATAAAGATCCTTAAAAAGACTTCTCTACTTCTTGTTAAAGTATTTCTTAGCTAAAAAAGAAAATAATTTTTCATTAAATAATATTCCATGACAACATTACAGATTGTTAAAAAAAGAAGAACTTAAAAAAGTGACATCAGCTCAGTCTCAAGGAGAACAGGAAATATGTACAGTTTTTGATTTATGTTGTCTATTTGCAGAACTCTATATAAATTGATTTTTACATAATTTGAATTTGCCCTCTGATGTAGTGGAGGAAGGCAGGAAGAAGGCCACCCATCTGTTGAGGGAGGGGGCTGGCACACGATTTGGGGACACATTGAGGCTGGGGATAGAGAAGTGGGTACAAGAGTATGGGGTACAGACAGGTGGGGGCCAGACAGACAGGATAGCGGATGGGGAGGAACAGAAGAAAGATACATGGTACCCCAAGCCAAGCTCCCATCCAGTGACAGCAGTGGTCTCTCCTTGCATGTGTTCTTCTGCTTTCACTAGGAGGTTTGGGGTTTTTTGGTGGGGTGGAGGGAAGGGGTAAGAGGGAGAGGTAAGAGGTAAGAGGTAAGAAGGGTAGGAGGGAGAATACACTACTGTGCAGTAAAGTTAACATACATTTTTTTTTTTAGAATGCAGATTTCTTTCAGAATTCTCTATGTAAAGTCAAATTTACATTACAGTCAATTAAGAACTGTTTGTGGTCCATCATATTGATTTTCTGATGGGACTTCTTTGTGAGCTGTGAATTTGCATTGATTTTCTTGGCTCTTTTATGGGTATCTTTTAAAAACTGGAACTTGTAGAATCACAGAATCTAAACTACACCTGAATAAGAACCCCCCTCTATGTACCATCCCTGATAAGTGACTGACCTTTAAGATTTTTCTGAGAATCTCTTATCCTAGAACCTGTTTCATTATTTTAAAAATGTAGAATAAATCTGGAATCATGCCCAAAGGGCCATAAAACTATGTGTACCCTTGGACCCAGAAATACTACTACTAGATCTGTATCCCAAAGAGATTAAAGACAGGGGAAAGAACCTACCCATACAAAAATATTTTAAATTTGTAGCAGCTCTTTTTGTGGTGGCAAAGAACTAGAAACTGAAGGGATGTCCATTAATTGGGTAATGGCTGAACAAATTGTGGTATATAATTGTAATGGAATACTATTGTGCCATAATAAATGACAAACAAAATGACACAAAAAAACCTGGAAAGACTTCTATGAAGTGATGCAAAGTGAAGTGAGCAGAACCAGGAGACCATGGTACATAGTAACAATAATAATGTATAATGATTGATGGTGAATAACTTAACTATTATCAACAAGAAAAAGATCTAGCACAATTCCAAGGGACTTATGACAAAAAAGGATCTCCTTTACCATAGAAGGGACTGATGGTGTCTGAATGCAGATTGAAACATACCATTCTTCACTTTATTTCCTTCATGAATTTTTCTCTAATGTAAGCACTATGTGTCTTGTTTTACAACACTGAAGATAATGGAAATATGTATTATGTGATGCTATACATACAGCCTATATCATATTACTTGCCTTCTTGGGAAGGAGAGAGTTCTAGAACATGGATTGAAAAAAGTCAGAAAATGAATATTAACATGTAACTTGGAAAAAATAGAAATTTAAAAAATAGTATAACCTTGTGATGAAACATCTTATGATGGATTATGTAGATTTGATTGCCTTTTGGGTCAAATTATATCCTCCCTGCTTTAGTGTATGGGTAATCACTGTTCTTAAGTTTAACATAAAATAATAATTAAAATGACAGGAAATTACAGTCATTATCTTATTGCATTCATAATTTCAAAGGGAATTCATTTACCCTGCACTATATGCCTTGCTAACATAATATTTGCTCATTTTCCACCTTCTGCTATGTTTTTTTGCAGGGCTTTTTGCTAAAAGCAAATATTTATCCTGAGTTTTGAATAACTCACAAGTCCTTCTGGTGGATAGGAAAAACAGAATCCTCTCATTTTCAACTCTTAAAGTAAAAATAAGAAACAAAGAGAACCCTTTGGAGAACAGAAGAGCAGGGAGAGAAGGAAAAAAAAAAGGTGAGGAACAATAGAGTCAGGGTTGAGCAGGAAGGTCAGTGGCTTCTGGATTTCTGGTTTCTCAGGAGCTTTCTGTGTGATGCTCCCTGCCTCCCCTGGATGGTGCCATTCCCAGAGTTTCTTCTCCTTTAGGCTGTTCAGAGAATTCTTTCTGGGCTTGCTGGGATGAGTTTGACTGGACAGATACCAAGAGGGCAGACTCTCTTCAGAGATGGCTAGATGGAAATTCACCAGGGAATACTTTCCCCTAAAACATTTGGAAAAAAACTTTGCAAGTGGTCAGAAAAGGTAATCCCTTCCAATATTATTAATTATATAAGAATCCCTAGTTTTTTGCTATAGACAGGCAGGTACATGGGAATAAATTACCTCTGACACATTCTGGCTATATGACCCTAAACAAAGTATTTAACCACTCAGCACTCTTGGCAGCTCTCTGAGACAAGAGGATATTAACCTTGCATTGGCAGAGGGAGTTTCTATCTCTGGGAGTCCCCTTTACTGATGAAATCACGAGTCATTTGCCATTACTTTCCCTAGTGTTCAATAAAATTATTCCTTTTATTCCTGAGGGAGGTTTATAATGTTTCAGGCCAGACTCTTTCTCCTCCTCTACTTTGGTTCCCCTGATTATATTGAGTTTAGGGGAAGGGATATGTTCAGGTGAGGCAGCTAGGTAGAATAGCAGATAGAGCATCAGACTTGGCATCAGGTAGGCTTAAGTTTGAATCCTGCTTCGGACATTTAAAAGTTGTGTGATCCTAGATAAGTCACTTAACTGCAGTTTTCTCATCTGTAAAATAGGAATAATCACAGTGCTTGACAGAGTTTTTGAAGATCCAATTGTAAATGTTATACACACACCTATGCACCTATCTCCTAGGGTTGTGATGACAATACAAATGAGAACATTTGTAAAGCACCTAGCACAGTGCTTGGCACAAAATAGGTGCTATAAAAGTGTAAGCTCTTATTAACGATGGGTGCTTTCACATGAAGCCAGCCTTCCTAAAAATGTTTTGTTTGCAAAGTATCTCATTTGATCCTCATGACAATCCTGGGAGGCATATATTATCATTAACTCCATTTTACAGATGAAGAGACTGAGGCAGCTGGAGGTGAAATGATGTGGCTATGGTCACATAGCTAATAAATATCTGAGTTTAAATATGAACTTGAGTTTTCCTGATTTCAAGCCCAGTTTTCTGTCTGTTTTGTCACCCGCTAGTTACCATATTTCAATAGTCTGCTCTGCTTCAATGTCATCGGAATTCAGCTGGGACTCTTGGATATGGGAAGGCTGTTACTGATTCAAGGACATGGCCCCTCTTCCTTCTGCTTCCTCTGGTCCTTGCCCCTAATACAACTCCGGTGTGTAGCCATTAGGCTCCCTGGATTCTGACATCTCAAGGACACCTTCAGTGAATGGTGGCTTCCTTGCCTCAGTCATTATGGGCTGCTAGGTCAGACTGGAATCATACTGGGAAATGGCTACCATGACCCTATTATATTTGTTACATTTTTACTTGACAATAATTTGCCTTAAGAACCCTGAATAAGTGTTAAGCGGTGGAAAACACAAAGAAGATCTGTTCTCTACCCTTGAGAAACCTAAAGTTTTTTGGTTGTTGTTTTTGTGTGTGTATGTGAACAAATAAATGAAACTACATGAAAGTGATTACAGAGCATCTTAATGTTGTTTGGTTGTTTTTCATTCCTGCCTGGCTCTTTGTGACCTCATTTGGGATTTTCTTGGCAAAGATACTGGAGTGGTTTGCTGTTTCCTTCTCCAGCTCATTTGACAGATGAGGAAATTGAGGTAAATAGGGTCAAGCGACTTGCCCAGGGCTACTTGGCCAGTAGGTGTCTGAGGTCCGATTTTTTGAATCATAAATCCAAACAAATTGTAGTATGAATGGAATACACTCTAAAGAAAGGTGGGGAGAAGCACAAATCAAAATGAGATGAATTCACCTGGGGAGGCTTTCTGGAGGTGAGTTTTGAATTGCGTTTTATAAGATATGGATAGGGTTTGGCAGCAGATAGGAAGAGCATTCCACATGAAAGATATGCCTTTAGGCAAAGGCTTGGGAGAAGGCACAAGTAAGTTTGATGTAGAAGAAGCAAACGGATTTGCTTCTCTGGAGAGTAAGGCTTGTCTTAGGAAGCAGTATTCCAGGAGGTATGGGTCGTGAGACAGGAGCCGAGCAGAGGGGGACAGTTGACAGGCCTTGAGCATGAGACAAAACTTGGGTGTTTTGAAAGCATTCCTTAGGTGGGACCCCATCCTAATGATTCTTTGTCCCAGAAGCAGCTGCGGATCTTTCTACAGCCTGCCTTTCTAATCACCCTCCCCCACTTCCTCTTTCTCCTTCCTAGAGCCACCTCACTCAGACGTCACGCTGACAAATTAGGCCAGGAAAATCCAGTGACCGCACACGGTGTCCTTCTCTGAGGAGCGCTCCTGGGGTCATCCCAGAGGCACCCAGCAGTGACAAGGCTCACTGAGGAGACTCTGGGTGGACCGGCTTCATCCTCTCTTGACATTCTCCAGGCCCATGGCCAGCTTGGAGCGCCCACTGACTGAAGAGGGAACTTCTGGTGAAGAGAGAATGGGGCAAGAGCTACAGGGAGGGGAAGGAGATGGCAAGAATCAGGAATGAGACTGAAGAGTTGTTTGGGAAGGAATGACATCAGAGGCATGTTATTTCAGTTTGGGATTTTGCAATGTGAAGACTTAAGGACTTTGAAAACTTCGAAATGATTTTCAAATGACTTTATCTAAATGTCCAAGTCAACCCCCACCTCCACTTCATTTTTAAAGCTATGAACATATTAAGGGAAATTCTATCCATTTCAGGGGTGGGGGAAATAGAGATTAATTAGCAATTAAATCATTCAAATGTTTCAACTTAAAGAAAACATGATATTTAAGAAGTCTCTTGATAAGATCTTTAGTCAGTCTCTCTGTGTATGTCTGTCTCTATCTTTTTCTCATTCTTTGCTTCTTTTTTTTCTCTGCCTCTATTTCTGTCTCCCTTGTCTGTCTGCCTTTCTTTCTCACTCTGTATCTGTCTCCCTCCCTCCCTCTCTTCCATCTCTCTCCCCCTCTCCCTCCCTCCCTCTCTCTTTTTCTCACTCTTTCTCTGTTACTCTGCCTCTCTGTCTCTGCCTCTGCTTCTGTCTCTCTTTTTCCTCTTTTCCAAGGCTCAAAACAGATTCCCTCTGTGTTGGTTATTTATTTATTTTAATTTAGCAATATGACTTGAGACTACTGATTTCTGGTGAAAAGGATCATGGAATTGAAGAAAGCAGGTTTTTTTTTTTTTTTAAAGCAAAAGATCAGAGGATATTCGGATATTAGCTCCAATCTTGCTTCTTCAGCAATGGCCCTCCTATACCAGGACAGCTCTGGTTCACAGAGTTCTCATATTTGGGAGGGAATTCATAGGTTCTCCTCACCACCCCCCTCCCCAAGAACTAAATTAAAAAAAAATCAGTCCTCCTTAGCATTTTAGGGGACCATTCCACTAGGCTTTTCCATGTTTCCTTAGTGGGGCTCATCCATTCAATTTTACCAAATGGTTGAGAACAAGCACTTCTCCCAGCTTATTTCTTCATTCCCTCCTTTTCTGAGGAGCTGGGCTGTACTCTTGCCACTGCGCGAGAGTCCAAAACAAAACCTCCCTCCTCCCTCTAGAAATCAAGCAAAAAGCCCCGGCATCTGAAATATTCCTGTCCTTGAAGTGGACCCGCTTCTCTCCACACTTGTAGTACTTGGCAAACAGAAGCAGTGGCAGCCTCGGCAGCACAGGCATCCCGTACGTCCTGTCCAGCCCAGTTTACACCGCGGCGCAGAGGGAAAATCCACCGAGGTTGCGATCCAAAAGGTGGGTCGTTTTCCCTCCCCCGAACCCTCCCCCACTGGCCGGCCTGCCCGCCAGCCTAGCACCGCCCCCACCTCCCAAGTATGTGATGGGTGGGTGTTTTCAAGGAGTGTGTTTTGGATGACGGCAAGCATCAGCTGCCTGGTATCAGTGAGCTGGCTCCAGCGGGGCGGGATGGAGGCAGAGCGCAGCCAGGCTCGGGAGGGTCAAGTACAGGTTGCTGAGCAGGAAGGAGGTGGGGGGGGTGGTGGTGAGGAGGAGGGGAGGGCTGGGTCACTCCTCCCCCCACTTTTTTTTTTTTAATACAGTGAAGGGAATTTTGGGACTATTCCATCAGTGTGGTATGTCTGTATAAACATCATTAGCCTCTAAGAGCTGACACACTGTAGATTTTCATTTTTCTTTACAAATTACCTCTCTTACACAATTAAAAAAAGCCCTTGTGTATTAGACCAGATCATGCCTTTAGAGAAGACCCGGTGATATTTATTCTCTCCCTGCCTTTGATCTCTAACGTGGCAAAAAGCAGGGATCTTAGGAGCAGAGCCGAAGGGACCTTAGAGGTCATCTAAAGCAGCCGTATCAAACTCAAATAGAAGCTGGGTCGTTAAACCATAAGACTGTAAATTTTTTAGAGACTGGAAACAAATCTTTATTAACTAAGTAACTTTTAATATCAGAAAAATAAACTCATATTTTTCTTTACAAGAAATATATAATCAATGCATTGGCCATTTTCAGTTAAAGGTTCTTTTTGATAAAATATATAATACATTATAACATAGTAAGTATGTAATATATACATATTACAATACATATACAATACAATGCAATACATAATATATACATAATACAATACAATACATAGTATATAATATATAAAATAAGATAATATTTTTAAACCCTTACCTTCTGTCTCAGAATCAATACTAATTATCACTTTTAAGGCAGAAGAGAGGGAAAGGGCTAGGCAGTTTAAATGATTTACCCAGAATTACACAACCAAGAAGTGTCTAAGGGCAGATTTGAACCTGGCACCCTATCCATTGAACCACCTAGCTACTCCTAATATATGGTTTTTAAATTTTACTCCAATTGAATTTGTAATTCCTATAGCTGCACTATATATATACATAATAAAAACGTGTGGTAAAATAAGCAAATAATAGACTACATTAGTAGTTTAATCATTCTTAGTTTGCAGTTTATAGAATGGCATACCACCTAACCTTTATTTTGATTCCTTGACTTTTTATGATGTAGTACTTGCTGCCTATTAACGTAGAAAAACACAAATTAACTATGTATTATGATCTATTGTATATTATGTATTTTATTAAATTATTTCCCAATTGCATTTTAATCTTGTTCTGGGCACATTTAGTAATGTTACGCCTTGGATAGCTCTGATCTAGACATTTTATAGATGAGGCCCAGAAAATGAGTGACTTGCCCCAGGAACAAATAGGTATTATTAAGTGGCAGAAATGAGATTTGAATTCCTTTTGACTCTAGATCCAGCATTCCACTCCACTACCAGTGATACCTCTATAGAATATTAAAAAGAAAAAGAAGATTATTTTCAGTAATCTTTCTCTCTTGTTTTCCTCCTCTCCATTTTTAAGTGGTTTGCAGTTTACTCACAAAGACTGAGTATTGTGGATACTTTGTTTCAGGATGCTCCTCATATTATAGGATCATAGATTCAAATCGTAGATTTAGAATTAGAAGAGATCTTAGAAGGTCCAACCCTATCATTTTACCGATGGAATGATTAAGGACCAGAGTTTTAAGTCATTATAGTTATATAGCTAGTAAGTATCTGAGATGGAACTTGAATTCAGGTCTTCCTGGCTCTGGTCTAGTGCACTATCTACAATCTCTCTCTGTCTCTGCCCCACCCCCCCCTTACCCTTTCCTTTCTCCTTCCTCCTCCTCCTCCTTCTCTTCCTCTTCCTCTTCCTCTTCCTCTTCCTCTTCCTCTTCCTCTTCCTCTTCCTCTTCCTCTTCCTCTTCTTCTTCTTCCTCTTCTTCTTCTTCTTCTTCTTCTTCTTCTTCTTCTTCTTCTTCTTCTTCTTCTTCTTCTTCTTCTTCTTCTCCTTCTTCCTTCTTTCTTCTTTCTTCTTTCTTCTTTCTTCTTTCTTCTTCTTCTCTCTCTCCTCCTCTCTCTCTCTCTCTCTGTGACTTTCTTCCTATATCATCACTAGCAGTCCAGAAGAATTTTCTCCCTTAAAGGGGAGCTGGTAAAGAGTCTATTTTTAGTTAATTTAAAAAAAAAAAGGTGTGTGTGTGTGTGTGTGTGTGTGTGCCTGCCCCTAGCATAGGACTGAGAAAGCCCCAGAATCCTCTTTTACACTTTTGCCTTCACAAGTTTTGTTCTGTTTTTCCTGATACTCTGGTGTTGAGAGCTGAATTATCATATACTTTCTATATTCTTGCAGGACTGTGGAGCCTAGAATAAATTTCTTTGCCTTTCCTCTGATAGTACCTCTAATTTATCTTGCATATCTCTTTGTACATAATTGTTTGCATGTTGTCTCCCTCATTAGAGCACAAGCTTCTAATGTAAAGGGACTATTTTGTTGTTTTTTTTTATTTACCCCTAGTTCTTAGCATACTGGCCTACAGTAGGTGCTTAATTAATGCTAGCTGACCAATTTTGTATCTTTACATAAGGAGCTTCCATAAAGAAGTTCCTTGCCTTTTTCTTAACTGTTTTGAGGCTACATTTTTAAGTGACATTTGTTATTTATTCTATTACTGTTTCCCAGCCTTACTCATTCATTAGAAAAGTTCTTCTCAATCCACTTCAAATTCTCCTTCAAGTTAATGTTCTCCATACATGACATTCCATCTTATACCACCATTCATTTGCTCAGCCCCCATGCATGGAATGTTCCCCCACTTTCTGAAAGAATTCCTAGTATCCTTCAAAGTCCAGATGTCACTTCCTCTAGGAAACCTGTCTTGAACTTTGCACTTATTGGTATTCTCCACCTTGTCCTTGTTTTTTTTTCCTCTCCCCATTTACTTTGCATTTATTCTGTATACATTTTGTAGACTTACCCTTATAAAGCTAGTTCAAATCATGCTTCAGACACTTGCTAGTTGTACTACCAATTGGCCCTTCTAATTTACAATTTCCCAATCAATAAAATGGAGATTAATAAAATACCTACCTCAGAGACAAATTGTTGTAGAAATTAGATAACATATGTACAGAGCTTTGCAAACTTTAAAACTGTGTAACTGCTAGGTGATATTATTTTTATTGTTACAATAAAGGAGGCAGTGTGATATAATGGATAGAGAGCTGGCCTTGGAGCCAGGAAGACTTTGATTCCAAGTCTCATCTCTGTCACCTACTAGCTGAGTAAAATACAACTAATCGCTTCCATGAGAGTGTGAGCCCCTTGAGATCACAGACTTCGTTTTTTGCCTTTTATTTTTTTGCTCCTTCAACATTTAGCAAAGTGCTTGGCACACTGTCAACATTTTAAAAATGTTTGTTGAGTAACTGACTGGCAACCTCCAAGAACTTTAGGCAGCTCTCTAAGACAATAAGTTGTAGAGAAGATGCCCACCTGCATTGGTATGGGGAATTTCCTCCTCTGGGAGTTTCTTGTACTAATGCAATCATTCCTAACCCGTGGGCCTATTTTAGATGCATGTTGTTTTTCCTTCAGTAGAATATAAGTTTCTTTAGCTCAGGAATTGTTTCCTTGTTGTCTTTTACAGTAGGTGCTTAATGCATACTTATGGAATTGAGTTGAGTCTTATAACCCTTATAACTCTTCAGATCTTTTGTCATTATTTCCTTCCATATGAGTTCAGAAAGTTTTATGCTGAGGAGACTAATGATGATTGTTAAGATTAATTAATTTTTTGCTTGCTACATTTAGATTCCCAGGTAACTGCTTTCCTCCTTCTTTTCCCCCTCTGCTAAAGAAGGCCTCATCTGACAGAGATATAAATATATAAAACTATGACTTGCATACTTGTTTATCAGTTCTTTCTCTGGAGGTGCACATAGCATTTACTTGGTTTGTGCTTGTTAGAGCCATAAAAAATATAAGAATGAAAACTTCAGCCCTCTGGGCTATCAGGATTTCAAATGTATATTGTGTTAATAAAAGCAATAAACACAACAATTCACCCAGTCCAAAGAAGCCTTACTACCCAATAGGCTAGGATCAGAGTAGTTTTCTAGATTTCCATTTGCAAAATTGTCAGATTGCTTATAAATAATCCCACCATTCCAGCCCCCCTCCCCTATCCCCTTTATGCATGAAAAATTATGTTGGTTCACTTGCTGCCAAGTTATTTTTGCAGTAACCTTGCTCCTCATTTTTAGATTCCCTGCTTTCCAAGTTCCTATTGCATGACTGCAATAACACGCCCACTGTTCCTCTTGCTGAATCTCTCTTGTTGGTTCCCTTGTAGAAACTTTAACACAAGCTGGTGTCAGAACATTCTGTTCGTCCATTCCCCCTACACATAAACCAGAGATAGAGTGACTTGTTGGGTGTTTGGAAACTAAAACATTGGGTTGACCGATGGCGTACCATGCACGGTGATGTTTTCTTCAGCCCTTCAGCAGGGCAATGAGCTGTTTAGTCTTGGTGTTCTCCATAAGGACAGACTATACTGTACATTCTGACTCATGGAGCTCCTGTTGAAAAGGAGCTGAGGTTGTTATGAACAAACAAGAAAACTTAAGGGCATCGTGAATAAATATGGTCAGCAATAAGGATTGCACCATGGTGTAATGATGAGTAGATTTCTTTTTTTATAACCCTTACCTTCCGTCTTGGAGTCATTACTGTGTATTGGCTCCAAGGCAGAAGAGTGGTAAGGGCTAGGCAATGGGGGTCAAGTGACTTGCCCAGGGTCACACAGCTGGGAAGTGTCTGAGGCCAGAATTGGACCTAGGACCTCCCGTCTCTAGGCCTGGCTCTCAGTCCACTGAACTACCCAGCTGCCCCCAATAAGGAGATTTCTATGAAAAAATAATCTGAAAAATGGCTTCATCTTCATGCTTAAACAGTTACTTTTCTTCAAAGGTAATGGGCAAATTGCATTAGACTTATTATTGCAAACTCTGTTTTTTGACAGGACACAAGGGATGCTCCATTGATCACTATATTAGCTTTGCTTTTGATGGAGGAATTCAAAGGATACTATAATATCATTTATATATTATGAGACATTGTCCATTTTATACCTTCCAGGACACAGGTTGAGTTCTTCAGAGTGAAAGACCATATATTTCTATGACTCAATTCAACTTTATTCAATGAGCATGTATTATTATCTGTCAAGTGCTATCCTATTTATTGGGGACATAAAGAGATATCTGCCACAAATCCTGGGCCCAAGGGGATCACAGTCCAGTAAGAGAGGGACATTCGCACAAATGACTGTGATACAAGGAAGAATGTGGCAAGTGCAAATGTCTAGATAAAGTGCCATGGAAAACTTGGAGAAGCTCAGGCACACTGGGCAAATATTTATTATTGATGATGTATAATATATCACATATATTAGGTAATAGAACATATTATATATGTGTTAATAATAGGACATATAAATAGGATAAATAATTTACTACATAAAAATATTATCTATATATCTCATACATGGCATAATAATCGACAATGCATTGTATAATATATATGCCATGCATCGAACATGTAATGCACAATATATTATACAATTATATATTATATAGTACATCCATAGAATGATAAATCATATGCAATATAATTGCTGACATATTGTGTTTTATGAGAGACCTCTGTGTATTTGGATAGAAATCTGGCCCTGGAGTTTGGAAGTTCCAGATCCAAGTCCTATCCCTGAAAGATATGGGCTGTGTGATCTTGGGGAGCTCAGTAGACCTCCCAATGCCTCAGGCAACTTTCTAACATTGCAGAGAAAATGCCCATCTGCATTATCAGAGGGAGTTTCCTTGCTGAGATTTTTCTGTACAAATGAAATCACAGATCTAGTCTAGTTTTTTTTTTAATGTGCCTTATGCCCAATGGATACTTAATAGAGGTTTTTCATTGTTGTTCAGTAATTTTCAGTCATGTAGGATTCATCATGACCTAATTTGGGATTTTCTTGAAAAATATAATGGAGTGCTTTTCCATGCCCTTCTTCAGCTCATTTTACAGATGAAGAAACTGAGGCAAACAGATTTAAGTGACTTATTCAGAGTCTCACAGCTAGGAAGTGTCAGAGGCCAGAATTGAATTCAGGAAAAAGAGTCTTCCTGACTGCAGGCCTGGCACTCTACCCACTGTGCTACCTACTTTTTATGTGCATATTGTTCCTCTCCCCCCACCCACCCCAACAAAATGTGAGCTCCAGTGTTTACTTCATTTTGTTTAGTTTTGTATTCCTGGTACCTGCCTCATAGTAGGTACTTTAATAAATGCTTGTTGAATTGAGAATTCAGAGAGCAAAAAAAGTGAGGGATAGTGAAATTCTTGAAAAGGAGAGATCTATTTTACCATGTATTTAGCAGGGATTGTGAGAGATCTAAAGAAATTCACATGGTGAGAATCTACAGTAATGGGCATGGTTTGCTTATGTGGCTTATAGGAATCAGTCTCAGTACTTTTATAGTGATAGCATATAAAGCATAACCTCTGTTCTCATTGGATTTTGAAATCTCATAGAGTAGAAGAGGCTAACAAACACAAAACAATGACAGAACAATGAGGTGCTACATTGGCTTCATCTGATACCTAAAAAAGGAACAAATAAGGAAGTCCAACCATGGGATTGAACAATCGAGTAGCCAGAAATCTAGAAATCTATTATACTGGTAAATTTTTCTTCCTTGGGCCAAGTAGTTTTCTTGTTTTGCACATTAACTCAGAAAAGGGGGAAAGCTATGTAGACTCTAGTCATTAGAAAGACTAAATGAAAGAAATAAAATTGGAGATGGGCCTTGAAGGATTGTTAACATTGGAAGAAAAGGAATGAGAAGCTATGGATATTTAAGATGGGAAGCAAAATATCTAGCAACCTGAGAAGCTCTGAGAAGTTGAGCTACTCAACAAGAATTTATTTGGTCTTATTATGTGACAAGGGCAGCTAGGTTGCACAGTGGATAGAACACCAGACCTGAAGACATCTTCCTGACTTAAAATGTAGCTTCAGATACCTGTTGTCTGTGTGACCCTGGGCAAGTCATTTAACCCTGTTTGCCTCAGTTTTTCATTTGTAACATGATCTGGAGAAGGAAATGGCAAATAAACCCCTAGTATCTCTTCCAAGAAGACCCAAAATGGGATCACAAAAGAGTTTGACACTATTGAAAAGGTTGTACAACATTATATGCTAAGTGCCAGTCATGTGAATAGAGATCCAAGCCAAAAGAAAGTCTGCTCCCAAGTATATTATACTCTAATGTAGGAAGATAATGCATAAAAGATAGCTGCTGCAGGTGGGGACATGATAGAGAATTCTAGAGTAGTGCAGCTTCGTGGTGCTCTCTCTCTCTCTCTCTCTCTCTCTCTCTCTCTCTCTCTCTCTCT
>NC_058130.1:542312692-542417609 GCF_016433145.1 Gracilinanus agilis | reverse complement strand
CTCCCTCCCTCCCTTTCTTTCTTTCTTTCTTTCTTTCTTTCTTTCTTTCTTTCTTTCTTTCTTTCTTTCTTTCTTTCTTTCTTCTTTTCCTCCTTTTTTTCCTCCTTTCTTTGACTTGCTCAAAGTCACCCAGTCAGTAGGTATCTGAGACTAGATTTGAACTCAGGAAAATAAGTCTTTCAGACTCCATCCAGGCCTAGTACATCGTGCCATTTTACTGCTTCTGTGCATCTTTTTAAAATAAAGGTTCTGGAAGGAGCTTTCAGTTAAGAAGGGGCTTCAGGGATAGAGTTTACTTTTGAGGTGTTAGTTCCAGGACAGAAGTGATCTTCTAGGATGAAGAGGTTTCTGGGGCGATGAAACTCAATATTCTGTTCAACCAACATTTAGTTAAATGCCTATGACGTGTCAGACACTGTGCTAAGTACTGGAGATTGTTGTTGTTGTTGTTGTTGTTGTTGAGTCAGTCATGTCTGACCTTTCTTGATCCCGTTTGAGGTTTTCTTGACAAAGATACTGGAGTGGTCTTCAAGTTCCTTCTCTAGCTCATTTGACAAATGAAGAAACTGAGGTAAATTGGGTTAAGCAACTTGTCTAAGGTCACACAGCTAGTCAGTGTCTGAGACCAGATCTGAACTCAGGAAGATAAGGGTCTTTCTGACTCCAGGTCCACTCTATCCTCTATGCCACCTGCCTGCCCAAGTGCTAGGGATATAATTGAGGAAAAGAAAGACAGCCCTTGCTCTCAAGGAGCCTACAATCAAATGGGGAGGATGAACACTCAAAAATGGCAAGAGGGAGAGGAAGCACCAAGGGAGTAAGTACCTGACTCAGGGGCATCATGTTCATTGGACCTGAATCATGGGAGATTGCAAAATAGAGGGACCTCAAGTCCAATTTCTGCTCTCTATAAAGGAAGGCATTAAGAGGAATTTGCCACTTGATCTTCCAGCCCTCAAGTCAGAGGAGGGAAGAGGCTAAGGGAGGTGCAGTTCATCAAGGCTTAGGTGAGAAGATTGGTGATGAGGTTAGGAGTAATGAGCTTATCCTGAGAGCACTAGAGAGCAAAATGCAGCTTTAGCCCATGATCATCAAAAAATGATATTCATTGCCACAGGTGGACAAACCTGGAGCTGTGTGGGTAGGCCCACGATTCAATGCGACAGACTGCATTAAAACTTGAAGTCAATACCAGACAGTCTAACTTCTTGGGCTTTTCAGTACTCACAGCTCATCAGTTTTCCTGCCTAGTTCTCACTGACTTTCAAGAGCTCAAGATGGATTAATTCCCTGTACTCTTGTTCAGGTCCTTGAGGACTAGAGAGAGTGGCTAGTAAAATTCCACATGCTTCTGAATTGAGTTGTGAAGTGGGAGACAGGAAGTGGAAATGGGAAGCAGTTATGTATGAAATATTGACTCCTGAGGGCAAGTTAATGGATTGAACGGCTGCCTGGAATATGCCCAAGGGCCAGTGCTGGGCTACCGGCACTTAACAGTGCAAGAAATTTCTGAATGTCTCTTCTTCTCCTAAAAAACAATTGGCAAGTTGGAAAACTGTCAGGGATGTTGATGAGTCAAATCTTTATAGGACATGTGCTTTAAGTGATGGTCAAATCCACATGGGAAAAATAGAGAACAAAGATATTAAGGCCAATTTA
The DNA here is from genome assembly GCF_016433145.1 of Gracilinanus agilis. Classification (NCBI taxonomy): domain Eukaryota; kingdom Metazoa; phylum Chordata; class Mammalia; order Didelphimorphia; family Didelphidae; genus Gracilinanus; species Gracilinanus agilis. The sequence continues at coordinate 542,415,950 of NC_058130.1, read as the reverse complement.
ATTTAACAAACAATAATTAGGTGCATCTTGATTGTGCTACTCTCAGTTCTAGGAATGGACAAAAGCACAACAGTCTTTGGCCTCAAGATGCTTCCATCCTTTTTTTTTAACTTCCTTTAAATTTTTTTTTAATTTAGAATATTTTTTCCATAGTTACATAATTCATGATTTTTCCCACCTCTCTTCCGTCCCCCCTCTTGGAGCTGACAAGCAATTCCACTAGGTTATACATGTTCAAACCTATTTCCATGTTATTCATATTTGTAGTAGAGTGATCTCTTAACATCAAAACCCTAATCATATCCCTATCAAATTAGTAATCAATCATGTTTTTTCCATCCTTTTTTTTTGGGGGGGGGAGTTCTTTTTCTTTTACATTAAAATTTTTCTCAATTATATGAAAAGAATTTTTAGCCTTCATTTAAAAAAAAAGTTTGAGCTAAATCCCCCCCTTTCTCCCTCCCTGCCCCTTTCCCCAGGATAGCAAGCAATCTGATATAGATTTTTGCATATGCAATAATGTAAAACATTTTTTCATATTAGACATTCTGTGGAAGAGAACTCGAACAAATAAAAAAATGAAGAAAGTGAAATATAGTATGTCTTAGTCTACATTCAGACTCTATCAGTTCTTTCTCTGGAGGTACATGGCATTTTTCATCATGAGTCTTTGGGGATTATCTCAGATCCCGGTCTTGCTAAGAAGAGCTAAGGCATTCACAATTGTTATCATACAATATTGCTGTTACTGTAAACAATGTTCTTCTAGTTCTGCTTACTTCACTCTGCATCAGTTCATGTAGATGTTTCCAGGTTTTTCTGAAATTGTCCTTTTCCTCATTTCTTATAAGGGTGCTTCTATTCTTTTACGGGAAATAGAAGGTCCAGAGAAAGGACCTTTGACATTTATAAACCTTATATTTGCACACCAATCCATCAGTGAACATTTATTAAGCACTCACTGTTTATACAGTACGACTCCAAATAAAAAATGAGACTGACTCTATTTTAAAAGTGTTTACATTCTAGTAGGGGAAGATAATGAAGTTTACAGATGAAAAAATATAGGATATATAAAAAATCCGTAGTGATTTGGAGTGGGTCACTGACAACTGGAAGTAGGTTAGGGGGCAGATCTGAGAAAGACCTCTTGTAGAAAATTCCATTTAAGCTGGGTCTTGATACTTTTAAGAGGCCAGTGAGGAGGAAGAGCATTCTGGGGATAGGGGACAGCCAATTTGAAGGCACAGGAATAGTAACTAGAATGTTGTGGATGGGCAGCAAGCACTGAGTATGTGAAGGGGATAGGATAGAGTCAAATTGTGAAAGAAGGGCTTTCAGTGCCAAAAAGAGAAGTCTATAATTTTGCCTAAGATTAATAGTGACCTACTGAGGTGTTTTAAGTTGAAGAGGAAGGAAGGTATAGTCAGGTTTGTCCTTAAAAAGTAACAATTTTGGGACTTTATGAATGGAATATAGATTGAAGAGGGGAGAGAAACCATAGTCAGGGAGCCCAGTGAGGAAGTTATTGCAGTTGTCTGGATGAGAGACTATAAGGGCTTTGTCTAGGGGAATTGTGGCATGAATAGAGAAGGGAATGGATGTAAGAGATATTAAGGATGCACAATAAACACCAGATTTGGCAAGTGAGTAGATATGGAAGGGTGAGTGAGAATGGAGAGTCAAGGATGGACTTGATTGATCAGAATCTATACTGCTTTATATCTTGCAAATATTTTCTCATTATGCTGTTTTAGCAGTAAGGACAAGCATTATTGCCTCCATTTTTTTTTTTTTTTTTGTTATTCAGTCATGTCAGACCCTTCATAACCCCACTTGGGGTTTTCTTGGCAAAGATACTAGAGTGGTTTGCCATTTCCTTCTCCAGCTTATTTGACAGGTGAAGAAACTGAGGTAAAAGGGGGTAAGTGGCTTACCAGGATCACACAGCTAGTAATTATCAGAGGTCAGATTTGAACTCAGGAAGATGAGTCTTCCTGACTCCTGGCAGTCTATTCCATGAGTCACCTAGATAACAATCTCCATTTTACAAATAAAGAATATAAGGTTAAGTGAGGAAACAAGGATTTACTAAGCGTCAGACAAAGTACTAAGCAGTTTAAAATATTATTTCATTTGATCCTCAAGACAACCCTGGGAGGTAGATGCTGTCATTATTCTCATTTTACAGTTGGAAAAACCGAGGCATGCAAAGTTAAGTGACTTGCCTCAGGTCACACAGCAGTGTCTGAGACCAGATTTGAGCTCAGTTCTTCCCAACTCCAGGTCCAGCATTCTACCTACTATCCTGTTTAGTTGTTCAGGTAAAGTAACTTGCTCAAGGGTATACAGCTAATAAACTGAAGAGCCAGCGTTAGGTCTCTGGCTTCAAGTTAGCTGTTCTTTCTATAACACTATCCTGTCTCCCTTTGGAAATAGTCACTGGTTGGTGACTAAGGTTGTCAAGGACACGAAAGAGAAACAGGATGTCCATCACAGAAGGTTTGTTTATCTTAATAACTATTGAGTATTCCAACACAGAGCATTATTGGATTTGTCAAGAAGGGGACAGGAACTGGTGACTTCATAAAGCAGTACTTTAGGAATGTACATTAACCTGTTGGTAGGCACAAGATTGGTTAAAGATCAGAGCCATTTATAGGCCTGTTTTGTGCTGGCCAAGCCAACACAAATATGGGGAGATGGGTGTCTTTGAAAATTATTTGGACAAAGGTTCATACAAAAGGAATTTCCTCAATATGAGGAAGTCAGTAAAACTTGCTTTCCCGCCAGCTCTGGAAAGAAATAACAATAACTTGCACTTTTCCCTAATGATTGGTCTTAGATCTACTGATGAAGACATAGAAATGTAGAAAAAAGTTAAAGAAACTACCAAAGGTAACGGAGACAGTTAGTGATGGAAGTAGATAATCAGGGATCCTGATTCCTAGCATTACTTTCTGCTATAATCCACTAGCCTTGGCGGAATCAGTCAATCAATTCACAAGCATTTATTAAGCACCTGCTCTATGCCATGCACTTTGTTAGTTACTCAGATGTTTTCCTGTGGTCTGAGTCTCTGATTTCCTTTATGTAGGGAGCTCCCTGGTTATGATGTTTTTTTCTGCCAAAGCAAATTTTTAAGTACGCTCTGACCTATAGACCTAAGGAACTCACAGGATCACTGAATTATAGATGGAAGGGACTTGAAGGTAATTTAGTCCAACCCTCTCCACCAGGGAGATCAAGGTCATAAATATAGTGAATAGGAGAGTGAGAATCTAAATTCAGGGTCTATGACTCCGAGTTCAGCACTTGTCCCACAACTAGACACTTTTCTCTTTCCTTCATTGCCTGGGCATGTTGTCATTCAGTTGCATCCAACATTCTCTAACCAACCCCATTTGAGGTTTTCTTGGCAAAGATATTGGAGTGGTTTGCCATTTCCTTCTCCAGATCATTTTACAGTTGGGGAAACCGAGGTAAGCAGCATTAAGTGACTTGCCCTGGGTCACAGAGCTAGCAAATTCCTGAGGCTGGATTTGAATTCATGTATTCTTGAGTCCAGGTCTGGAAATCTATCCACTGCACCAAGTAGCCTAGGCATACAAACTGAAAAGCAAAATAAGAGATAATGAATGACACACAAAAAGGATAGAAAAAACCCTCAAAAAGCTTTTCATGATCCCAGGAGAAACATACACACATATATACATATAATGTATTTATAAAAATATGTACAAAATAAATAGAAAATAATCATTGGGGGAAGCATTAGCAGCTGGGTGGAATCAGAAAAAAGTTTCAGGTAGAAAGTTTTGCTTGAGCTGAATTTTGAAGGAAGGACATTAGAGATTCTAAGGTGAAGGTGACAGAGGCACAATTTCTAGGCATGAGAAATAACTTGTGCCAAGGAACCTGAATGGGAAATGAAGTGTTATGCAAGAAGGCCAGTTTGAACTGGTTATGAAGTAAGAAAGATGAGTTCAAATCCAGCCTCTGACACTAGTTGTGTGACATCGGGCAAAGTTATTTAACCGTTATTTGCCTCAGTTTCTTCAACTGTAAAATGGGGTAAATAATAGTATCTACCTCTCTCGGTCATTGTGAGAAATCAAATGAGATGATATTTATAAAAAGTGCTTAGCACAGTGCCTAACACGGAATAGGCACCATATGAATGTTTACTCTCTCCTTTTCCCCTCAAGGAATGCTCCACTTGAGGCCCCCATTTGGGTTGAGATCAGTCTCCTACTCATTGAGTCTGATCCTCCAGTTTGGTATGAATTAATTTTTTTCTCCAATCTAGTTCATATTTTTTTATCTTATTCTTAAGGATGACATGAAATATTTCACTAATGGACCATAGAGTGAAGGAGTAACGTAGAATTATCACAGAATTTCAAAACTGGAGAGACTTCAGAGATCATCTCTGAAGGGACTAATACAAAAACCTTCTCTCTTCCCCACCTCCCTCCCTCAACTTTTTAGTTCTTTTTATGTGGCTTCCCCCCACCCCCTTTAGTAGAGTGTGAGCTCCTTGAGAGCAGGGACAGCCTTTTTCATTGTATTTGTATATCCAACAATGCCAATCATATAGAAAATCTTTAATAAATGCTTTATCTAATCTCTAATCAAGTCCAACCTGATCCTGAAAAGAAAATCCTCCTACAACAGTCTTGATAAACTGATTATAGGATCTCCATTTGAAGACCTTTAGTGACAGCTCAGTGGTACAGAGTGGTGAGAGTGCCTGAACTGGGGCCAAATCTGGCCTCAGACACTTCCTAGCTGTGTGACCCTGCGTAAGTCATTTAATCCTGTTTGTCTCAGTTTCCTCATCTATAAAATGAGCTGGAGGCAGAAATGATAGACCACTCTGGTACCTTTGCCAAGAAAACCCCAAATGGGAGCATGAAGAGTCAGACATGGCCAAATGACAGAAATAACAAAAGTAACAGAGAACTCACTACTTCTTGAGACAACTCATTCCACTTTTGGGCTGCTGTAATTATCAGAAAGTTTTTCCTTGTTTAAACAAAATATGGGGTCAACTGGGATAGAGAGCTAGACCTGGAGATGGAAGGTCCTGGGTTCAAATCTGGCCTCAGATACTTCCCAGCTGTGTGACTCTGGGCAAGTCACTTAATGAATGCTCTTCTGCCTTAGAACTGATACTTTAGCATAAATTCTAAGACAGAAGATAATGGTTTAAAAACAAAGTCCCAAATTACCCAAAAGAGGTTTTTCTGTAACTTCTATTAGTCTTATATTTGCCTCCTGTACAAAACTGAAAAAAAATTGAACCATTCTTCCACATGACAGTCTTTCAAACACTTGAATACAGTTTATCATGTCCTCCTAAATCTTTTCTTTTTAGTGCTAAACATTCCTAGTACTTTCATCTGTTGTGACATTGTTTTTAGGTCCTTCATAACCCTGGTGTATTTTCCTCCTTTTTTTTGCCTTTACACACTCCATTTCTCAATGTCTTTTTTGGAAAAAAAGAAAAGACAAAAAGAGTGACATCCAGAACTAAACATAATACTAACTAGACATGTGGCCCAACCAGGCAGAGTATAAAGCGACTAGCATATTCCTTCTTCAGAGCACCAGGCCTTCCATTAATGCAGCCTGAAATTACATTAGTTTTTTTTGGCTGCCATTCACATTAAACTTATCGTTTTCACATGAACTTTTATTTAGTCGTACTTCCTCCAACTCTTATAGTTGAATTTTTGAACCCAAGTATAGGACTCACTATTTATATCCATTAAATTTTATCATCTTGGATTGGTGCTATTATTCTAGCCTGTTGAGATTTTTCTTTTTTTGGATCCTAATTCTATCACTCAATGAGTTAGTTATTGCTCTCAGTTTCATATCAGACATAAATTAGATAAGCATGATATCTGTGCCTTCATCCAAGTATTGAATAGAGTATGGCCAAAGATGTCCCACAAGAAGGTCAAAGGGTAAAGGCTTCCTTCTCTTTCTCTTCCACAACAGCCAAAGCAGCTTAGTGGCTCCGTTAGAACCCTTGACCTGGAGTCAGAGAGACTTGAGCTCAAATCCAACCTCTGGTTGTGTGACCTTGCTCAAATCATTTAACCTCTGTTTGCCTCAGTTTCTTAAACTGTAAAACTGCATTAATAATAACATCTACCTCCCAGGGTTGTCACAAAGATTAAGTGAGATAATATTTGTAAAAAATGCTTAGCACAGTGCCTGACATGTAATAGGAACTCATTCCTCTCACTCTGAGAACATTTCATTATAGGCCTCAGTCTAGGTTGCCATTAATCCATTATGTTCTACTCATTGAATCTGGTCATTCAGTTTATGAGTTTGCTAATTTTTTTCCAACCCAGTCCACATTTTTCTATCTTATTTGCAAGAATGACATGAAAGATTTCACTAGAGTAGGGAAGAAGTTCACCAATTTGGAAACTCCTTCAATGGAGGCATATTGTCAATAATTGAGTTTCTTAGAGAATTATCTGATCCACTGCAAATTTAAATGACTCTTAAGACTTCAATAGAGGGTTTCCTGATTCTGAGGTTAGTCCTCTCTCCTCTACATCTGTCTGTCTCTCTCTATCCCTTATTAATGACCAATTTCTTTTTTAAACACTTACCAATGTTCCCCCTTATGATATAGTCTAGAGCAGTGATGGCAAACCTATGGCACAAGTGCCAAAAAGGGCATGCAGAGCCCTCTCTGTGGGTGCACCTGTAGTCATTTGTTAGAGTTCCTTACTAGAAAGCCAGAAGGACTGAGCTGTTCCCCTCCCCCTCTCCATACACTGGAGGACATATCTCACATGACCCACCCCTCTGCCCAGCGGGGAGCAGGGTCACTTCCTCCCTCCCCTGTCTGGGATAAGGTGCTGGAGGTTGTGGGGAGGGGCTCACATGCTGCCTGAGGGTGTGGTACAGACAGCAGCCTGTTGAGTCAGTGGTGAAGGTGATTCCTGTGGTGGGGTTGGAGAGGAGCTAGGTTTGAGGAGGGCAGAGTTCACAGTGTGGCACATAGCTGGAGGGGGCAGAGTGCTGGGGCCACTCCCCTCCCTTTATCCACAGGCACCTCTTATCAACCGCCCCTTTGCCCAGCAGCCCAATGGGAGTGCTTCCTTCCTCCCCTGTCTGGGGTAAGGGGGGGACAGAGGAGGAGGTGGGGGGAGAGGCACAGCACTTGGTCTCTGGGGGGAGGCACAATACTCAGTTTAGGGGGTGGGGCCCAGCACTCCAGCTCTAAAATGTTTGCCATCACTGGTCTAGTTTTTTTTTTTTTTTTTTTTTTTATTTCCAGGAAATAAAATCAAGTTCATTAGCCTAAGGTTTGGGAAAACCATCTCCCTTGTTCTCCAAAAAATGTCAAACATTTTTGAAAGTGGTACAGGAATTACATCTACTTTTTTAGTACCCTAGGATATGGTTTTTATGGGGCAGTCTGGCAGTGCAGTGGATAGAGTGCCCAGCATGAGGTAAGGAAGATCTTCCTGAGTTCAAATATAGCCTCAAATACTTACTAGCTGCATGATCCTGGGCAAGTCACATAACCCTGTTTGTCTCAGTTTCCTCATCTGTCAAGTGAGCTAGAGAAGGAAATGGCAAACCACTCCAGTATCTTTGAAAAGAAATCCCCAAATGGGCTTACAAGGAGTTGGACATTTCTAAAATGACCAAACAACAAAAAAGGATATAGTTTTTTTGGTTACTGGAACATTTCTAAAGCATCTAGGCACTGCCTTAACACTTCTTTTTCTCTGGGTTTCAACTCTCAGTTAATCATTAAACATCCAATAAGTTCCTAATATTTGCCAGGATTTTGCCAGACCCTGGGAATTAAAAGACAAAAATGAATCAATACCCGCCCTCACAGAACTTACATTTTATTGCAGAAAATTATATATAGGTATATACATGGAATTTTTTTTGGGGGGGGGAGAAGAATGTTGAGAGACATTATTAATTGGGGTGATAAGGAAAGGCTTCATGTGAGCTTTAAGAGAAAGAAGGGATTATAAGAGTCTTGAGGTTCTAAGAGTATATTCTAGGCTTGGTGATGGAAGATGCAACTTCATGTATGAGCAATAGCAAGGAGGCCAGTATGGAAGGACTGTACAATGTGTGAAAGAGAGGAATTCATCATAATCCTGGAAAGATAGATTGGAGCCAGCTGGTGAAGGTCTTCAAAAGCCAAACAATAGAATCTAGACTTGATCAGAGGGAACTAGATGACTCAGTGAATTGAAAGTTGGGTTTGGAGTCAGAAAGACCTGAGTTCAAATCTACTCTCAGACACTTACAACCTGTATGAGCCTAGGCAAGTCACTTAACTTTTTCCTGCTTCAATTTCCTCAAATACAAAATGGGGATAATAATAGCATCTTCTTCCCAGGTTTGTTGTGAGGATCAAAAGAGATAATGTTTGCAAAGCACTTATCTTTGATGTTTGACACATAGTAGGTACTTTTAAAATTGCATATTTTCTTCTTGATCCTAGAGGCAATAGGCAGCTACTTGGAATTTATTGAGTAAGGGAGTGATATGGTCAAAATCGCTAACCATTTAAAAAGTAAATTCAGTGATAAAAAGAACCTTAAAGATCATCTCATTTAATTTCTTTCATAATTCCGAACAATTGACCCACTTAGTTATAACCCTAATCTTGTTATATACATTTAGTAAGTAGTCCTAAAAATATCAAAGGAGTCAAAACAAGTGAGAGGAAGAGATCTTACTTATCCAGGGAAGAAAAATCTCTTTTGGTGGTGCACAGGCCAGGCAATCTTTTCTTTATGGAATCAACATACTCTTGGAATTGTGTTCAGAATATATAATTTCTTATTTTGAACAATATAATCCTATTGGCTCACAGGAGAAAATTATGGTTGGTTCTAAGGCAAGACAAAAGATAGAGGTGGGGAAGGAAGGCATTTTTCAATTGTCTGCCTAGAGCTCTAGAAAATTATTTAAATTTTAATTCCGATGATTAAATTTTTAATTATATATTCTATAAATCTATTTTGTTACATGATTTACATTATATATAATTTTATTTTATGTAACTTGAAATATAAATAAATATTTTTAAATTTAAATTTAAATAATTTTAAATAAATAACAATAAAACTTATTTTATACAATATAAGTCATATAATATAAAACTTATATGAATTTATTTCATATTATATAATATATAAAATAATTTTTGAAAATTTTAGTAAAGTAGTAAATAATTTTAAAGTTATTAAAACAATTTTAAAGCCCTTTTCTCTATCTGGATTATAAGCAACAAAGAGGAAGATGCCTCCTTTGGGAAGCTATAATGTAAGCCACTGTCTTCATCATTATTGCACTGGGATATTAAGTCCAGGGATATTAAGAAATGTTAAAGGTTAATGCTAGAATTCTATGGAGACAGTTTGAGAGCTGACTAAAACACGTGCAACTGTGGGAAAATATTCCCTAAATAAAAGTTTGAGGCTATGTAAGCTGACCTAGTTCTCTGTTTTATAGGCTCCATTATGACTGACTTCTGGCACAATACCATCCAAAGAGTATTGAATTAAATGTAGAGTTCCTAGATTCAAGCCCCAGCTTACTACCTATTTGACCTAGGGCAAGTCATTTCTCTGGGTCTCAATTTTCTCACTGGGAAAGTGAGGAAGGGATAACTCCAATGATCCCTTCTATCTCAAAGACTGTGATCCTATGATCCCATGAACCTCATACAAGATATATGGATCACTATGTAGCATTTAAAAAAAAAAACACCACCACCAAAACTCTTATCTTCTCTCTTAGAACTATGTATTACTTCCAAGACAAAAGAGTGGTAAGAACTAGGCAATGGGGATTAAGTGACTTGCCCAGGGTCACACAGCTAGGAAGTGTCTGAAGCCAGATTTAATACTTTACAAGTATTATTTGAACTCAGGTCTGCCACTTTCAGACATTTACTAGTTGTGGGACCCTGGGCAAATTACTTAATCTTTGTTTGCCTCAGTTTCCTCAAGTGTAAAATGGGGATAATAGCAGCACTTACCACCTAAGGTTGTTGTGAGGATTAAAATAAATAATATTTGCAAAGTGCTTAGTTAGTACAGTGGGTCTGGCGTATAGTAGGTGCCATATAAATGTTACTGTTGTTATTATTATACACTATTACATTTACTTTTCATTTAGTTGTCCAGATGATCTTAATCTGTAGGCATCACTGTATCATTTTGGTAGCTCAGAAACTTTGAGTGATTCCTCATTGCCTATGGGATAAAATTGAAGTTCTTTAACTTAGACCCTTTTCTCTGATCTGGGACCAAGTAGCTCCTATGGGCTTGGAGAGCTAATTGTTAAATTTTCAGTGTGAGTATTCACACTTTAGAAATCAACAAACTGTAAATCAGAGCTCGATTTATTGTTTTGGTGATTATCTAGACTTAAGGGAGTGATGCAGAAAATGTTAATAAATCTCATTAACCTTTTAAAAGCATGTTTATGCATTTCCCTCCTGGAGAGTTGGTTGTTAATATTAAAAAAAAAATAAAAACAAATCCAACCAACACACCCCTTTCTGGGTCCAACCTATTTTTCTAGTATTATTTCATTACTGTACTACTGAATAATAGAACTTACTTTGTTTAATTGTCTATTACACAATCTTATTCTGAATTTGCATAGCCCAATTCCCATACCCAGAATGAACACCTTCCTTATCTCTTTCTCTCAAACTTCTCTTCTCTCAATGCTCATATCAGATAAGGCACTAAGATGGTATAGTGGATAGAATTCTACACTTTGAATCAGGAAGAGCTGAGTTCAAATCCTGTCTCAAACATTTACTGACTGTTAGTTACCCTGGGCAAGTCTCCTATGTTTTTTGCCTCATTTTCTCATCTGTGAAATGAGGATAATAAAGAGTACATTACTTGTCATAAGAATTAAAGAAAATAACATCTAAAGTCCTTTGCAAATCTTAAAGCTCTATATGGATGCTAGCTAATATTATTATTATTATTATCATTATTATTACTCAGATTGCCTCCCCATAAAAAATAGCTTTTCTGGGTCCCTAGTTGTTGCACTGGTAAAGGGCTCCTCACATGGAGATAGCTTCAGTGCCATCAACATCATTTGAGCATTCCTTAACAAAGACACCATGTTGGTGATTTGATTTGGTAAATCGATGTCGCGGCTTTGTTTCCCATGTTCCTTGCTTTTCTCCCATAACTCTATAATACCAGCTCCCTGTCTGAAAAGAGATGGCCTCCAAAAGTATCAGAGTTTTATAAATTCCATTTTGTCAGTAAATCTGGATCTTTTTTTTCAATTAGTGTGTATTTATGTTATCCATTGTTTCAGTGATGAATATTTCTGAAAACCAGAAAAATTTCTCAAGACAGAGACCCACCCTAGTGTGAAAATACTGGTTGTGTCACTCATTGAGTATGCACAGCTTGGTAACTATTGGAGTTAACACAGTTTCTATCAACACTTCTTAGGAGGCAACATGAAATAGAAGAGAGAGCTTGGCTGCACCCTGGACGTGTCCAAGTAGAATTCTCGGGGAGCCCAAGTGAAACCCAAAGCCTGTAGATTTTCAGTAGGATTTTGGCAGAGTTTAGTGGAGATCCTGGTACCCAAACTGAAACCCCAGCCCCGGAAGTGTCACTTTGTGGTTTTATTGATAAATGAGAAAACCACTTGGTAGCAATTAATATAACTCAACTCTCATGACCTAAAAGAGGTGTCAGCCAAGTGGCACAAGAGTGTTTTCTTTTCTTTTTCCGGATGAAATTATTGTCTGGTTTTTTTGGTATGTGTGTTTTGTTTTCATTTATGTTATATTAAATCCAGCTTTACACTCATTTTCTTGAAATGTATCGAGCATATTGATGCACAGCCTTACTCAGGTTCAAATGTGCATCATCTAGGACTATAGCTACACAATTACAAACATCTGGATATTTGGATACATCCAGATTTTTGGCAGAAATTTCCAGCCACAGGTTTGGACCTGCCTGTTTTTGAGTTCAGGATATAATGGATTCTTTTAACCCATTCATAGAATCAGAATCTTAGCAAGGGACTTTAGAGATCATCTAGTACGTCTTATTTCCCTTCAAAAATCCCCAGGAATCCCTTCTGCATATCCATCAGCCAGGCTCTTTTGCAACACCACCAGTTACAGAGACCTGGAACATGGAATTATAGATTTATGTGGATGGACCTCACCCATTTACTCTACTCTTCCCTCTCCCCAAGTAAGTGACTTGACCAAGGTTGCTCAGATGTTAAGTGTGAGAGCTGAGATTCAAACTGTTCTAACTTCAAATTCAGCATCTTTCCCTCTGTACCATGGATTTGAAGTTGCTGATTTTAGAATCTCTGGATTTAAAGCCATTGGGTTTGGTACAGGAAACTGGGTTCTGGAGAGTTATAAAACTGTTCCTATCTTGAGACCGTGATTCCCAAGTACATCATGGAAAAATGAAAAGAAACTATATATTGCAAAATATTTTTGACAGTTCTCTTTGTGGTTGCAAGGGATGGTCATCACTTGGGGAATAGCTAAACAAATTGTGATATATGGTTGTGCTGGAATCTACTGAGTTATAAGAAACAATGAACAAGCTAATTAAAAAAAAATTTGGAAAGAAGTACAGGGGATAATGAACAGCAAAATGAAAAGAACCAAGAGAACATTATATACAGGTACAGATTTAATCCTTGAAAAATACCTTGCAAATATCACCACCAGAGAATGAAATAAAACATGGAAATATGAAAGACATAATCTATCTATCTATCTACCTATCTATCTATCTATCTAGTCATCTGTCTGTCTACCTATTTCTCTGTCTATTTGTCTCTCTGTCTCTTCTATCAATCTATCTTTCTGTCTATTTTTCTGTCTGCCTATCTCTCTACCCATCTGTCTGTTTGTCTATCTATCCATTTCCTAAATAATGCCTTCTATGAAGTAGGGAGGGGAGGAGAGGGACCGAGACACTTGTAAATAAATTCTATTAATTGAAAAAAATGATTAGAAAAAGAAAAAAAGGAAAACTCTGGGTTTGAATCCTTACTTCACTATTCACTACTTGTATGATTTTGGGCCAGTCTCTGGACCTCTGTTTTTTCACCTGTAAAATCTGGGAGTTAAACTAGATGACTTCTAGCTCTAAATTCAATATGCTTAGTTATATTGAGCTTTCAACTTGGAAACTTCTCTCCACTGATTCACATAAAATCAGCATGATACCTCTTCCAAATGACAGATAACTTGTATATCGGTCTGTCAAAACCCCAACAGTTTTTACCCTTTCCTCAGTATGGATCTTCTCTATAGAATTTTGACCCAATCTATCTGCTTTTCTTGCCTTTGTTCTCTTGTGGTATTTCTATTTCTTCTATAAGCTCCTCAGGGACTATCATGGTTAGATGAGTGTGGTAGTTCCATTATCCTTGATGGCAAAAAATAGCTTGTGGAAATGTCCCACCCCCCATTGTATTAATTTTTCTTCTGTTTATAATTGTTCCATTTTCATTTTTGGTTGTCCTTGGGATGACTTAGTTGAATGTCTTGCTAAACTTTCTTTAAGTTGGTCTTCCCTTTCATTACTTCTCTCTGATTTGTCAGTCAATACTGTTTATAATTTCCTACAGTCCTTCTTTAGAAGATATTATAGACAAGTTTATATTCTTGCCTGGTGTTGCCTTAGGTGGCCCTCTCTCTCTGTTCTGTTAGGCAAGTATTTGATGAATATTGATGAATATGATGAAACATATTTTATGAATAATGCACTTTCTGGGCTCTTTTGGTCTCCTTGTGTTAATTAACTTAAATTAGTTACATTCCTGGGTATTATTGCTATAGTTCATGTCAATGTTGTTTTTGTTGTCAATTTCCCGTTTTGGACTTTTAATGACTTATTTAAATTATTTAAGGTTGAATCATATTAATTCTGACACTTTTTCAATATTCTTTTTTCCTCCTTGATCATATAGGTGAGAGGCATAATTCTTATACCAATAAAAATCTTTTCCAGTTGGGTTAGGTGTGGGTAGTTTGATTTTGGGGATGCTATTTGGTGATCCATTTTTTCCATTTCCTACTGCTTCTGATAAACAAAGGATTTAAGCTATAGAGGAATTAAGCTTTTTAATAATCTGTATGCCATTGGTTATCATTATTTCTTTCCCATAAATCTTGGGAATTTCCCCCCATCCTCATCTTTTCCCACTGAAGTGTCTAAAGATTAGAGAAGATTCCTTTAATTTGTAAGGTTGATGAAGCATTTCTCTAGCACCTCACATCTTGTTGTTATTCAGTTATTTTTTTGGTCCTATCTGACTCTTCATGACTGTGTTTGGGACTTTTGTGATAAAGATACTGGAGGGTTTGACATTCCCTTCTCTAGCTCATTTTACAGAGGAGGAAACTGATGCAAAGTGGGGTAAGTGACATACCTAGGGTCACACAGTAAGTGTCTGTGGCCAAATTTAAACTTGGGTCTTTCTTCCTTGGTCCAGCCCAGCATTGTATCCATTGCACCACCAAACTGCCTACTCCACATCTAGGATCACCTCTATTGGTGCAAGAGCTGCAATTATTTTCATGGTTGCTTTTTTTTTTTTTGCAAATACTCATCATTTGTATCATATTATATGATAACTAAATGTCCATGAAATAATATTTCTTGCTGTCTCTGGGCATATTATAAAATCATAGGTTATTTTAAAATTTAAATGTACACATGGAAGACACCTCATCTGAGGAAGGCTTCAAAGATGCATCTTGTTCTATTAGCACAATGCTTTTAAAAAATCAATATGAAATAAACCCAATGGTATCTTATGTTTTCTTCAGCTCATATTTTTGTGCCTGTTATTCTTTAGAAAATCATCTATGAAAGCCAACCTATTCCCTATTCATATTTTCATTAAAAACACCCTTGATGGACATATAGATCATTCCCATAAAGCTTTTATAATTTAAAAAGCAGGCACATGAATTGGTTGTTGCTGATGCCATTCTGGTCTTCTTGTTTTGGTAAGAGCATTACCTTTGATTTTCCATCCATATTTTGTGAGTCTCTTTTCTCTCTTACAACTATCTGGGGAATCAAGTCCTGAGTGTTTTTAAAATTGTGTTACCTCTGATAGTTTTCTTTCATATGCCAATTTAGGATGAAGGGACAAAAGATCATAGATTTATAACATAAGGAATCTCATGTGACATAGACCATCTAATATTCATTTTACAGATAAGGAACCTGACACCTAAAAAGATTAATTACTAGTGACAAAGTATGACTGAGGAATGAACCAAAGTCCTTTGTCTACAAATCAAGTCTTTGGTTATTTCTAGCTATTCTTTCTGATTTCTTGTTTTGAGTATCATTACCACCTTTCTCTCTAACAAGTTGGTTGTTGTTGTTTGTCCTTCATTTTCTAAGAGGACCGATGACATGACAAAGTGATGTCTTGACTTGAACATGAGTTGGATTTAAGTGAAGCAGAATCACACCAAATTATCAGTCTCTCTCCTTCAAAGTCATGAAAGTACAGTGGCAAAACAAAAGTCAGAATGACCTGTGATGGCAATGTGACCTTGGCATCTTCAATTCCTAAAAAAGCTCTAAGCTCTCCACAATACCTGCTTCAGTTGCCTTCATGGCCATTGGAATTGTTCTCATCTGCCTTTCCAGGCTTGGAGTAGACATTGCCTCTAACTCATTGACAGATTTGAGATAATTACCCTCAACCTGGTTTAGCCTGTCTGCCAAGATGGTTTTACCAGGATGTGGCCTCTGAATATGCTACAGCTTCTTGGAGCCACAAGTGAGAGTAGGATACCAAAGAAGTATATCAGTTTAGGGAGGAATAACACCTTTGGTATGAGAGCTTGCTGAGTCCTTTTCAGGGCTGCTTATCCAACACATTGGGTACTGGAATGGTTAAGTCCAAGTGCGATGGTTCCATTACTATTGCTAATAGAAATGCTGTCTTCATAAAAATGACAGCAGATCTAGTTCATTTTGTGCTTATCATTCTCCAAGTTTCATTTACAAATCTCTTTACTTGGCCTACCTTAACTAGATCTCACTGTTTCCTCTAGATTGTTGTTATGTAAGATGATGGTCATTGTGCTCTAGTGTGACTTTTGCAAGTGACTTTGTACTACAATATACTAAGTGTTACAAATATTAAGTGTTACATTATAAAATATAAAATGAATGATTTTGATTACATAAAATTAAAAAGGGGTTGTATAAACAAAACCAAATGCAACCAAAATTAGAAGGAAAGCAACAAATTGGGGAAAATTTTATAACAAAACTCTCTGACAAAGGCTTAATTTCCCCAATATATAAGGAACTAAGTCAAATTTACAATAAAAAAAAATCAAGCCATTCCCCAATCAACAAATGGTCAAGGGATATGAACAGGCAGTTCTCAGATGAAAAAATCAAAGTTATCAATAATCACATGAAAAAGTGTTGTAAATTCCTCTTGATTAGAGAAATGCAAATAAAAATAACTCTGAGGTACCACCTTATACCTAGCAGATTGCCCAATATGGCAGCAAAAGAAAGTGATAAATGTTGGAGTGGATGTGGCAAAATTGGAACACTAATACACTGCTAGTGGAGTTGTGAATTGATCCAACAATTTTGGAGGGCAATTTGGAATTATACCCAAAGGGTTTTAAAAGAATGTCTGCCCTTTGATCCAACCATAACACTGCTGGGTTTATATCTCAAAGAGATCATTGTTATAATCAATCTCTGGGAGCTTGAAGTTCACTTTTGATTGACAGGTGAATCAGTTAGATAGAATGTTCCCAGAGAGGCATGCTGACTCAGGAGAGAGCAGTTGAGAACCCTAACAGAGGTTCTTGGGTTTTGACCTATCCTTGAGGCTAGAGATCAGTGTGGATCCTGGTCTTTGGAGATAGAGACTTACAAACTCAACCCTGAAAGCTCCTCCTGTGTTTCTTGTACTGTCATCAATCTGTATTAGACCACAATCTCTGTTTCTACTACCCCTAGATATTAGGAAGTTCATCATCTTAGTTATCTAGGCTTCCCAGGGCCTGGGAGGGATCCGGGAAGTGGGCAGGAGACGAAGAAGAGGGTGGAAAGGGTGGATATCTCAACTGATTAGGCTTAAGATCTACTAAAGAAGAAGCTGAAGATTTCACAGCAGTTTGCCTCCTCTGGTTTAGCCCTGGCCAGGCTGTACCAGAGAGAAGCTATCATCTTGATTCCTTCATTTGCCTGCAGTTAGAGATTCATTAGTATCAATTTAAAGTAGGGTCTCCTATTACCTCTATCCCACACCATTATCCTTCTTAGCAAATATATTTCAAGTTTAAAAGTACCTTCCTGAATTGGGAAGGGAGTCACGCAATCAAGATTACCAATGTTACCTCAGCTGAAGAGCCCAATAATTAATATCAATTAACCCCAGGTGGGTCCTGAAGGGATAAATACTTTGACCTAAAGGATCCTGCCTGGGCAGCTGTTATAAAGGAGAAGTGCCATCTTAGCATCTCTCTGTACTCCATCTTCATATACATTAAATAGATATTAGTGACCTCCTTTTAATATAACATCAAAGGGAAAAAGACTTGCACAAAAATATTTATAGCTGTGCTCTTTGTAGTGGCAAAAAACTGGAAAATGAGGGGGATTGGGGAATGGCTGAACAAATTGTGGTATCTGATGGTGATGGAATACTATAGTGCTGACAGGAATGATAGACTGGAGGAATTCCATGTGAACTGGAATGATCTCCAGGAATTGATGCAGAGTGAAAGTAGCAGAACCAGGAGAACCTTGTACACAGAGATTGATACACTGCGGCACAATCAAACCTAACACACTTTTTTACTAGCAGCAATACAATGATCTAGGACAATTCTGAGGGACTTACGAGAAAGAATGCTATCCACAACCAGAGAAAGAACTGTGGGAGCAGAAACTCAGAAGATGATTGATCATGTAGTTTAATGGAGATATGATTAGGGTTTTGATGTTAAAAAATCACTCTGCTGAAAATATGAATAACATGAAAATAGGTATGGAACAATGATACATGTAGAACCCAGTGGAATTGCTTGTCAGCTCCAGAAGGAGGAAAGGAAGAGGGGTGGGAAAAATCATGAATCATGGAACCATGGAAAAATATTCTAAATAAATTAATTAATTACAAAATAAAATTATATCACACAAAAAAGGGAAAAAAAGATTAAGCATTTCCTGGGTTAAATCATTGATGGTCTCTTTCAGCTTTATGGCTGCTCTTTTTTATGTACTGAACTGCTTCAAGATATGGATACATTTCAGTCCAAACCAATCAATCTTTACTGAGTGCTTATATGTGTAATGTATTGTGATAGGTGCTGCAATACAAAGATAAACTCAAATGAGGATTATAATGTGTACAAAAAGAAATAAATATAATCTGAGAAGGAATACAATATTGACTCCTAGAAGACCAGTTATAATCAATGTTTCCAATTTTGTTCATTTCCCATTTTTGTAGTGAATAGTTTATTTCAATGGACCAAGTTCAAAGGTTTCCAACTACATGTGTTGTTTCAGTTTTTTTCCTTTCTTCTAATTTGTTGTTTTCTTTGACATTTCCTCTAATCTATTACTGATCTGAAGGTACACAAATGACTGATTCTGAAATGATGGCTATATCTACAAATTTAGTAAGAGCTTAATAAATGTTGATTAATTTATATCCAGTTGCTTCCTGCTTGTTAAAATATAGTCAGTTTCATTTATTTTAAAGGATGCCATTACAGTCCCTCATCAGTATTCTCCAAAATTCTTCTTAAGGAAAATAATTGTAGTGTTTGGTGATAAAGCTCCTGTATATTTTATTTCTTCATATGGGGCCATCTTTTCTAATATATTTTTCTCCATCTTACTTATGCTCACTGTCTCCAAGTTTCAAGGTATTTGTTAACTTAATTTCTTCTCATATATAATATATATGCATATATATTAAACCCTTGCCTTCTGTCTTTGTATATGTTCTAAAACAGAAAAGCAGCAAGGGCTAGGCAATGTGGGGTTAAGTGATTTGCCCAGGGCACACAGGTAGGAAATGTCGGAGGCCAGATTTGAACCTAGGTCCTCCTACACTGGATCTGGCACTCTATCCACTGTGCTACTCAGTCTCCTCTTCGATTTTTTTCATATTTTTCACAGCGTTTTTCTATTTTTTTCACCCTCTACTACAAGCTTCAGTTCTTTTCTGTTTGATCCTATCTATACATTATGCACAATGCAAGGTAAGATGATTAAGCATTCCATGAAATCACATCTATTTGTTGCTTTAGGTAAATGATGAAACTAATTCCACCACTCCTTTATTCTCTTCTCTGAGGAGAAACTTGGAGCCATCCTTATCTATAACGATAACTCATTTTATCCTATTTTTTGATTTATAAGTGAAATTGTCAATGAGTGAGGTTCTGTTTCTGTAATTGTGTAACAAAGCAAGAGTTGGTTGTTGAATACCATCTAATTATATGTCTGCTTTGCAGAGACAGCTTAGTTCTCAGAGAGATGATTATTACCACCTAAGTTGCTCCTTAGACAGCAAATTCATATTTCCATTATCAGGGCATTTTTAGCTTTTGAGATCATGGTAGACCTCACTCTCTGTGTAGCCTTGAGGAGCACAGGCTTAAATCCATGTTATGATAAGATATTAGAGTAGAACTTTTGTTGAGAGAAACACTTTCTCCCCACCTCCATTCCTGACCCAGTGAGACATACAAAGTAACTATTCTGGTCTTATAAGCATTTTTTAAAATCCTTACCTTCTTTCTTAAAATTGATACTAAATATTGATTTTAAGGCAGAAGAACATTAAGAGCTAAGTAACTGGGGTTAAGTGACTTGCCCAGGATCACACAGCTAAGCAGTGTCTCAGGCCACATTTGAACCCAAGGTCCTTCCAATTCTCCTGGTGCTCCATCTACTGTACTGCCTCACTGCCCTGGTCTCCTAAGCATTTTTCATAAGCCTTAGCTCATCCTACATCTGAACCTTCCCAATATGATTTTTTAAAATTTTATGACATTCTTTTGCATTCTTTTTTAGTTATGTGTCCCTCCTTCTATCTTGGTACATATCCTTTTAATTCAAAACTATCTGAGAGCTACCTCCTTGTATGGCATTTCTTCTCTCTTTTTTTTTTCTTTTTAAGCAGGAGTCTGTCATTAGATTGTCCACTCCTTCAGAGCAGAGATTGTTTTATTTCCTTCTTTGTATTTGTAATCCCAGCACCTGAAGTGTGGAGGCCACATAATAAATGCTTATTGTCTGCTTAACTGCATTGTCAGAAATTCCCGTTGCAGAGCCTTCTACCTGTCACTAGTCTTCCCTTTTATGGAACTAGACCAACCCTTTGAAAATAGTTTCCTAAAATCTATACATCTGATATATCTTACTAGGCCTAGTGTCCTCATACTTGTTAATGAGTACACAAAGATGACATAGTCCCTTTTGCTCAAGATTCCAGTTATTTCACTGTCACTAATTCCTCCTTTTAGATCATAGTTTGGCACAGAGAAACAATTCCTTCATTCATTTATCTACCTTTGGAGTTAGCTAAAAACAATTTTTACTGTATTTTAATTCCTAAAAAGAATAGTCATTCTCCAAATGAGCGCTGTAGGATTTATGTGGGCTCGAAAATCAATGTCATAATTACAAGATAGAAGAAAGCTGATTTGGCAGTGGTTCCTTTCAAAATGATCTTGACGTCTTAACTGACCACAAGTTTAAATGAATAAATCGTACGGGGTGGTTGCTGCAAAAACTAGAGCAATCTTAGACTGTATGGATGTCTACTGGTAGATTCTAAAGTTGTCTATAGGTGTGGAGATCTAATCAATCAAATTATTTGATGCTGGGGGCAGCTGGGTGGCTCAGTGGATTGAGAGACAGGTCCAGAGATGGAAGGTCTAATGTTCAAATCTGACCTTAGACATTTTCTAGCTGTGTGACCCTGGGCAAGTCACTTAACCCCCATTGCCTAGCCCTTACCATTCTTCTGCCTTGGAACTACTACATAGTATTGATTCTAAGACGGAAGGTAAGAGTTATTTAAAAAAATAATTTGACTCTAGCCTTCATCTATTTCTATCCACTTCTGTGCAATCCTTTGCAAATGCCTTATTGAATTGCTGTATTTCATCAGTGAGAAGTTACAGAATAATTTGACTAATATCAGTATCTCACTTAGGCTTATAACAAACATTCATTTAATCTGCTGGTCAGAAAAAGCCTCATTGAAGTTGGTATCCAAGTAAAACTAGAGCTGGGAGATATACTATTAATTCATGACAAGTTTGGGAGTTTATGATCATAAAAATATTGTCACAATTATCTGGGCAAAGAGGATAGCAATTTGCTGTTATCTAGAATCTGAAACTCTACTAAACCTGCAGCCCCAATACCACAATGGGGCATTGATAAAATAGCACAGTGGCTATGCCCACATTGTGTTATCTGGAGTCATCTATCCAATACCCACCATTTTCAGTGTATTAAGCCTTTGGCACTTTATTTTGAGGACTCATATTGTCCTCTCTGTCTTCGTCTACTCTGCCATCTCACCTAGTAGGTGGTTCTGATAAGACAAAAAAGCAAATGAAACTGTGTCCAAATATCAGTTATAATAATCCTACTATCTTTTGTCCTGGTTAGACCACAGATGATATATAACATTCAACTTCAGGCACCACATTTCTTTTTTTAATGCTAGACAATCCTGCTTCCCAGGACTGATAAGTATTTATTTTATTCTAAAACATTTATTTATTTATTTATTTAAATTTTATTTTCCCCATGGTTACATGATTCATGTTTTTTTCCTCCCCTTCTTTTTGCCCTCTCCTAGAGCCAACGAGCAATTCCACTGGGTTTTACATGTATCATTGTTCCAAATCTATTTGCATTAATATTTGCAATAGAGTGAACATTTAAAATCAACATCCCCAGTCATACACGCATCAAACCATATGTTTTCTTCTGGATTTCTACTCCCACAGTTCTTTCTCTGATGTGGATAGTGTTCTTTCTCATAAGTCCCTCAGAATTGTCCTGGGTCATTGCATCGCTGCTAGTACAAAAGTCTATTACATTCGATTTTACCACAGTATATCAGTCTCTGTGTACAATGTTCTGGTTCTGCTGCTTTCACTCTGCATCAATTCCTGGAGGTTGTTCCAGTTCACATAGAATTCCTCCAGTTCATTATTGCTTTCAGCACAGTAGTATTCTATCGCTATCACATATCATAGTTTGTTCAGCCATTCCCCAATTGATGGACACCCCCTCATTTCCCTTTTTTTTTTGCCACTACAAAGAGTGAGGCTATTTTAAAAATTAATTATTTTTGTATATGCATTTTTCCTTATTTTCTCTTTGGGGTACAAGCCCAGCAGTGGTATGGCTAGGTCAAAGGGCAGGTATTCTTTAACGCCCTTTGGGCATGGTTCCAAATTGCCTTCCAGAAAGGTTGGACCAATTCACAACTCCATCAGCAATGCATTATTGTCCCAATTTTGCCACATCCCTTCTAACATTTATCGTTTTCCTTTACTGTCATAATGGCCAATCTGCTAGGTGTGAGGTGGTACCTCAGAGTTGTTTTGAAGTACAGTTCTCTAATTATGAGAGACCATGAAAAGTCTAGAAAACAAACTTTAGAAGGAAAGGTTGAAGGAGCTGAATGTGTTTTAGAGAAAAGAAGAAACCAAAGGCAATTATAAGAACTGTCATGATTCAGGCCCAGGCTGGTCTAGATGACCTCTGAAGTTTCTCCTAGCTCTGAGATTCTGCGATTTACATATCATCAGATATTCATTGTGATAATTCAAGGAGTCAGTGCACTTAGGTAGGCACCATGGTGGCTAGATTTGGAATCAGGAGGTCTGGGTTTGAGTCAGGACTATGGAACCCTGGGGAAGCCCCTTTGCCCTACTGAGCTTCATATTCCTCATCTGTAAAAAGGAGATGGCAAGAATTGTACTGCCTACATCACAGGGTTGCAGAGGGGAAAGCACTTGATAAACCTTAAAGGGCCATAGAAATGTGAATTGTCATTATTTGACTTATGATTAGTGAGTATTAAAATACAGTCAGAATTCTTTTCAGTCAAATACTAACCAGCTGCTAACTCATAAAGCATGTTTAGAGGATTGAACTCCCCATTTTCTAAAAGTTCTTTTATCCTTATTCCAGGAAAGCCATGAAGTACTACTGATGAATTTATTACAGTTAAGGAGAAAAATACACCGTAAACTCTCTCTGTTTCTTTCTGTCTTGAAGTGCCTTTTCTTGTTATATTACCATGCCCTACCACCAAGTCAAACCGAGTCTCTTGATTTATGCTGTACTCAGTGACAAGTGGCAAGCACTGCACAGAAACTTTGGAATGTTTAGTTGGTGTGTGATGGGGAAGAGACTCATGAGGAATTAAATCAAGGGGCTTAGTGCTGGTGCTTCAGGCAAACAGAAGCGATTCTGTTGGTAGGGGGTGTATATATATATGTGTGTGTGTGTGTGTGTGTGTGTGTGCCTATATACATACATATATAATGTATAGACACACATATCTTTACACACACACACAGAGTGTTTTTTTACACATACCAACAGCAGGATTTATTTGCTAAGCTTATCTTATATACCATACACATTTATATGCCCTACATATGTGTGTATGTACATGTACATACACACATATATATATATAATAAACTATTCTCTATAATTTGATGAAACTAATGCAATAATGTGCAGGTAAGTGTTTAATGATAATTTCCCTCAAAAAATGTACACATGACATACTTTTTAATACATATGGAAAAAATAGGAATGTTAATAACTCCCTTAGTGATTCCTAGTCTCAAGTTTTACAAAATCTTAACGTATTACTAATTATCTTAGGAGATTTCACAAGACTTTATGCCTTTAGTTTAAAATTCACTTAATTATTTCTAAAAATACCATACAGCCAAAGTGGGAAAATGTATCATTAAAGCAGTCAAACCAACTCCCAAACAGTTGTGAATCCCTGAATTAAATATTCAGTTCAGTTCAAGAAGCATTTATTAAAAGCAAATAGACAGTATGAAGAAAGGGAGATGCAAAGACAAAAACAAAGTGGAAGGGACAGGAAGTCAGTTCAGTGGATTGAGAGCCAGGTCTAGAGATGGCAGGTCCTGGGTTCAAACTCACTTCAGGCAGTGTGACCCTGGGCAAGTCACTTAACTCTCATTACTTATCCCTCACCATTCTTCTGTCTTGGACTCAATACTGTTATAAGGAACCTCTAACCATTATATCATCCACTAATATTTATTATTTACTCATTTCAATACACAGTATTGATTCTAAGATGGAAGGTAAGGTTTAAAAAAAAAAAAAGAACTCTGACCTTGAGGAGATTCCTCATGTAATAAGAATTCACGTGCCCACGGTCCTTTTAGGTTTACCAGGTGCTTTCCTTTGTATAACCTTGTAGTGTAGGCAGTACAATTATTGCCATGTCCCTTTTACAGATGAAGAATCTAAAACTCAGAGGGGCGAAAGGGCTTCCCCAGTGTTCCATAGTCCTGACTCAAATCCAGACCTCCTGATTCCAAATCTAGCCACCATGATACCTACCAAAATGCATTGGTTCCTTGAATTACTACATTGATTATTTGAAGATAGGAAAATCACAGAATCTCAGAGCTGGGAGAGACCTTTGGATGAACTACCCTCCCTATCTCGGACTCCTAGAATTCTTAGCTTCCATCTTCAACAAAGATGTCATCCCTTCTGGAAACCTGCTCTGGTAACAAGGTGGGTTTGTGTTTTGTGTAAGTTAATCAGGCTTCTGTTTGGCGATCAGTAGAGATTGTAAGTGGTACTCATTGATCATCTCTATGTGCAAGCAATGCCAGGGGCAGCACAGAACTGGACAGTGTGAGGGCAGCTGGGTGGCTCAGTGGATTGAGAGCCAGGTCTAGAGACAGGAGGTCCTGGGGTCAAATCTAGCCTCAGACATTTCTTAGCTGTGTGACCTTGGGCAAGTCACGTAATGCCCATTGCCTGGCCCTTACCACTCTTTTGCCTTAGAACCAATGCACAGTATCCATCAAAGACTGGAGGTAATAATTTTTAAAAAACAACACCTGGACAATATGAAGCTATGACAGAAGGCCACTATTCATTTGGGGGCAGGCGGCCTGATGATATTTGTACAACTACGTAAAGAAAGAATGATTTGAGTGGAGAGAAAGTGAGAAAATCAGCCACGAAGGGATCAGGAATGGGTTTCTATGGGAGACGGTATCTTTGTTGAACCTCAATGTAAGCTACTGATTCTAAGATTCATAGGTAAAGTGAATAGTTCATTGAAAGCCTGGGTGACAGCCTGTGCATGGAGATGAGACACAAAATACTGAGATCAAGAAACAGCAAATAGGTTAGTTAGGACAGAAGGCAGAGTGTGAGAAGAGAAGTAATGTGTAATAAGTATGAAAATGGAGACTGGAGCCAGACTGGAAAAGGCTTTAAATGTCAAGAAGAGGAGTTTCAATTTCATTCTGGAAGAATAGAGAACCACTGAGGATTTTCGAGCAGGGAAGTGACACGGTCAGACGTCTTCTTTGGGAAGATTATTTCCAGCAATAGTTATCAGTGATAATAATTTGGACAGTTAGGTGGCCCAGTGGATAGAGTACTGGGCCTGAAGTCAAGAAGACTCATCTTCCTGAGTTCAAATCTGGCCTCTGAAACTTACTAGTGCATGTGACCCTGGGCAAGTCACTTAACCCTGTTTGCCTCGGTTTCCTCATATGTAAAATAAGCTGGTGAAGAAAATGGCAAACCACTCTATCTTTGCCAAATAAACCCAAATGGGGTTATGAAGAGTCAGATAAGACTAAAAACAACTCAACAAACAAAAACAACACAGCCTCTTTATGAAAATGCATAGAGTTTTTAAAAGTTATAGTAGTCCCAACCATTGTAAGTGGTATGAATTTGAAAATGAGTTAGAGACTTGTCTCAAACATTAGTATTTCTTCACAATCTGTAAGAAATTATTCCTATCAAGTGTACAAGAAATTCAGAGGTGTTGACAACAGTATTTATTTCTCAAAGCTTACGAGTGGTTCTCTAAGTGACATGGAGTGAACAAACATTTCCAAGCCAACTGTCCTGAGTCTAAGAGAGCCACATGTCTGTGGCTTTGGTAAAATATATTGCTTAGAGTTTGAGATCCTGAATTCCTTTATGACTCTGAGTCACAACTCTCCGAAGGTTCAGTTTTATCAGGGGGTTCCTGTTTTGGGTCTGGAGGTAATGAGAAAATGGACTTGCTGGCTTTTTACTATTTCTTCCTTACCTTTTCATGAAGCCAAAAGGAAACCAGGCACGGTTGGCTGTATTTGCAAAATGCTTCATGTCTTTTTCCCCCTCCTTGTCTACCATTCATCAGCTTTAGAACTGAGGCAATGTGAGATGTAACAAGGTGGATTTGGGTTTCGCATAAACTAACCAGATTTCTGTTTAATCCCACAGAGGAGTGGTAGTCAGTGGAAATAATAAGTGGTACTCACCAATCAGTTCTATGACCAAGCAGTGTCAAGGGTGGCATAAAATTAGACAATGTGGAACTCAGGAGGCCACTAGTCAGCATCTCCATAATCTTTGTGTTTCTCTCTATGCGGGAAAATTGAAGTGAGACTATCCATAGACACCAGAATCTCTATCAAGTGCTCTGATATCCTGGGAATTTATTCATTCTGCTTTCTGAAGGCAGCATGGATGAGAGTACTGAATTTGAAAGGGATTCACCTGAGTCCTATGATCCAGACTACTCCATATAGGGATCTACTCTCCCCTTGATTGGTAGGTGAAATGCTACAATATTGACATTTCTGAGAACAACTTTTGTATTTAGAAAAGACAATTCTTTGAGCCTGAGCAGAAGTCAAGTGAAAAAATATTTATTAAGTGTTGACTATATGCCAGGCACTGTGCTAAGCTCTAGGGATACAAAGAAAGTAAAAAATAATTCCTGCCCTCAGGAAACTCACCAATGAATAAGAAGAGCAACATACACACACGCCAAAAAACCAAACACATGTACACAAGATATATGCAGGTTACCCTGGAGATTAATCTCAGAGAGAAGGCAATGACATTGGGAAAATTGGTGACTGGTGTAAGAATAATAATAAGAGCCAGCCTGTAACCAATGTTAGGGATAGAAAGGAGATAGAGTCTATGTAGGGGGTGAGACTCTCTTCTAGCTCTCCCCTCCTGCTGTACATGCACACTGCTGAGACTTCGAGGGGGCGTCACCCTGAAACTGGGTGACCTGGATGGTTGTGTCACCCCACAGGAGTTGGAGGCGAAGCTTCTCTATAAGATGAGGTATTGGGTACCCCAATCCAATTCTGAATGAGGATGGAGTTCATGCAAGCCTCCCCCGAGGTCAGTCAACTTCACAGTGGGTGGTCTGGCTTCAAGATGGAGGCAGCCAGACCAAGCTGCGATTCCCCTCCCCCTCATCTCTCAGGCACTCAGGAACGCTATCTGACTAATGAATATCTTTTATTAATATCAATATAGGGAAAGGGGTGAAGGGCAGAGGGATTTTGGGATGCCCTCTTCTTTCTATGGGGTCTGTCACTCCGGTGGGAACCTTTGGGGATCCCACTTCTAAGCATCTCCCCTCGCCCCTTCTCCTTCAGTTTCTATTTCTATTTCCTATTTCTATCCTTTTCTATAATTGCAAGTCAAACCAGAAAGGGTCTCTCAGCAAGGTTGAGTAATGGGGGAAAGAGTCTAAGAGATGGCTCCCAAAATGGATCCCAAAACTTAGCTGACTCATTGGTTTGAAGTCTTGCTGGGTGAGATGCGATGGAATCTTTGACCAGGGAATCAGGGTTTTAGTGTCCAAAGAAAGATCCTCAGGAAGTCCTCAGGACTGGATTTGAGCCGAGATGTTCTCCTCCTCCCTCTCTCAGTCCTCTGCCAGAAGTCCCTCTCTCCTCTTTCCTCTCCTGGAGAATTACTCAGAATCCTCTCTGGTCCCAACTGTCAGTAACTATCACCAACAGCCTTCTTCTGGCTCTTTTTGTCCCATCCTCCATCCTTACATTGGGAAAGCCATCTTGAAGATGATGAATTTTAGCTGAAACTTGAAGGAAACCAGGGAAACTAAGGAGGCATAGGTAAGAAAAGAGTAAATTTGAGACATGGGGGCCAGCCAGTGTAAGTACCCTGAGTTGGTATATGGAATAACTTCTGGGAGGAACAGCAAGGAGGCCAATCACTGGATATCACTGGAGAGAAGAATAAATGGGGAATGGGGTGGGGGAGTAAAGTGTAAAAGACTGGAAAGATAGGAAGGGGATAGGTTATGAAGGCACTTTAAAATCCAAATACTGTATGCCATTGATTGAGAAATCTAAGCGAGACCTCTGCAGAAAAGATTTTCATTTGACAAGGGCATGTTGAAGAAAATGGAAATACAATAATGAAACCTCATAAGCCATCTAATCTGTTCCCCTTATTTTATAAATGGGGTAACTGAGGTTCATTGAGGTCAAGTGATTTGCCCAAAATAATGCAGGTGTCAGAGGTGAGATCACAACCTCAGTCCTTTGACTCCACCAGAGTCAATCATTGTTTATCTACATTTTGGCCCATTTGATAAAGTCATTTATACTCTTCTTGTGGAGAAGATAGAAAGATGTTCAACTCTGTCTAATCAATAACTTGATATGCTTACCAAAATTTCCCAGTGAAACAAAGGGTTACTGACTTGCTGGTAGAATTAGGATTTGAAAAGATCTCAGCAGGTTGGAAAATTAGAGCTGTCTCAAAGTGAAAGTTGCTGTCTGAGAAGGTATTGGATTCCTCATCATTTTAGGTCTTTAAATAGATACCGGATGAACAATTGTCAGATACATTTAAGACAGGGATTCTTATCCAGCACAGATTGGTTGAGGTTCATTCCAGCTCTCAGATTCTGTGATTCTGGGATAGGTAGCTGAGGAGATATATTTTTGGTTCTAAAAGCTCTGAAATAATATTCTACTTCCTCTGAAGGTAAGCGTGATTGAGTACTTTTAGAGTGACTTAGGGGTAGTTTGTAGACAAAATCAGGAAGAATAATCAATAGTCACCTGGGGAAATGGAGGAAAGAGTTGGCTGGGTTAACTTTTCAGGAGGCCTACTCCCTGGAATTTTTTTGGGTAAAATATCCTGTGTCCTTTCCTTACCAACTTCTAGGACTTGAAGCCTGGTCCATCTTATGATGGATCTGCTAGAAGTCTTTATCTTTCCTCACCTTAAAGCCCAGTCTCTTAAAAAATGATCCACTTTCCTACTTTCCTTAACCTCACCATCACCCCTATCCTCCCCCTTTCCCATATGCCAAGTCCCAGTTATATAATGTATGTTTCCTGGCACATTTGATGTTATTTTAGTTAATATTTAATGACATTTTTTTGTATTATTCTGCAACACTTCTTATCTTATATGTCCTGGAATGCATTCTTTATACCTCCTATATTATCTTTACCCCTGGATATTACATTTCTGACAAACATGGGTTCTGGGAAGATATTTGCATTGTTAATATAGTTATTTCCATATAGGAATCACAGAAATCACAGAATGTTGCAGTGGGAAGAGACCGCAGAGATCATCTAATTTAACCCATACTTGACCAAATATATGGGCATTAACACATCTGCTGAGGGGTCACCTAGACTTTACTTGAAGACCTTCAGTGGGGGATCCCATTACCTCATAAGAGAGCCCATTTGAAATCTCTCTCTAGGAAATAAACTCAGAGGATAATGGGTAAAGTTGAAGGGAAAAGGGAACAAGCATTTATTAAGTGTCCACTTTGGGCCAGGCATTGTGTTAAGTGCTTTACAACCATTATCAATCAATGGGATGTCTTTTATCAGTCAATGAACTTCTCACTTATTGGAGGTCTTTAAGTAGAATTTAGATGACCACTTGGGGTGAGAATTCCTTTCCAGGTATGAATTGAACTGGATTCCTGCTGAGGGCCCTTCCAACTCTAAATTTTGTGATTCAAGTACATGTTAGTACTAAACTTAGGAAAGCAGAAATTCTTTTCATGGGATAAAGAAGACTAGGATGCCAAGGACAGAGATCCGGGAACATTGCCTGTTAGAAACGAGGTGCCATTAAAGGATATACTCTAAAGAAATTAGTTCTTCAACATGTTAATGATCTCTCAGATGCTTAAAAATTATTGAAGATCCCCAAAGCTTTTGCTTGTTTGGGTTATATTTATCTATATTTATTATATTAGAAATTGAAATAGAAAAATTATTAAAATATTTGATATTTTAAATTAACAATAAAACCAATACATGTTAACATAAGTTCTTTATTTTTATGAAAATAACTTTATTTTTCAAAACAAAAAATGAATGAGAAAAGTGGTGGTGTTTTACATGTTATTACACATATATACATATGTCTATATATGTGTGTGTCTTACTTAATAGAAGAAATGTAGTTTTTCATATCTGCTTCTATATTCAGTCTATTGTGATATGTTGTTTTGGTTAAAGTTCATGAAAAAAATCTGAGCTTACTTACACAAATATGTTGTTATTTGTTTCTTTTCTTTATCTTCTTTTTTTTTTTAACCCTTACCTTCTGTTTTAGAATCAAGAGTGATAAGGGTTAGGCAATTGGGGTTAACTGACTTGACCAGAGTCACATAGCTAGAAAGTGTCTGAGGTCAGATTTGGACCCAGGTCTTCCTGACTGCAGATCTGGCTCTCCATCCACAGAGCCACCTAGCTGCCCCCTTCCTTTATTTTCTAAAAGTATCAATAATATCACAGTGGTGGATTTGCTCTTGAGTTAGATTTAAATGAGGAAGAGTTGCACAAAGTCAGCTTTACTCTTTTCCAGAATTATCGAAGTCCAGTGGCAAGGCAAAAGTTAGGATGACTGCACTGGCCCAGAATGCAAGGGATGACTGTGGCATCTTCTATGTCTGATCAAGCTCTAAGTGCTCCACAGCACCTGCTTCTGCTGCCTTCATGACCCTTAGAACAAAGTGTTCTCATTCGCCCATTATGCCAGAGGAAGCCTTCACACACGTGGGGTCTGCATTTTCCTAAATCACTAACAGGTCTAAAGATTTTCTGTTACCGCCAACCTGGTTTGGCCTGACTGCTAAGACGGTTTTCCTGGGCTGTGGCCACTGTGCATGCTTCAGGCTTTTGGAGCCACAGGTGAGAGGAGTGAAAGTTAGACACTAAAGCTGTATGAGCAGTCCTTACACCAGAAGTGCTAGTCCTTCTCGAACACCCCATAAACCCCTACACATATAGATAGGTAGTTGGGAAAGGGTTTAGTATTTTTGTGGACAAGTAATGACTTCGTATTATTATGAAAGTTGTTTTAATCTTGAGGACCCCCTGAAAGGGTCTTAGGGACTCTCAGGGGTTCACAGAGCACATGTGGAGAAGTATTACTCTAGAATTACAAGAGGAGGTAAACCATCCAAGAACTGAAAATCCTACCTTAAATTCCAAGCCAGAGAACTGAGGAGCAGCTTTTAAATCATTGCTACTGCCTAAGGTGAGATGTGACAAAGGAAAATCATTGCAGATTTCTAAGAATTAGCCACATGACTAATGGTTGGCACATTTTAGAAGGTTTCCTGTTCAGGTGAGGGTTGGACCAGATATATCTGTAGTGCCTTATTTCTCTGAGGTCCTATGATTCCAAAATCAGGATGGGCAATTCTTTTTTCACTTGGAACAGCTTATTTCTTTGGAAATCTTTGCAAGGAATCATTGACAAATGTTCATTTGCTAGCTTATTAGTTTTCTGAAAGAGAGAAGCCTTTAGCAATGACATACATTTAGTCTGGCCTTGGGTTTCACCTTCAGAAAATTCTGGTTTCTACCGAATCAAAATACCATTCTCTGGGGGTAAAGCTCTGAGAAAATACAGCACAAAGACACTTTCTCGTTCTTCCACGGGGCCATTCTTGGCGCCAGTGTGAATATATGTTCTCCTAGGAAACAGATAATATTCCCTTTTACTTAGCAAACAGAGACCAGAAGTATCACGCACAGTTTGAGTTGGGTTCTCACTTAAGTTGGCCAAATCATTGGGATCAATCTGTATGTAGTTAAGCTGCTGAGGTCAGCAGAGTTACAGATGTATTATTTTTCCTTTGTATTAGAAGCAATATGTTGTAATAAACAGAATGCTGGTCTTGGAGTCAAGGCGATATGGAGTCAAATTTGGAAACTAACACTTACTAGCTAGTTAACCCTTGGACAAGTCATTTAATTTCAGATAATATTCAGGTAATCCCCTAAGATTTATTCAAAGCATTCTAAAAGTCTCTAAAAAGCGAACTGGAATAGTCCAGCATGAGTTCTTTTTTCTTTAAACCTTTACCTTCTATCTTGGAATCAATACTGTGTATTGGCTGGCTCCTAGGCAGAAGAGTGGTAAGGGCTAGGCAATGGGGGTTAAGTGACTTGCCCAGGGTCACACAGCTGAGAAGTGGCTGAGGTTAGATTTGAACCTAGGACCTCCCGTCTCTAGGCCTGATTCTCATTCCACTGAGCTACCCACCTGCCCCCTTAGCATGAGTTCTTTTGATGAACCCATGCTAACTCTTAATGGTCACCCCATTTCTTTCCACAGACTTGCAAACCATCTCTTGCTTTATGTAGACCCTCATTTCCTGGGCTTTTGATATTTCCTCATATTCAACTAAAACCAGAAAAATCACTCAAGGGTAGCAAGGAAAAAAACCTTTAAGTCCTTAAAGATCACATGCTCAGGTGGAGGTTGAAAGATTGGGATTACTCTATCTATGACAGTGTACCTAATATTGTTTTTCTTAAAGGAAAAGGAAATAGGAACTTAATTATATTGATTATGAACCCAGCAAGCCCTGGCTGAGATAAAGAAGCAGATAAAGCTGTTGCTTATTTTTGGTGAAGTGACCAGGAATAATAAATTATTCTTTCAAAACTGATTTCACTGTGTTTACTTTAAAACATCTTTGGCTCTTTTCATAAGAGTTTTAGGCCGTCTTATCGCATTTTTTAAAAATTTAAAACCCTTACCGTCTGTCTTGGAGTCAATACTGTGTATTGGTTCCAAGACAGAAGAGTAGTAAGGGCTGGTTGATGGCATTAAGTGACTTGCCCAGGGTCACACAGCTGGGAAGTGTCTGAGGCCAGATTTGAATGTAGGACCTCCTGTCTCTAAATCCACTGAGCTACCCAGCAGCCCCCCACCTTATAGTATTAAAGAAAGTAAGCTAAGATATTATACTTGAACCTTCTCACATGGTTAGGTGGATAGAAGGTAATAGGATTATGGGGCAACTGTGTTCTCCGGGAGGAATAAAGTCTATATGAAACCCCTCATTTATTTTTCTCAGCAAGTCGAAAGTTTGGGTGCACAGCCTTTACTTTTTATCTTAGTAACAATTCTAAGACAGAAGGACAAAGGCAAAGCAAGTGGAGATAAAGTGACTTGCCCAGAGTAACACAGCTAGAAAGTGTCTGGCCACATTTGAACCCAGATCCTCTTGACTTCAGGCCTGGCTCTCTAGCCAATGTGGCAATGCCCAGTGCCCCATTGCATAGTTTTAATATATATTCATAAGAATCAGGATTTTTGTGGTTGTTAAGTCATTCAGCCAAGTCTTACTTTTTGTGACTCCATGGACCATAGTATGCCAGGTTCTTTTATCCTCCACTCTCTCTCTTTAAAAAAAAAAAAAAAAAACAAGCAAAAAAACACAAACAAACCCATACCTTCCATCAATGCACAGTATTTATAGACAGCAGAAGAGTGATAAGAGCTAGGCAAATAAGATTAAGTGACTTGCCCAGGGTTACACAGCTAGGAAGTTATAAGGTAAAATTTGAACCCAGGGTCTCCTCTCTTGAGGCCTGACTTTCTATCCACTGAACAACCTAGTTGCCCTGCATCCTTCATTTTTGAAGAAAACATCATGGTGTTGATGTCTTGACTTACAGGTGAATTGATTTTAAGTGAGGCAGAATTGTACAAAGTCCTCAGCCTCATTTTCTGTTCCAGAGCCATCTAAGTCCAGTGGCAAGACAGAAGTCAGGATGACTGGCGATGGCCTTGGATGCAGTGGATGACCCTTGCTTCTTTGAAAGACTGACCAATCTCTAAGTGCTCTGTAGTGCCTGCTTCAGTCACCTTCATACCTATTGGAATGAACTGTTCTCATCTGATCATCCTGCCAGGAGGAAGTCTTCATATGCTTGGAGCAGACATTTCCCTAACCTCACTCATGGATTTAAGGCTGGTTGTTTACCCTCAACCTGGTTTAGCTCATCTGCAGAGATGGTTTTACCAGGGCGTGGCCATTGTACATGCTACAGGTTCTTGGTGCCACAGGTGAGAATTAGGTGAAAGATGGACACGAAAGGTGGTTGGCCACTTAAGTGATCATTAAGTGTCAGGGTGTGAATTCAGGACTTCCAGACCCCAAGTCTGGCACACTTTCCACTACTTGGGGTTGCTCAATTCTCTTCCTTTGGGCCACTGCAGAGAGTAGGGGTTCTATGAATACCTGTTGTTGATGTTGTTGTTTGCTGTTGCTGACTAATCTTAAGAGAAAGGATAGGAAGCCAAAAAATGCCCACTTTTGTACTTTGTGCCACGCTGCAGTAGCAAAGGAGAATCAGACAATTGGGAATACAATTTTTTCTTAAGTGCAACCTTAGAGTAGTCTGAGCTATGCCCTAGTTGAAGGAAATACCCTTGAAAGGAAACTGTTAAAAAATGATTATAAATCACAATAGCTCCAGGGACAGTTTAATAACTATCTAACTTTTTATTGGGAGAGCAAGAGACATGGCAGCTTTTTCCTTACAGAATTTTTCAAATTTTTCCCAGAGGGGAGATGCTATCAGAATCACTAAGATAACTCTTTAGAGTAAAGAGCTAAATTCAACCAAGTAAACTCATTTTCCCTTATGCTCCAGGGTTCTATTTTACCAGAATTCATGGGAAGAAGAGTAAAAAATAAAAACAAAAAACAAACTTCTCAGCTGATCCCTCCCTGTAACAGCATCAAGATAGAACTGAATCTCACACATCATTAGCCATATCCCACAACAGATTTCAGAGAAGTATAATCCATCGCACCCTAGAAAGATATCAATCCAAGATTTTCCTTGAGAGAAAAGGTTAGACTTCTGAAAGTAGGAGAATAAATGGTTTTCAGCAGTATGCTTTACACGAACCAAAGGTCTCACTAATTAAAAAATATCTTCTAGCTGTCCGAGTTTCTGAAATTAATTCCTTTAGAAATCTTTCTGTGAATTCTTTTTCAAAATGGAAATGCTGCTAGTAGAAGTATTATTTATCCAGTCTGTTAATGAATTAGTAAGAGAGCAGAGGCTGTTTTTTGTTGTTGTTGTTGTTGTTTTATTGATAGTTCCTAGTCCATAATAAGTGTATAAAAATTCTGGTTGATTGATGTTTCCTGTCTATAATCTTTTCCCAGTTTGCATAAATACTGAAATTTGACTTTTAAAAAACCCCTGAAATAAAAAGTCTTGGAAACAGGTCTATGCCAACTCAAATTTAAGACCCTGAGATAAAAGGTAATCAACTTTGA
The DNA here is from genome assembly GCF_016433145.1 of Gracilinanus agilis. NCBI lineage: Eukaryota > Metazoa > Chordata > Mammalia > Didelphimorphia > Didelphidae > Gracilinanus > Gracilinanus agilis. Next base: position 542,380,199 of record NC_058130.1, on the reverse strand, counting down.
GAGTGCAACTGAACCTTGTTCATTCATTCTTCCTGCACCTTCAGCTTCATGGGTTTGGTGTGATGTGGTCAAGTAGTTCAGATGCTCACAAATTGAGACTCTTTGCTTTAGTCTCCAATCTGATGGTAAGAGTTTACACAATTTATTTACCTTTTAATTTCAAGTCTGCATGGGAAACACAGACAGACACACACGCACACAACTTTATCTTATAGATTTTATATATGCTATAGATATTATATATAGAATTGTTTTGTTTGTTTATAGTGCACTGACTATTGTCTTCTCCATTAGACTATGAGGCTCTTGAGAACAAGGACTATAGTTTACTTTTTGTTACATCTCCAGCACTTAAGATAGTGCTTGTCATGTAGTAGATATTGTTGACTAACTGATCTGAGGACCATTTGGCATTTTTATATATTTCCATGAGACACTGTGGCCAAAAATATTCATCATTTGAAAGACAACTTTCTGCTGATAAGTTTCTCTGTACTTAACTAGGCTGGTCTTTGGACTGCAACAATCAGTTAAGTTATAGAGAATATGTAAGATCTTTCTATATCTGTTCTTTCGTGATCTTTTAGAAATTAACTCAGCGAAAGAAAATATTACCTTGAAAGTTCTTCTGAGACAGAAATGTCCCTGTATAAATAAGACTCTAGAAAAGATGTGACTACGGCCACCTGGTTCTTAGAAGATCACCAGAGAGATACCAGACTGAGTGCAGGCATTTGATTGGCTCAGTACTCTAGACTTCAGGTCTCCTGAGCTACAGTGATCCAGCAGCCTCCAACAATCTGCACAATAATCAATTTCTGCAATCTGACCTTTGAATATTCCCTCTGCCCCCAATGCCAATACTTTGCCAATCATGATGGCTTTGTCCTGAAGCTAAGCTACTTAGCAGTAACAGTGTGAGCTTCCTGGTCATCTGAAAGACATTTGTTTCCTAAGTTAAGACTTTTTCACACCACGTGGAAGATAAACAACTGTCTAGTTCCTTTATACTGCTATCAAAAAACTGAAATTATGGTAAAATGCAGTCATTTCTTTCCTGAGTTTCCAATTTTTGTTGAGTGTTTCATTCAAAGAAGAGGTCTCTTGAGTAATAATCAGGATCTATTTCAAGTTCCAGAAGAACTTGATTGCTTAGGACAGGATTTTCCAAACTAAGGGGGTGTTTCCTTCTTGGGGGTTTTGAAGGAAATTCTTGGGGGGAGGTTGCAAAACAATGACACAAACTATTGTATATATTTATTGTAGAATTCCCACATCAATAGGTCCCCCTTTTTCAATGCAAACAAAGGTCAAATGAGAGTCAACAGAAAAGAGACTGACATAGAAAATTGACACCAGCTGGCAGTTAATACAACTGAGAGATGCTTATTTTGTTACATATTCGTGATATATTGTTGAAACTGATGTTAGGAACGATTTGTTATTCTGAAGATCTATTGATGGTAACACCACATCAAGAGAAAACTTTAATATAATTGGCATATTTTAAAAATGAAAACTAAATTATGTGGGAAAATAATAAAATGTGGAAAAATTATATTGGATATAACCAAGAGAGTTCAGTCAATGTCAAGACAAAATGGTAGACCTATGAATGCTAGTGAAAAATGTGGTCCCTTCCTCAATTTAGAACTACTGTAGGCTTCCAACATAATAACTTAGATGAAAATTCATGAGTGAGGAGCTACATATAGTTTTTCAGGTTGTTAAAACAGCAATCTATTTTTAAAACCACAAATTAAAAGGAAGACTATAAAAATGTGATTAAATGGAGGCAGAGCACAAGACAATTCAACATTATTATGAAACATGCATTTTTCATGCCATAGCAGTTTTAAGGGTGAATTTCAAGAAAAAAATGGGGTAGCTAGGTGGCACAGCCTAGAGACAGGAGGCCCCGGGTTCAAATTTGGCCTCAGACACTTTCTAGCTGTATTACCCTGGGAAAATCACTTATCTCCAATTGCCAAGCCCTGCTCTTTTGCCTTGGAACTGATACTTAATATCTGTTGTAGGACAGAATGCAAAGGTTTTAAAATAAAGATGGAATTGCCATTTTTCTTAGTGACAATAATAAAGATGAGAAAGAGGAATTTAATACAAAAATTTCCTCCTGTTATATTTAATGGATATTTTTGGGGAAAAATTCTGTCTATTGGATGTCTCACATTAGATTCTCTGTATGTATCTTAAACTCAACAATGCCCAAACCTGAATTCATTATCTTTTGCCCCAAACACTCCCTTTCTGCCTAACTTCTTTTTACTTTTTTAGCATTATTCTTGCAGTTACCCAAGCTGGCAACTTAGGTGTTGTCATTAACTTCTCACTCTCCTTGCTCCATCCCTCTTTTCCTTCAATCTTTTGCCAATTTTACCTTACCAATTTGTTAATTTTACCTTCTTTCACATCTCTCGCACGAGCCTCCTTCTTCCTCTGACATAGCCACCAGACTGGTACAGTCCTTCATCACCTCACACCTAAAATTTCACAATAGCCTGATGGTTGGTCTCCTTGCCTCAGGTCTTTCTATATTCCAGTCCATCCTCCACTGGGCTACTGAAGTGATCTTTCTAAAGCTGGAACCTGACAATGTCACTCCTTTAGTCCACAAACTCCAATGACTTTTTATTGCCTCTGGGGTCAAATATAAAATCTTATTTGGCTTTGAAAGTCCTTTTTACCTTGATCTCTTCTTACCTTCCCAGGTTTTTTTTTTAAAAACTTTACTTCCTTCCATGTACTTTCAGAGAAACTAACCTCCATGCTTGACCTTCATCTCATGACTCAAGGTATTTTCACTGGCTGTTTCATAGGATTGGAATGTTTTTGGTCCTCTGTCTGACTCTGGGCTTCCTTCAAGTCTCAGCTCAAATTCTACCTTCTACAAGATGCCTTTTTCTGGTCTCCCCTTAATGCTAGTTTGTTCCCTCTGAAATTAGCTTTGAATTTTGTTGCTGTTGCTGTTGCTGTTGAGCCCTTTCAGTTGTCTGATTCTTTGTGACCTCATTTGGGGTTTTCCTGGCAAAAATACTGGAGTTATTTGCCATTTCCTTCTCTTGCTCACTTTAAAGTTGAAGAAACTGAGGCATACAGGTTTAAATGACTTGTCCAGGGTCACACAGCTAGTAAGCAGAGGCGATGTTTGGATGGGTCTTCCTGACTCCAGACACAATGCTCTTTTCACTGAGCCACTTAACTGCCTGCTGAAATCTTTATATATAGTCATTTACTTATTCTGCATTTTATGTTCTGACCCCCCCCATGAGAAGAATGACTATTTTTACTTCTTTTTATTTCCCTAATACATAGTCACAAAGTAGTGCTTAAGAAATGCTTGTTGATCTGAATTGATTCTAAATAAATGAGGACTAGAACAAAAATTTCACATTTTTCTAATTACAATGTATGTCATGAAGTCATATTTTAATCATAGATTCATCAAAGCATAAGGAATTAATGTGGATAAAAAGTTTTAACATTTATCCTGTGACTCAGAAAGATAAAAGTAACTACATGTATTGAAAAATTATTGATGGCTACATATGTGTGTATACATACATATATATAAATATATATATAATTTAATTTCATTTTCCCCAATTTTGGAATCATTTCCCTTGAAAATTAATTGCTTGACTACTCTGTAGAAACAATTATTTTTTGTTTTAAAGATCTATATGGGGGCAGCTGGGTAACTCAGTGGATTGAGAGCCAGGCCTAGAGATGGGAGGTCGGTCCTAGGTTCAAATCTGACCTCAGACACTTCCCAGCTGTGTGACCCTGGGCAAGCCACTTAACCCCCATTGCCCCTACCTCTTACCATTCTTCTGCCTTGGAGCCAATACACAGTATTGACTCCAAGATGGAAGGTAAGGGTTTAAAAAAAAGATCTATATATTTCAGATATTAATTGATTAGGAACCTCATTGCTGTGGACAAATATGATGCATCTGATTTTACTCCTCCCAAAACACATTAAGGCAGTGATGGGCAAACTATGGCCTGCGGGCCAGATACGACCCCCTGAAATGTTCTATCCAGCTGCAGGACATTATTCCTTATCTGATGAATACAATGAGTAGGATACAATACAATGAAACTTCGAAACAGACTGAAGGATGAGCATTTCCTTAACTTTGGCCCCCTCTTTAAAAAGTTTGCCCATCTTGTAAGAGTATGTGTGAAATGGCTTTTGAATTTGAAGGATCTTATGTTTTGGCTACAGATTCCTAAAGAATTCCTTGACTTATTAAACAAAGCAATATAAATTTTACATCTGCATGTCTTCTCTGGGTGAAAAGTTTTCCACTGTAATTGTTATAAAGATATAACATCAATCTTCCTTACTTGAAAAAGCCTCAGTATTAATATCATCAGTGACATCATATTTGAGAAACTTTGTGTCAAAAAGTAAACAGAATCATCACATTAATATTAAGGTAAGACAAACATTTAAAATATTTTTATAAATAAAAAATTTATGTATTTTTGCAAATTTTTATTTTATGTTAAAGATTTTTTGTGTGTGTTAAAAGCAGAAATAAATTCTTATTCATAGTGGGCTAAAATTTGAGTGCTACTCAAATTATTTATGTAGGTTGTTTTATGAAAAGTTTTTCTTTTGGCTGTGGGCATGTAAGTGTGTGACAATTGCAAAAAACAGAAGGAGTGGTAAGGGCTGTCACTTCATAAATCTGGAAAATCTAGATTTCAGATAAATCTGAGCAAATATTGCTATGACAACAGAGTGAACCAATAGGATGATTTGCTTATTAACTTCTTCTCCCTAGAAGTAGACAAGAGGGCTGCCAGGAAACCCATACTGATCTTTCATGTCCAGCCAATCTAAAATCATAAACGTTGATACGTAATTCTTTGTTGGATATGTGGTGGATCCTGGGCATAGTGGGGCCGGCTAGATCCAGTTTCAGATCCAGCCTCAGATTCCTATTAGCTTTGGGACCCTGGGCAAATCGCATAACCTCTCTGAGTTTGTTTTCTCATGTGTAAAATGAAGATAAATAATAGCACCTAGCTCTCAAGGTTGTTGTGAGGCTCAAGTGCCTTAAAACTATAAAACTGAGGGAACTGAGGGGATCAGAGCAATAAGTAACAGTGGTTAATTGTTGGAATTGAGTGAACCACAAGGGACTCCATCTTGCACCTCAATTCTGGAGCTAGTTCACTTCCCTTTCTAATCAATTATGAGCCTTTTCCAAATTCTGTTCTGTGAAAAAATTTTGCTCATTTGTGGGAATTGGGAGAAAAAAGCTTATTATACAGTTTGAACTTAGTCTTGCATGGCAAGGATACTGGACCACGTCTCCCTTTTGTTTTGAGACCAGTAACCAAGAGCCCATATTACCTTGACAAGAAATACAATCAGATCCAAAGATCAGTATAAGGGGTTTCTCCTAATTATACATCTCAAGCAACCTGGGAGGAACAGGTCCTGACAAGATGGTGGACTTCTTGTATAAGCCCATATCATGGAGTAAAAAGAAAAGAAAATTGAGTTGTTTCATGTTCTTAGCTTAAGCTCCTTTTCTCCATATCCACATCAGCAGGGCATGACAAGGAACATATGATAGGGTGGTCCTTTAAGAGGCTGACAGGTAAAATTGCTTTTCTTTAATATGAATGATTGGGATTGTAAATTGCATTCCAATCAACTGATTCTAGGAACTCGATTATAACTCTCTAGGAACCGCCCAGTGGTGAATGAGGGGGCTAAGGGGGTTAGTAGGGTGGGACTGACACACATTAATAAAAGGGATGCTCCCATTCCTTGTACTTGCTTGCTGGCTATAACACTGGCTCAGGAGTACCCATCCTCACCAGGATGAAGTAAAGTCACCTTTGCCACATTAATGCTGAGTTCAAGATTCTTTTGAGTCAGTCCTCATTCCTCTCACAACCCATATGTCTTATCTGTTAAATGACTCCAATGATGAGCAATCAGTTATTGTTTCCAGGTTTCTTTGATTGTTTATAGACACTGATTGGGGAGTGGAATTCCTCCTTTTCTGAATTCAGGAAATTATACCTGTTTAACCCTTTTCAACTCGGAAAGTCCGTAAGTCTTTGCTCCAATTAAAAATCAGATTATTGAATGTTGTATTGTTTCCTTTTAATATGAATTGGCCTCATTTAATTAATTGTTTTTAATAAATAAAAGTCTGTCTCCTCCTGTGTTGGGGTCCAGCCCTAAACTGAGGAAGAAGCCTTGTTTCAATTTGTTAGACAGTGCCACGAATGGCTTGACAAATCTTTCTGCTCGGAATATTGACCCTTTGTTTCTTCGGTCTTTTCATCTTTCACCATCACAAAGTACTTTGAAAATCCAAAGGGCTAGATAAATGTTAACTATTATTATTATTGGAAATCACACATTGAAAAATAGACAATACCATTTCCTGTAGTTTTTAATAAAGTAATGCAATATTGGTGGTGCTCATTGATAGCAATGATGATGATAATGGTGATGAGGGTAATAATGATCATTCTCTGAATAGTGAGATTCATCAAAGTCCCAATTCTACCACTAAGGAACTATGTAAACTTGAACAAGTTACAATCTCCCTGGCCCCCAGTTTTCTCATTTGGAAAGCATAGAAGTTGAACTAAATGATTGTCAAGATCTCTTTTTATCCAACTTTAAAATTCTGTGATTTTTATAGATGATAAAATTGAGGAGCAGAGAAATGAGGTCATTTATCCGGGGTCACACAAATAATTAGCAGCAGAGCCAGACTGAGAAATCAGATATTTTAAACTTCAAGCCCTAAGCTTTTTTTTGCTCAACTACACTGTTTTCTTTAATTAAAGTAGCAACCTAGAAAGTATTTCAGTCCCATTTCTGCAGTAAAGGTGACTACATCATGAATATAGAAAACACCCAAATTGTCCTTGGAGGCTCAAGTATCTCCCTCACAGGAGTTGATAACTTAGTTACCAGCTGCTAAAGAAGTTCAATAGGAAGAATTGGAATTCCTTCCAGGAAATTGCTTCAGGCAGTTCTGAATATGGAAGGAAATTAAATGACTGACTTCAATGTTTCCTGATTCTCCCCTTCCCCCTCCATTAATTAACAACTTCTTGCTGAAAAATCATCTGATATTCAACACATATATCGTAATATCTACTTGTGGTAAAAATATGGTTCACGTATCTGCTTTAAAGATTAAGAAAGAAAAGCGGAATGATTTGGGAAGTAATATGGGAAAAGTGAGTGGCAAATGAATTACCCCTAAAGCTAGAGGACCTGAATTTAATGACCACCTCTGATGACTCAAGGAATGTCACTTCAGTCTCCCTAGACCTCAGTTTCCCCATCTATAAAATGAGGTAGATTAAAATAATCTCAGAGGTGTACCTTCTATCTCTCTGTAAGTGCTCTTATAATTCTTTTAAAACCCTTACTTTCTGTCCTAGTAGCAATTCTAGAACAATAGGGCAAGGGGTAAGCAAATGGGGGTTTCTTGACTTGGCCAGGATCACAAAGGTAGGAAGTATCTGAAGTCATATTCGAACCCAAGCCTGGCTTTCTATCCATGGTGCCACCTAGCTGCCCCCTATTTGATATTTTAAAAGATTTAAAAGATTGTCTCTCCCTTGGCAAGTTATGTTCATATGCATTTGGGTTTTAAGTAGGGAACTATGTAAACAAAGATCCAATTTCTTATTCTGCGGTCTGTAACTGCAGTTAAGAACAGGTGATCATAGTTTATGGGATAGTATTACTGAGGGCAGGTAGATGGATCACTGAATAGAGTGGCCCTGGAGTCAGGAAGACTCATTTTCCTGAGCTCACATTTAACCTCAGATACTTTAGTAGCTGTGTGACCCTGATCAAATCACTTAACCCTGTTTGCCTCAGTTTCTTCATCTGTAAAATGAGTTGGACAAGGAAATGACAAACCATTCCAGGATCTTTGCCAAGAAAGCCCCAACTAGGATCACAAAGAGTCAGATAACGACTGAAAAACCACTGACTGAAACAAGACTATTATTCCTGAAGCACCGTGTGAAGGGGTCTGGAATGGACTTAATTATGATAAATTAATATGTGTCATGTCACATTCAAAACAAGCATGGCCCAACAGATTAGTTCAGAACCAAGTTCTGTTCTTTATGAGAGGTGTGACATGGTGGAAAAGAACACGTAATCAGGAGTCAGGAAGACCATGGTGTGAAGCCTGCTTACTGATATTTATAAGCTGGGTGACCCTGGGTAAAGAATAACTTCTCTGAACCTTGGTTTCCTTATCTTTACTATGGGAATAACAACAGCAGCAGCATCACACAGTGCTTATAAAACTTAAGAGAATATAGAAAACCTTCTGAGGACCTCACAGTCCTGTCTAAATGTTAGATATTAGTGTTTCAGCTGCCCACTTTGGTTTGGATAAATTTTGTCATGTGTGAGACCCTATTGATTCTGTCTCCATAATCTGTGTTTTATCTGTTTCCTCTCCACTGTTACAGCCATTGACCTAGTTTTGGCCCTCACTACCACTCTGTTTGGGGCATCGTTGGATAATTTCTTAATCAATTGATGTCCACAGCTCCTGTGGCTTACTTACCCCACCAACCTGTCTGTCATATTATAGCTAACAGATTAATCATATTCTGGGCAGATTTGGAAATTTCTTTGCCCATAACCCAGTAGTGGATCTCTATTGCCTACTGAATAAAATCCAAAATTCTTAGCATGATAAGCTTTAGAGTTAAAACAGTTTAAAAATCAATTCATTTAATTTTATAATTTTTTCAAATCCTCATCTTCTGTCTTGGAATCAATGCTGTGTATTGATTCCAAGGCAGAAAAGTAGGAAGGACTAGATAATGGGAGTTAAGTGACTTGTCCAGGGTCATACAGTTAGGAATTTTCTGAGGCCAGATTTGAGCCCATCTCTGGGCCCGGCTCTCAATCCACTGAGCTACCTACTTGTCCCCTAACTTCATAATTTCATAGATGAAGAAAATGAGATTCAAAGAATGGTTTACCCAAAGCCATAAAGGAAGTAGGGGATCATACTCTTTCCCCAATAGATTGTAAGCTCCCTGAGGGTGAAGAAGATTTCATTTTTGCCTTTGTATCCTCAGAGCTAGAATAGCTCTAAGGTATATAGTAAATATTTAAACAGTACAGTAAATAAACACTTAAATTAGGTTAATTGATTGTCTGGTTTAGAAGCCAAATCCCAGTTTTCTGACTCCAAATCTAAAGTTCTTTCTACTATAGTATACCAAGTTCTTCCTTAAATCTCACCTTAAGTTAACTTCATAACTTTCTTTCCCATTAATTCTTTTTTTTGTGTTAATTTTAAAATTTAGTTTAATATTTTTAAAACCCTTATCTTTCATCTTAGCATCAATACTAAGTATTGGTTCTAAGGCAGAAGAGCTATAAGGGCTAGACAATGGGGTTTAATGTCAGAGGTCATATCTGAACATAGAACTCCTGTTTCTAGGTGTGACTCTCAATCTACTAAACCCCTTAGCTGCCCCTTTCTCCCATTAATTCTGTTCAATTATCTATGCTATAAACAAATTAGACTACTCTTTCTTTCAAAGATATGTATCTTGATTGAGCTTGTCAATGGACTTTCAGGGTATCATTTTTTACATTTGGAATGTTCTTCCATTGGGTTTTACCAATGAAACCTAGTCATCCTTCAAGACTTAGTTCTAATGTCATTTCTACAAAATCTCACCTCTTCCCTTAACAGTAATTTATCTGTTCACCAAGCTTTTATTGTTGTCTAGTCATGACTGACTCTTCATGACCTCATATACCATAGTGCCCATGAGATTTTCTTGGCAAATATACTGGAGTGATTTGCCATTTCCTTCTCCACTGGATTAAAGCAAATAGAATTTAAATGACTTGCCCAGGGTCACATAACTAGTAAGTATCTGAAGCCAGATCTGAACTCAAGTCTTCCTGATTCCAGGCCTAGTGGTCTATTTACTGAGTCTTCTAACTGCCTCAAGCATTAATTAGTGCCTACTATGTGCAGTTTTGTTTCATGTTCAAAAATGAGCAATATATGAATGATTCCTAGTCCCACTTCTCCCTTTCTCCTTCCTTTCTTTACCTTTTTCTAGAAATCTACTAGAAATTCTCTAAATTCTAGCTGAGAGTGTCCCCACAGTTTTTTCTTAGATCTTTCCTTACTATACTCTTTTTGGGTAACTCTATGAGCTCCCATGGTTTTAACTATTATCTCTAAACAGGTGACTCACATCTAGATATTCAGTTTCTTCAAGTCTATTCCATGAATTCCAGTCACACATCATCAATTGCCTATTGTTATGTCAAGCTGTAATGTCTGGATTTTAACCAATAAAGAATATGAGGCCATTTCCCTAAGAATAACATTGTTTATTAGCAGTTGCATGACTCAACTAACAAAGAATGGTTCTTCTCTATCCAAGTGAGCCTCGACTTTCTTCTTTAAGAGAGGTGTATACTCTTTCTGATTGGCCTAACAGTTTGCCCCTTGGACTTCCTCTGACAGTCCCTATTGGTGGATATTTCAAAAGAGAAGGTAAACTTAGAGAGCTCAGCTTCTCTTTCATTGCTTCATCATAGGAGGATGTGGATTTTTGCCTAACTAATGAAGATACCAGGGAAATGTGGCTGGTCCATCTTACTTTCAAATAGAGTTCACCTTGGTTGATAAGTACTGCCTTTACTCCTTTCAAGGTCTTATCAAAAGATAAAAGGTCTCACCCCACATTGCTAGCCTGGGAATCTGGAACTTTAGCCAAGAGACAGGCCATTATAGCCTGACCTTGGAAGTCTAAGGGAAAATTTTTTCATATAGAAATATTCCTACTAAATAATACAATTCAGGAATAATTTTCCTCAAAGCTGAATATTTCATAAACATCTCAAATCTGATGTATCTAAACTGAACTCATCTTTTCTACAAATCTTCCCTTTTTCCCTACTTGCCTATTATGGTTGAAGGTACCATTCTTCTCCTACTCACCCAAATTTGAAACCTTAGGGTCATCCCTGACTTAGTTACTAAATTTTGCTTTTTCTGCTTCCATCACTTTTATATCTGAATCCTTCTTTCTATTCACACAACTTCCTCTTTGTTCAGACCTTTATTGACTCTCATCTAACTTATTGCAATATCTTCCTAATTGGTCTTCTTGCCTCAGGTATTTCATCATTCTAACTCACCTTCACACTGCTACTAAAGTGAATTTCCTTAAGCACATATCTGACCATATAACTACCCTACTCAATAAAGTCCAATGTCTTTCCATTGCCTCTAGGATCAAATATTAACTCTTATGTTTAACTTAAGATTCTACTGGATCTCCTCCAACACAAAGACAGACACCTTTGGCTAGTACCCATATCCTAGTTTTATAACTCACCTGATGATAATGATCAGAGATATATCAAACAAAGTTATCTTTGTTATTCTATCTTTCAGAAATCTTGAATAATTTTGAAATATAGATAGGAGACATCGCTCAGTAGAGGTTGGCCTAGCCATTCTAAGAGGGGAGGCCAAGGGGATGAAGAATTCCTAATATCTAGTTCATGACATAGAGTTAGATAAAAAACATTTAGATCTTGAACATCAATGTATACATATTTTACCTAGAAAATGATAAAATGGAGCATGAATTGGGATTGGAATTAAAGTGAAGGAGAACAGGTTAAATTGCCTTCAGGAAATTACAAAGTCCTTTTAATGACCTTCAAACTTCTCACAGAAACAAAGGATTCCCCCCCCCCCCTTTTAATATCAATTCTTTTACTAGTGTTATGGAATGGTAGTATGTCATGGAATATTAGTCTCCAAACAATTAAATGAGTGTAATCCAAATGCAATAAAGAGGCACATAGTGGGTGCCAGCCAGCTGCAAAAACTAACAAATAAGGAGGTATAAATAACAACTAGAGTACAGGGCACACATCAAAATGTGATGGCAAAGAAGATAGGCTGGCTATGTGGTGAGAATGAGACATAATAGTCCACCCTGATGCCTCCCCAATATCCACTCAATGTCAGGAGAGAGCGAAGCATGTTGGGCTATCTGGCTTGAACTTTTGACAGGACACAGGCAAAGACTGACCTGGATGGCTTTTGATTTGCATAATTAAAAGTAACCTCCAATTTGATGAGATCGATTACTGATCCCAGTATTTCCCAATCAGCAGGCATATCATTTATTTTTAAAATGTTTGCTTTTACAAACAGTGCATCAGTAAATATCTTTTGTACAACTGAGTCTTTTAATTTTTTTCAATAATTTCCTTGGAGGCTTAAACGAAATAGTAAGATCTTTGGGTAAAAGGACACAAACAATTTAGACACATTTTCTTTCATAACCCCCCCCAAAATTAGCTTTCTTTTTCATATCCCCCTAATTTGACATTTTCCACCTTAAAACATATTTATCATTTTTATGGATAATAGGTAGTAATAAAATGATATTTTCATTTGCATTTCTCTGATTTTTAATGATTCCAATAAGGCAGAGGCTATTTCATTTTTTTCCTTGTATCCTCAGTACCTGGCTCAAGTCTTGGCACATATTGGAGAGCACTTACTAAATGCTTGTTGATTGAGTAATTTTAAACAGTTTTCCAGATGGTTGTTAATACGTTGTGCTTTTCTTTTCAAACCTTTTTGTTCCTATCCTTTAATGACTTGTCTTTTGGTGAATGTTTCTTAATCTTATAGATTTGCTTTTCTCCTCTATAGATTTTAGATATGAGGCTTTTGTCAGAGATGTTTACTGAGAAGATTTCCTCCCATATCTTATTATTATAATAGTAATGATTATGTCTGTGCAAGACTTTTACATTTTATGGAATTGAAATTATTTATTTTGCCTTTTGTTATATTTTCTATGTCACAAGTAGTTGTCGATTCTTTTTCCATTCATATTTGAAAAGTAATTTTTCATTTATATCTAGACTTTTTGTGGCATGAATTTTTATCCTATTTGTGATCCTATATCCATTTGCAATTTGTGTTATGTAGTATAAGTAGGTCTAAACTTTTTTCCCATCAGAGTGGTCCTCAATTTGATCAGTTGTGATGGAAGAATAAAGTGATTCTTCTTCCACGTTTTGGAGTTCTTGGGGTTAATAGAACATTAGAGTGTTTTATACATTTCATTCTAGGTCTTGCTAATTTGCTATGTCTTTCATATTTTTATACCAAATTTTTACACCAACATCCTTTTCTATTTTTAAAAATTCATTATACAATAATATTACTTTTTATAATATAACAAGAAATAATGTGGGCATTTAAATATAAAATGTTTGCCATATAATATGCTTTATCATATAAGACATGTAGTCATGTTAAAGCATATCTTGTTCCTATTTCCTCCCATTATTTTCCTTGACTTTCTTGAATTTCAGTCCATAATGAGTTTGATTTCATTCTATGAAGTATTTAATGATTACTATATCTATAGATTAATTTGGGTCATATACTCACTTTTATTATGTTGATGGAACCCAGCCATGATCATTGATATTTAATACATTGTTGGGGGCAACTGGGTAGCTCAGTGGAGTGAGAGTCAGGCCTAGAGACAGGAGGTCCTAGGTTCAAATCCGGCCTCAGACACTTCCCAGCTGTGTGACGCTGGGCAAGTCACTTGACCCCCATTGCCCACCCTTACCACTCTTCCACCTATGAACCAATACACAGAAGTTAAGGGTTAAAAATATTTAATACATTCTCAATTATTTAGATTATTATTTATTGCTTTGCATGTATATACATACTTATGTGTAACAGAAGATCTCTAAGGCTCCTTCTAGCTTTAAATCTATGATCTGTGAAATAATGATGATGATGATGATGATAGTCAGCATTTATATAGCTTTTAGAGCTTTGTACAATGCTTTATATATATTATCTCATTTGAGCCTCACAACAACCTGGGGAAGAAATTATTATCATCTCCTTTTTACAGATGTATAAATGGAGACAGGAATTCTTATTATTTTAATTTATTGTTATGAAATCACTGATATTCACATCATGTTTTAAAGTTTGCAAAATATAATATTATCGCATGATAGTCACAAAACCCTATGAAATTGGTACTATAAACATAGCTCCATTCTATAGATTGGGAAATTGAGGCTCAGCAAAGTTTGGTTAATTGCCAACAATGAACTATTCAGCCATTTCTAAGTAAATGTTTGGCTCTATTTTTTATGCATCAATAAGTGGGTCTGCCTTTAAATGAGTCCTATAGAAGAACCCTGAGCTAACTCATGAAGGCAATAGAGAAGAATAGTCAGTGTAGAAGAGGATGGGACTTAGTCCTTCATTGTCTCAAAATAACATTTTAGGTTTCCAGCCAGGAAAGAGGTGTCCTTGGTAACTTTTGTGCTTTTTTAAAAAATCAATGCCACTCTTTTGCTATTATTCCCTGAGGAACTCACTCATCTAGTATTCAGAACAAGAACACAAGATTTCCGTTTATCTATCTTGCCATACCTACTCTCCTTCATTAATGAGGCCAAGATTAAGTTTACAATCATTGTGGCGAGCTGGCGCAATGGACAGAGTGCTGGCCAGAAGGATCTGAGTTCAAATGTGACCTTGGACACTAACTAACTGTTTGTCCTTTGGTAAGTCAATTGTCTAAATAATGTTTAAATAATCCTATTTGCCTTAGTTTCTTCATCTATAATATGAATTAGAGAAGGAAATGATAAGCCACTCTAGTATTTTTGCCACGAAAATCGCGAATGGAGTCATAAAGAGTCAGATACAACTAATTGACTAAACAATAAAAAATTTTCAGTGATACTGTGCAGTTGCACAGTCATTAAAATGAAGGCAATTCAAAGCTGTGATTAACAGTTTTTTTTTGTTTGCTTGTTTAAACACTTACCTTCTGTCTTAGAATCAAGTTCCAAGGCAGAGAAGAGGGATAAAGGGTGGGCATCTGGGGCTAAGTGATTTGTCCAGGATCACATAGCAAAGAAGTCTCTGAGGCCAAATTTGAACCCAGGACTTCCCATTCCCAGGACTGGCTCTCTATCCACTGAGCCACCTCACTGCAACCATCAACAAATTTAAAAATAGTTCACCATCACGTTGCATTTCTTAAGTTTTGATGTTTCCTCTGTTTTGTCACTGAGACTTAGGTAGCTTTGATTTTTATATATAGATCATCTTTGGTGGGGATTAGCGTATAAATAAGCTATTTATTTGAGAGTGGGCAAGTCCTTACTCCATCATCATCATTAGCATTTTATAAAGAGCTTTAAGGTTTGCAAAGCACTTTACAAATATCTCATTTGACTCTCATATCCCTGGAGGTGGGTGCTATTATTATTATTCCCATTTTATAAAAGAGGAAACTGAGGCAAACAGAAACTAAGTGACTTGTCCAGGGTCACATAGCCAGTAAGTATCTAAAACCATTTTAGGACTCAAGTCTTCCTGATTCCAGGTCCAGTCCTCTATCAATTGCGCTGCCTAGCTGCCTCTTGTTGTCTCATCTTATGCCAAGTTCAAGTTGTCTGTTCTTAATTAAACATAATTTTCTACTTTTGATACCTTTAAAATCATAGAATCATAGAGATAAAAGGGACATTTTAGGCCATTTAGTCTAACTCATTAATGTTGTAGATGAGGAAACTGAGGCCTAGAGAAGTTTTGTGATTTATATGAGATTGTACAGGTAGTAAGTATCTAAAGGGGAGATATGAATCCAGGTCCTCTGACTCTGGTCCAATATTTCCTTCCTTCCTTCCTTCCTTCCTTCCTCCCTCCCTCTCCCTCTCCCTCTCCCTCTCCCTTTCTTTCTTTCTTTCTTTCTTTCTTTCTTTCTTTCTTTCTTTCTTTCTTTCTTTCTTTCTTTCTAAATTCTTACTTTCTGTATTAGAATTAATACTGTTTGTTGCAAGGCAGAAGAGCAGTAAGGGCTAGGCAATGGGGTTAAGTGACTTGTACAGGGTTACATAGCTAGGAAGTGTCTGCATCCAGATTTGAACCCAGGACCTCCCATCTCTGGGCCTGGCTCTCCATCCATTGAACTACTTAGCTGCCCCCTCTACTTTGCACTGTACCATGTGGTCTCTGCCCTCCTATTAGCACTTGATGTTACTTTTTCCACCTTTTTCTCCCCTCACCATATTTCAATCAAACAAAGTGACTCTCTCCATTTACCTTTGCTGCTTTTGCTGTTGACTTCTGGATTTCTTCCAATTCCTTTGCTTCTGTCTTGTTTTTAGTGACCTAAAACCAAGCTCTGTATGATAGGCTATCTTACTGGAATTAGCAAGTGACAAACAAGCTGTCCCCTCCCTGTTCCAGACCCAGAGCTCCTGCATCTATTGCTAAAAATAGCTTTGACTTTATTTCTTGAGAGATAACAGCACCTCTTATCTAATTTGCTATCTCTCCTAGTCTGTCACTCCAGGATACTGTGCACATGTGTGTCAGTGTGTATCTAATGCTTTCCAAGTTTCTTTCATTCACAAAACCTCTCTGTTTCAAATCAGTGCTGCCATTGCTGCCTGGTTTGCAATTTCTCAACACAATTCCTATTCTTTTAACCCTTACCTTCCACTTTAGAACCAATACTGCATATTGGCTCCAAGGCAGAAGGCTGGTAAGGGCTAGGCAATAAGGTTAAGTGACTTGCCCAGGTCACACAGCTGGGAAGTGTCTGAGGTCAGATTTGAACCCAGGCCTTTTCATTTCTGGGCCTAACTTTCAATCTACTGAGCCATCTATCTCTTCTCCGTTTCAAATTTTATTAGCCAGAATGGCAGAATGGTTTCCTACCTTTACTACTGTTAGAAATGACTGCTAATTTATTGTCATCAGCAAAATTTAGCACCAGAAGTATTTTGTTGGTAATAGCCAATCCTATTCAGAGACTGTTGCTTTGGATGTTTCACCAGGACTAATGAGACCTCACTTGATAGTATCCTACTTCTGAATTTTCATCCCTCTAAACTCTCCCCCAACAACAACCATTTCCTTAGAATATCCCATTCATATTTCCAACCATTGGATAGATATTGCTTTTTAAGCTATTAAATTCTATTTGTGTGTGAACTACTACCCTAACACATGCCTATTTTAATAATTTTTTTCTCTCTTTAAAAAAAAAAACAACAAACCCTTACCTTTAGTATTAGAATCAATACTGTGTATTGGCTCCAAGCCAGAACAGCAGGAAGGGCTAAGCAATGGGGTTAAGTGACTTGTCCAGGGTCACACAGCTAGGAAGTGTCTGAGGCCAGATTTGCACCCAGGTCCTCCCTCCTCTAGGCCTGGCTCTCAATCCACTGAGCCATCCAGCTGCCCCCATTTTAATAATTTTCTGAGAAGTAAAGTCAATCCCTCCCATTAAATCCTTCATATACAGACTCTACTTAATATAGAATATGGGGAACTGAAACAATTATCAGAGTAATTTAGACTTCTGTCCTTGCTTCAAACACTCAGATAATTCAGGCTGGAGTCTATGGGAAGGCTTGACTTGATGCAAACTAGTTCAGTAATGGTCTCACTTCCCTGCTTCATATGGCTTCCTGACAGAAGCTATGGAGAAACATCATAAAGAAGGATTTTAATCATCATAATGAAAAAATTTTTTTAAGTACAATTAATCTTGAGGAGTGACCAGCATTTACATGGGCATGAACATGAATATGAACATAATTTTGGGGTATTTATGTATTTAAATAACTATATATGGAATATGTTGTCAATGCTTCCTGGAATGTTGATTCCTAGAAGTCAGTGAGGGAATTCTGTTGGGAAATGGACACAGTGCTATCATGCTGAGGACGTGCAATAAATAGGAAACAAAACATTCCATCCCTCTTTTCATCACGTCTTACATTACATCAATATTAAGGGCAAATAGGAGGTTTGGGGGTGCTTTGTTTTGTCTGGGGAAAAAAAACACATGCAGAATTTTCAATTTAATTGGTAAGATCCTGAGAGGTTAAGATGGAAAGTGTAGCTTCTCCTTGAATGGAAATTTATCAATCCACAGAAGGTGAAGGGCTTTCAGTTCCACTCACACCTGAAAAAGATCCCCACTCCAACCATGGTTCCTGGCAAATAGTCATCCAGCTTTCCTTTAAATTCATTGGTGATTGGGTGAAGGGTAAAGATGGGCACTATTTTATGAAGCAGACTAATCTGCTTTTGGATAGTTCAAGGTTTTAGGAAATCTTTCCTAAGCCAAAATTTGCTTCTTTGTCACTTCTATCCTGTTTTCTTAATTCCATCCTCTGCTGCCAAGAAAAAAACCCCTCTAGCCTTTCACATAATTACAGAATATCAAACAGCCCATTTGACTCAATCAACCAATCACAAGTGTTAACTAGATTTGAAAAAAAAATGCTTAATTTGAGAGGAGCTAAAGTGCTTTGATCATTGGACAGATATGGATGATACTATACGGGAAACACTATATGATTGATTGAAAAAAAATCAGACACATCTCCTGGCCTAAGAATAAAAGAAGGCAGTGCAGAATCAGTTCAGTAGAAGGTCAGTCTAATGGAGGAGGAGCTCTTGCTCCTCCTAAAAAGGAATCACTTGGGGTACATGAGAGACTCTCTCTCTCTCAATATCTTTCACTCTCTCTCTTTCTCTCTTTCTCTGTCTCTGTCTGTCTCTGTCTCTGTCTCTCTCTTTTTCTCTTTCTCTCTCCTTCTCCTTCTCTCTCACCCTGCCCTGTCTTACCCACGCCACCCACCTTCATCCCAGATGACCATGTGCTTTTTGTAAGATTCAGAGGCCTCATCAAAGTCTCTGTGGCCATGATAGGTAGCATTGACTACTGAAGTGGTGGTGACTGAACACAGAGGAAGCACCTGAAGACCTATGTGGATAAATAGTCACCTGAAGAAAGCAATACCTTCAGGATCATGACTCCTTATAAAGGAAAGAAGTTCAGTCTATGGACTCTACCCAAGCACTGGCCCTTAGAATCTAGATGAGAGTTCCACTTAAAGGAGAAACTCATAAGAACTCTATGAAGTAGGGAAAAGGGACTCCTGGGAACCAGGAATTGTGAGTTTACCCTCTGGCCACATATATTCTCTACGTGTATGTTTCTTAGCTTTTGGAATTTTGGAGCCCACTGTTTCCAGAAACTTTGGGTGGATAAAAAGAGTGAGTCTATATTTGAGAGAATTGTTTTTCATACCAACTGTCCTCACTGTTCCTTCTGCATGAAATATCTTTTGAAAAGCTAATTAAATCTAGCTGGCCTTGATCACGGGAAGCATATTGGAGTTTGAATGACTCATGAATGACAGTACCAGAAACTACTAGTCTCTTAGAGTTACTCCTAGAAACATGAAGGGAGAAGTCAGGCACACTCCGGGGAACTGGCTCAAGAATTTGAGTTCCTGTGTGCAGGAGTAGATTCCAGAAGGTCTTTACATTTTGTTGTTTAGTTGTTTGCCAGTCATATCCATCTCTTTGTGACACCATTTGGGGTTTTCTTGGCAAAGATATGAGTGGTTTGCCTTTTCCTTCTTCCACTCATTTGACAGATTTAGGAAACTGAGGCAAACAGGGTTAAGTGATTTGCTTAGGATCATTTAGCCAGTAAGTGCCTGAGGCCATATTTGAACTCAGGTATTCCTGGTTCCAGACTTGGAGTTCTAGCTACTGTGCCAGCTAGCTGTACTACTTGAATAGAAAGAGTAGTAGAAGAAAAAAGTTCCTTTCAGTACTGAGGCAATTACTTATTCTTTTTAATTTTTTTCCTTTAACCCTTACCTTCCATTTAGTATTTTTCCAAGCAGAAGGGCTAGACAATTGGGGTTAAATGACTTGTCCAAGGTGACACAGCTTAAGTCAGATTTGAACCTGAGACCTCCCATCTCCAGGCCTTTTGCTTTGTCCACTGAGCCACCCAGCTGCCCCCCGAATCCTTTATTCTTTCCAGCTGTGTCACACTGCACAGAAAATTCTCCTTACAATAGAAAGCCAGATTCCCAAACTCTCAACTTTGGTATTACCAACCTCAAGACCGATGGTACCTAGGAAATATAGCTTCTTTAGCTAAAAGGTGTGGCCCAGAAATCTTTTCCTTTTCTAACGGGGAAGAATATTGTCCAAGGACTCTCCTTGATTCTTATTCAACAACTCTTGATGGTGGAGGCTGAGAAATTCTTCACCCTCCTGAGGTGAAAGTGGTATTTTGTGTGCTTTCAGGAACCCTCTGATAGAAAGGAATATGGGGGGAAAGGCAATGGAAACCTGTCTGCTCCCTTTTTTCAACCAGGACAAAGTGCTGAATCCTCCCAGAAGATAAGATTTACTAATTAATCTTCGGGACAATCCCATTAGTGAAAATTGTACTTAAGAAGATATCAAAGGACAGCTTTCATAATCACTATGACTTAATCAGGAGATGTTTTCTTTCATTGCAATAATTTTTGACATTATATATATTTATATATACATATACACATGGGTATATAAACATATATATGTATATATGTATTCATATCTATATCTATATCTGTCTGTCTATCTATCTATCTATCTATCTGTCTGTCTGTCTGTCTGTCTATCCATCTATCTGTCTGTTTATCTTTCTACCTGTCTATCTCTTGATCTATCGATTTGTCTCTGTCTCTCTCTGTCTGTCTCTCTCAACCTATCCATCTATCTATCCATCTATCCATCCATCTATCTATCTATCTATCTATCTATCTATCTATCTATCTATCTATCTGTCTATCTTTCTACCTGTCTATCTCTTGAACTATTGATTTGTCTCTGTCTCTCTCAACCTATCCATCCATCCATCCATCCATCCATCTATCTATCTATCTATCTATCTATCTATCTATCTATCTATCTATCTATCTATCTATCTATCTGTCTGTCTGTCTGTCTATCTTTTGATCTATCTATCTGTCTGTCTGTCTATTTATCTATTGATTTGTCTCTGTCTCTGTCTGTCTCTCTCTCAATCTATCTATCTATCTATCTAGCTAGCTAGCTAGCTGGCTATCTACCCTCACTGCCTATTGTAGGGTAAAGGGACAGCAACAAAACCCTGAGGAACAAGGGTCCAGAAAAATGTATTGTCTTCCTTTTTACCATTGTAGTCTAAGTACCATGGGACCTTTCCAGCAGATTTGCTGCTAAAACCTCTGTGTATTGTCTCTTCCTAGAACAGAACTTCTTGGGAGTAAGTAGGAACTGGCTTGCTTTTCTCTCTGCACATCCACACTTTTCCACATTGTAAGAATTAATAAATATTTTAAAACTGAGTAATCCATATGATGTAGTGAAAAAAGAGAATTATTTTGCAAAGACACATTTAATGGGGATATCAAGAGGAATTTTCTTCCTATAAAACTGAAGATGATTATAATAGTAAGAAAGGGAGAGAGATAATATTGTTTATGCTTAAAACTCACTGTTAGTGTGTGATCAATCAGTCTCCATGTGATAATAAATTGGTCAAAGCTGCAGCAAGATCTCTAGCTAGACCGCCATTTCCCCTTTATCTTAGTTCTGTATGTTTCCTCTGGGGTCAAGGCCACTGATTCTGGATGAGGGTAGAGAGCTCTTTTTATTCACATATGCAGCTGAGAAGGATTCCTTTGTATTCCTCTAGTTATCTTTCTATATTCATATGGGCACAGAGGGATCAAGAGGCAGCCCATAGAGGGTCAATTTACCATGGATTGGCAGAGAATGCTGGGAATGGACTCTTGCTTAAACTAGGGATGGGTGTCTGGTAATATCTTCAGAGGTTCTCCTTTCCTGGTGCTTCAGGGTAGAAGGAACCTGGGAAGATTATAATCTTCTCATGCCATCTCTACTCTGAAGTCAAGATTCTTAGTTTTGTACTTAACTGTTCATCCTGGGGGAAAAAGTCTCTGATTTATAATAACTAACCTCACAAAAGATTAATTTATACATTTGAACACCAATTTATTAATTTGCAATGAGAAATAAATTACCAGAGCAAAATATTAATGTGAGTTGGTCAGGGCACCTTTTCTGCTAAATAATAATAAAAATACCATTTACATAGCATTTTGAGAGGAAGCATGGCATGATAGACTGGGAGCTGGCTTCAGGGTCAAATATTGCCTCTGTTATGTCCTGGCTGGGTAACCCTGGGCAAGTAAGTGAACCTCTCAGTGCCCCAGCTAGTTCTCTAAGACTATACATTGTAGAATAGTTGCTGATCTACTTTGGCAAAGGGAGTTTCCTCTCTAGTTTCCCCTCTTTCCCCCTACACTGATGAAATCACAGGTTTGCTAAAGGAAAAGTAGAATTTTATGGTTTTTAAGAACATTTTTTCACAACTTTGTGAGGAAGAAATGTTTTTCGTATATAGTGTAGCAAGTAAAAGGGTTAGGCAATGAGTGCTTGACCTGGAATCAAGGGGACTCATCTTCTGAAGTTCAAATCCAGCCTCAAATACTTATTAGCTGTGTGACCCTGGGCAAGTCATTTAACCCTGTTTACCTCAGAGGGTCCTCATCTATAAAATGAACTGAAGAAGGAAATAGTAAACTATTTGCTAAGAAAACCTCAAATGGGGTCACAAAAGGTATAACATCTGAAATGGCTGAATGACCACAAATCAGGTATTTGGGTTTATTCAATGAATACTTTAAAAGCCTTTATTTCCTGTTAGGTAAAGCCATCATCATTCTAGGAAGCTGCTATCTTGAACAGATTGGGAACTTTTGCCAGAGTAGGGTTTTGTCAGGACTTGCTGAGATAATGAATATAAAGCAAATCTGTTGCAAACCTTAAAGTGCTATATAATGCCAGTTGCTATTATTATTATTACTGTTATTGTCCTTCAGTCACTCAGACTCCAGAGATGGTTTTCTGAGCCTTCTATTGCATTTCTGCAGAGCTTAAGCAATGTTAATAAAGCAAAGAAGCAACTCAGTGGCTCAAAAAACTGAGAGCTAGGTGTGGAGACGGGAGATTGTTTCATTCTGTGTGTTTGTATCCTTGGTATCTGGCACACAGCAGGTGCTTAGTAAATGTTTGTTGACTGATATAAAACATAATTGCCAAAATAACAGTATAAAGTGGGTCCAGTTCACCTGAGCCTTAGCAGAGTGATTTCTGGGACTCTCTATGGGATGAAATCAGGTTGGAAAGCAAATAAAGGTAATAGATACATGGGAATGTGACATTAAGCAAAGGAATTTTAACTGCCTCAATGGAGGGAGCAAGGATGGACTGATGCTTAGGCCCGTAAGCTGGAGGGTAATGCTATATGATATGAGCCAAAATTAGGGCAAAGGAAGGTCAGAAGATGGGATAGGATGAAGAAAGAGAACAGCATCCTTCCTTGGGGTAGAGGGGTGTGTGTGTGTGTGTGTGTGTGTGTGTGTGTGTGTGTGTAATGGGAGTAGAAGTGGGGCTAAATATGAATATCAGGATTGATAGGAGGATTAAAGAAGAAGTGACCAGTGCATTGATTCAGAATCAGAGAAGCTTGAGTGAGTGTCAAGGAAGGGGCTAGACCTCCATGAAATGTCACCTTGTAAAGGAAAGTTTAGGGTTTCTACAGCCATGCTCTGGGAGAAGACAATCTATCTTAATTTTAACATACCTTGGGCTATTGAAAGGACCTCTGGTCCCTTAGAACAATTTTTTATTTCTCTTATTCTGGAAAATCTAATTCAGACAGAGAACAATCTTGGAGTCAGGATGGACATGCAATCTCTATGATGTAGACCTTTACTTTTTCCTTTTCTTCTTTACCTGGATGGGAGCACTGTTTGGTAATAGGGATATCTGACAGTGACAGTGTTAAGCAGAAATTTTGGCTTATCACTACTTATGCTGCATCTATTTTAAGTAAAGAGAGAGAAAAAAAACTTTGTGGATATTTTTCCTTCCACCAAAAGGACCAAGAGACAGACCAAAGGTCAGGCCATGTGGTATATATTCTTTGACTTCCTTGTGATAGCGTTTTCTAATGAGGAAAAGACTGCTGGTCTGGCTGACATCTCTCCTTTTTTAAAAAAATATTTATTTATTTGTCAGATTAACATACCCAATTAACTCCCTCCCTCTCATTAGAGAAAGCATCATTTGACAAAAAAGATATATGTATATAGAAAGTGATGTCTTATTTATCTGTTTTTTCTCTGGAGATAGACATACATGAGTCATTCTTCAACAATATTCTGGTTGCTGTACATAATGTTCTCTTAGTTCTGCTTGTTCCACTCTTCATAATTTCATGTTGGTCTTTTCAATATGGAGAAGATAGAACAGTTTGCATACAGATCAACATAGGAAGGGAGCCTAGCCTCAATTTCTGTTCCATTTTTAAAAATTGAGTAGGCAGTTTATAGAAGTAGAAACAGCTCAAAATGGTAATAAATTGGGGGATGGTTAAATAAATTATGGTGCATGGATACAATATGTATGGTCCATGACAGATGGATCTTTGCTAACGTCTCCTGTATTCTGTTCTACTTTTTCAAGTTATTCTTGTGTTAGAAATTGAGAGACCTTTGCAGTCAATGATCATGGGACTCTGACATCAACTTGTTAAAATCAGCATCAGTGTAAACATTTACTTTACAAAGAATACTAATGATTATTTCCCCTAATCATCCCAAGTTAAAATTATTTCTTCTTCCACTGAATTCTCATAAGGCTTTATTAGATTGTAAGGTCCTTAAGAATCAGTACTCATTTCTTTTTTAATCTTCACATCTCATTTTAGTGTTGAGCATAGTGCTTTACATATGGGAGGTACTCAATAGTTGTTGAATGAACGAAACCAACTTAGTAGGCTCTAGATCAGCATTGATGAAGGTTTTCAAGTTTGTGTGCCCAGACTACAATTTCAAGCTGTCTGTGAGCCGCCCCCCCCCCCATCCCAATTACCCCAGAGAGTAGAGGGAGGAAGTGCTGGCTTTGGATGGCTGGACAGAAGGGCGGGACATGCAAAAAATGTGCTTGGGCACTGGGAAGTGGGGGAATGGAGCAACTCCCTGAGTGCCAGCTCTGCACGCATGCCAATATTTCACCAATACTGCTCTAGAAATTGCCAAATATATTTCTTTTATTTCTTTTTCATTATCGATTAATTCTTTACAATTGTATTTAATTAATTAATTTAGAATATTTTTCTATGGTTCAATGATTCATGTTCTTTCCCTCCCCTCCTCCCACCCCCTCCCATAGCCAATGAACAATTCTACTGGGTTTTACATGTGTCATTGATCAAGACCTATTTCCATATTATTAATATTTGCTTTAAGGTGGTCACTTAGAGTCTACATTCCCAGTTATATCCCCATTGACCCATGTGATCAAGCACTTGTTTTTCTTCTGTGTTTCTACTCCCACAATTCTTTCTCTGGATGTAGATAATGTTCTCATAAGTTCCTCAGAATTGTCTTGGATCATTGCATTGCTGCTAGTACAGAAGTCCATTACATTTGATTGTACCACAGTGTATCAGTCTCTGTGTACAATGTTCTTCTGGTTCTGCTCCTTTCACTCTGCATCAATTCCTGGAAGTCCTTCCAGTTCACATGAAATTCCTCCAATTCATTATTCCTGTGAGCACAATAGTATTCCATCACCAACAGATACCACAATTTGTTTAGCCATTTCCCAAATGAAGAGCATCCCCTTATTTTTCTGATTTTTTGCCACCACAGTTATAATTCAAATATACTTCTTTTCAATGCTATTTTTTCTAAAAATTTTAAAACAGATTTGAGCAGCATATGCTTGTTTTAAATGTTTGCATTTTATATTGGCAGTTTCCTTATGGAAAGGTACATAGTCACATTGGAATCTTATCTTCAAATCACACCATTGCATGGGTTACTTCTGAGAAGATGTATTATAAGTCAGCACTGTCAAACTAAAAGAGAAAAGATTCCTGTCCTGTGGGTCACATATTGGCTTAGAAAACTACAAATTAACAACATCTTTGTTGTACTGTATTTTTATTGTTTTTGTTGAACATTTTCCAGTTAGATATCAATTTGGTTTCTCTGTACTTGAAGTATTGTGGGTTGCATAAGACACTGCTACTATAAAACCATCAGACTCATTTATGACTAATTATTCTAGTTAGCCTAGGTCAATGATTTCCCTGTCAATAATTTATTTTGTTTTTATTTTATTTTATTTTAAACCCTTAACTTCTGTGTATTGACTTATAGGTGGAAGAGTGGTAAGGGTGGGCAACGGGGGTCAAGTGACTTGCCCAGGGTCACACAGCTGGGAAGTGTCTGAGGCCGGATTTGAACCTAGGACCTCCTGTCTCTAGGCCTGGCTCTCAATCCACTGAGCCACCCAGCTGCCCCCTCCCCCTGTCAATAATGTATTAAACTTCTACTCCACCTTAGATCTTTGCATCTACTTTATTTTGGGGCCTCTTGTTCCATTTCTACAATTATCCTTCTCAACCCTTAGACCACTCACTTTCTTAAAGGCTAAGACGAATGAAATGGCTGTCCTTAAAATGAATATATGCCATTTTGGGGGGAGGATATTTTTCTTTTGAGTCCCTCACCCCTTCCTCATGCTTCCTTTGCTTTTTCAAACTTTTATATTCCATTAGATTATAAGTTCTTTGAGGATAGAGACTATCTTTTGCCTCCTTTTATATCCCCAGCACTCAACACCATGCCTGGTATAAAGGAGGTGTTGTTTTTTTTTTAAATCATTTTTCAGTCATATCCAACTCTTCATGACCTAATTTGGGTTTTTCTTGGCAAAGTGGTTTGCCATTTTCTTCTCCAGATCATTTTACATATGGAGAAACTGAGGCAAACAGGATTAAGTGACTTGGCCAGAGTCACAAAGCTAATAAGTATCTGAGGGTGGATTTGAACTTGGGAAGATCAGTCTTTCTGACTTCAGCCCAGTACTATGTCTTTTGTGTCACCAAGCTGCCCAGTGGGTGCTTAATAAATATTTATTGATTATTGATCAACTTTTCTATTTTATTTTTTACCAATTCCATATAATAACAAATTTCTATGTAACTTTTTCTAAATTATGTGATCTGAACTTACCTCCCTTTCTCTCTTACCTTCCTCCTCCCAGTGCTGACAGGTGACTGGGTTTGGGTTATACGTGTATTATCACGCAAAACACATTTCCATATTGTTCATTTTTCTGAGTAATCTTATGAAACCAAAACCCCAAATGAACAAGTGATAAATCATATGCTTCCATCTAAGTTCTGACTCAACAGTTCTTTATCTGGAGGTAGAGAGCACTATTTTTGACTTTTTTTTTTAAACCCATGCCTTCCATCTTAGAATCAATACTGTGTATTGGTCCCAAGGCAGAAGAATGGTAAAGGCAAGGCAATGGAGGTTAAGTGACTTGGCCAGGGTCACACAGCTAGAAAGAGTCTGAGGTCAGATTTGAAACCTCCTGCCTCTAGGCCTGGCTCTCCATCCACTGAGCCACCTAACTGCGCATTTGTATATCAAATTTAATTGGGTGCAGGATGGTACCTACTGTGAAAGAATGCTCTTTAGAAGTGAGGGCACCTGGCTTCATTCAAATCCTGCCTCTACCACTTAATTTCTACATGATTTTGGGCAAATCGCTTAATGTCTCTGAGCCCCAGTTTCCTTATTTGTAAAATGAGGAGGTTTAGATTCAATAACAAGTGAAATCCCTTTTCTGGTTCTGATTCTTAAAGCTTTAGTTTTATTCTTCTTTTTTCCTTTTATAGGTGAAACTTCCTCTGAAGGGCTAATGCTGAGAGCAGTTGATAAATAAAACACACTGTGTACACTCATTCAACAAAGCCGTCTGCCGACAGAACAGTTCTACCACTATTAAACACACACACACACACACACACACACACACACACACAAGTGCACATACACATACCCCAAAGGCCCAGCATTCATTGCAAACTTGCTGCCATCTGGCTTCCACTACTTCTTTCTCGGACAGCTTCTTTAAGAGATTCCTTTCAGCGGCCAACCTCTCTCTGGCTCTCCCATGACACTTAGGGAGACTCTTATGGGAAGAGGGGCAATTTATTTTCTCTGAATGACCGCATTGCTAACTCTGCAGGGCAATTATACAGAGCAAATGTATCTACTTCTGCCACAGGAGGCAGGAGTTCCCTTACTCATCATTAATAATGAATGCCCTTCAGTAAGCGTTTACCATCATTTACCAACTAGAAGGGCACATTCTATGGGATCACCCCAGGCAACTGAGAAATGGTGCAACCAGGGATTCTGAGCCAAGCCAGGAAGGCAGCTCATGTTGCCTGACCCCTGCTCCTTCGTTCTGCAGGCGACTGCACCCAGCAGAAGAGCTGACCTATTGGCTCTCTGTCCTGAAATATATAGTCCAAAAAGAAGTCGCCTGGCCTTTTCTATATGGGAATCCCATTCCTTGCTTTCCTGGAAGCCATATGATTGGAAATAGTGTGAAATAAAAAGAAAGAAGGAAATAAGAGCCGGGAAGTATCCCATTGATCTACTTACATACAGTGATGGTGGGGAAGGAGTGTCAGTAAAATCACCCTTCTCCAAGAGCTCCTCCCATCTCTCCCCTTGATGATTTTAAACTCTTTAGCTCCTTGGCCACTTCTGCTACTCTCCAGGGGCTCCAGTTTGCTCCTATGCTTTGACTAGGAATGTGGGCTTCAGAGTGGCTGGGCCAGAGCCTTCTTGTGTAGTCATTATAATGTGTAAAATTCTTGGAAAGGTGCTGACACTTTAATGACTCTTAATGATACAGTGCGTTATGATGTCAAGCTTAGCTCTGTAGTCAAAGGTTTTTGGAAATCAAAGGGATCTGGTGTCTTGGCCATACCACACACACAGGAAGTGTAATTGGAAGTGAGTGGAGAATGGGACACCAATTATGCAATATGTTCATACTCAAGGCATCTTTGAACATTCACTAATTAATTTTCAACACCCTGACTGAGAAGGTGAATAGAATCCCTAGTTCACACATGGTAGACTGGAGGCAAAGAAGTTGCAAAACCCCAAACCAGACTATAGACACGGTGCTTGTAGTATGTTCTTTCTGGAGAATATCAAAATGGTTAAATAAAAATCATTAGTAATCACTCACAATTTAATGGCAGATGGAATGTTGAACTTAGAGTCAGGAAGACTGCCTTAGGTACCTAGTAGCTGTGTGACCGTGGACAAGTCATTTAGCTTATGTACCTCAGTTTTCCCAATTGAAAAATGAGAATAATATCACCTACCTCCCAGTATTGTGAGGCTCAAGTGAGACAGCATGTATAAAGAGTTTTGTAAATCTTAAAGTGTTATATGCATTTATTATTATTTTTATCTTTTAATATCTCTGAGTTTTAAAAGTTCCTAATTCTTAAAGTTAAGTAGCTTTATATTCTTTTTCTTCAAACTTCAGCAACAGATTAAATAATTATTGGTTGCAATATGCAGGGCATTCTGCTATGTGCTATAGAGACAAAAATGAATACGATATGGTTTCTGTCCTCAAGGAAATTATATTGTAGTGAAAGATATGGGACAGGAAAACAGTATAGGACAAATTCAAAGTGTGGTGAGTGTCTAAGAAATGTTACTAATAATGTGCATTTAGGGATCTGAAGAAAGAGGCAGTAGGGATGAGAGAAAGTTCCATGGAAGATGCCAAACCTGAAATGGATTCTGAAGGATGGGTAACATTTCAATAGATGGTTGATGTTTGGGAAGAGATAGGGACTGAGGATTCTAGAGGGGATGGGAAGTATGGGCAAAGGCATGGAGTTAGGAAAGTACAGGAAAACAGGGTATACCAAGTACTCTGGTCTGGATGAAAGATGTGGTAGAGAGAAGCAAGTGATGATATGGTTAAGGCTTGAAAGAGGAATTGGAGACAGATCATGCAACCCTTGAATGTTAGATTAGAGTATGGAATTTAGGGGAGCTAGTGATGGTTTTTGAGCAGTGGACTGGCATGTTCAGATTACTTTACCAATAATGTGCAGAATATCCTAGTGAGGGAGAGAATGGAGATCAAATAGAAAGTTATGATAGTCATCTAGGGGAAGACAATATAGCCCGAATTAACTCACATAGTATTTCAGTTGTCTCGTCTTATAAAATATCAGTTCAAACTAGGCACTCCACAAATATTACATATAGCAAGCATTATTTTTCCTGATTTTATAGATTGGGAAAGTGAGGGACGGTCTGCCTTCTTCAGGTACATACAATGATAAACTTCTCTGCAAATACCTACCCCTTATCTAAGACTAATTCTTTTGAGTAATACAGATATTTTGAGCCAAGATTAGACTTTTTAACCCTTATTTCTTTGAAATTTAAGGCCAAGTCCAAGAAAAACAATTGTGAAGAAGATCAAGTTTTTTTTTTTTTCTTTCACACTTCTGTCTTGTTAAATTTCTCTGGCTTCCTTTGCCTCTCAGGTGCATTAAAACTTGCTTCAGAAAAGGAAATGATACACTTAACAGTTTATCACTGATAAGGGGATAAAGATAAAGAACTGATAAATTTATCAGTTTATTATGGACTAAACTTATCAGTGTATCACTGACTAGGCACTTTAACAGGGGACAAAATAATATTTAATTGTTAAATTGTTTTTATTCATATTTGTTTTAATTTAAAAATTTTTATTTAATTAATTTAGAATATTTTTCCATGGTTACATGATTCATGTTCTTTCTCTCCCCTCCTCCTACCCTCCTTCTGTAGCCAACGAGCAATTCCACTGGGTTTTATATGTGTCATTGATCAAGACCTATTTCCATATTATTAATATTTGCATTAGAGTGATTGCTTTGAGTCTATATCCCCAATCATATCTCCATCTATCCATATGATCAAGCAATTGTTGTTCTTCTGTGTTTCTACTCCCACAGTTCTTTCTCTGGATGTGGATAGTGTTCTTTCTCATAAGTCCCTCAGAATTGTCCTGGATTATTGCATTGCTGCTAGTAGAGAAGTCCATTACATTCGATTTTACCATAGTGTATCCGTCTCTGTGTACAATGTTCTCCTGATTCTGCTCCTTTCACTCTGCAACAATTCCTGGAGGTCATTCCAGTTCACATGGAATTCCTCCAATTCATTATTCCTTTGAGCACTGTAGTATTCCATTACTAACAGTTGCCACGATGTGTTCAGCCATTCCCCAATCGAAAGGTATCCCTTCATTTTCCAATTTTTTGCCACCACAAAGCACGGCTATAAATATTTTTATACAAGTCTTTTTCCTTTTGATTTTAAATTGAATTAGAATTCAAGAAGATCTAGGGCAGCTAGTTAGCTCAGAGAGACAGACCTAGAGACAGGAGGTCCAGGATTCATATCTGGCCTCAGATACTTCCATGGTGTGTGATCCTGGACAAGTTACTTGACTCCCATTGTCTATCCCTTACCACTCTTCTGTCTTGGAACCAATACTTAGTATTGTTTATAAGACAGAAGATAAGAGATTAAAAAATAAGAATTCAAAATCACTTGACAGGGTAAAACAATGGGCCAAATTTAAAAAAAAAGAGAAAATAAATGAAAAATATTTTGCATGGAGTGCAAAAAATCAACTGCATCAGTAGAAGATGGAAGAGACATGGAAGAGACAACAGCACTTCTGAGAAATGTCAAGATAGTGGCGGCTTAATGAACTGCAAATTCAATATGAGTCAATAAG
Source organism: Gracilinanus agilis (assembly GCF_016433145.1). NCBI lineage: Eukaryota > Metazoa > Chordata > Mammalia > Didelphimorphia > Didelphidae > Gracilinanus > Gracilinanus agilis. Next base: position 542,348,490 of record NC_058130.1, on the reverse strand, counting down.
GTGATATGACAGACAAGAAGGCTTATGCTAGAAGTGTGCTGGATCTAGTTTGAATCAGCTTGTTACAGCCGATAGGTAAATTTTCCATGTGACCATTTACACTTCTGAAACAAACAAACACCAAATCTGCGAATGTGATTATCTAGATTAAAGAAAATGATGGTAAAAATGCTGTTATAGAGTAAACTTAAAAAGAGTTTCTCACAGTTCTTTTCTCTTTCCCCTCAGAAAGCTGGTTATTAAACATTTATTGGTATATCTTTGGTTAATACAATCTTAGGCTGAATTGACAATATCCAGGAATGGAGAAGTATTATTTCTCTTGTGCTCTGCTTTGGTCAGACAGCATCTGGAATAGTATGCTTGGTTCCCAGCACTATAGCTAGATAGTATAGTAAATAGAGCTCTGAGTCTGGAGTGGAAGACCTGAGTTTAAATCCCACCATAGGCACTTACTAGCTAGCTATATGACCCTGGGCAAACATTGAATCCTATTTGCGTCAGTTTCCTCAACTGTACATTTATCTGGAAAAAGAAAGAGCAAACCACTCCAATATCTTTGCCAAGAAAACTACAGAAAGGGTCAAGAAGAATCAGACATGACCAAAACAACAGAATAACAACAACACTGTCAACAGAGCATGGTGCCATGGACTGCAGGGGATGCATAATTTAGATAAGATCTTTTGGTTGCCCAAGACTGGATTCTGTTTCACTATCATTGAGGACCCTCAGTATAGAATATTCTAGAGTAGACTCCTCTGGGTCTCAACATGGATTCTTTTCAAGAAGACTGCAACCTTTTCATAGAATTCCAAACTTTCTCCAGAGTCTCTTCAAGAAACTTACCCTCATCCCCCACCAACACCTATCAAAATATACATTGGCTATATTTTTGTATTTCATTTTCTATGTATGTGTTGTTGTATCCTCCCAGGAAAAGTGAAAGCTTTTTATTATTTATTTTGAAACTCTTCTCTTCTATCTTAGAATCCATACTCTGTATTTGCTCCAAGGCAGAAGAGCAATAAGGACTAGGCAATGGGGTTTAAGTGACTCGCCCAGGATGACACAGCTAGGAAGTGTCTGAGTCTCTCGGCCTGACTCTCCATCCACTGAGCCACCCAGCTGCCTTCAAGTGAAAGCTTTTAAAAAGCAGGATTGCTTCATTTTGGTCTCTGTGCCTCCCCTGACTAGCATGGCCCCTGGCAAATAGAAGGTGATTAATAAATGCTAGCTAAAAATCAATGTTTATTGAATAATCAAATAAGGGGCTGATGAGTCTGGCATGTGAAGTGAAAATGGGTTGAATAAATCTATTGAATGTAGGTCAGAGGTGCTAAGACTCTCTCCGATATCTCTGTATCAGTGGGATAAATCTGAACTCTCATGCAAATGAATAATTAACCCAAGACCAATTGCACATCTGAAATCATTAATGAAAATTGATTCTCCTGTGTTGGGCTGCTTTTCTCTGTGGCATCTCGATGCTGTTTTCAGAGCCAACCAGGATTCAGAGAATGTTGATTCATCTCCCCCCAGACCCTGCCTTTTCCTGAATGAGGGGATCCGCATGCCTTTTAATTTGGAAAGTTTGGGCTGGCTTGGCTTTTGAGTGGGGAAGAGGTGAAGACTGCATCATGATAATTCTATAAGACAGGGGGATTCAATATAGAACATCAAATTAACACATGGTGAATAATGGGTCACTTAGGGAAGAGTCAGGAGGGAGTACAACAGAGAGCAGCTCTTCAGGCCGAGGTTTAATCCCTGCCAACTGACTTCATGGATTGTAATGGAGCAGGGTGGGAAATCTGCTTTGCTGGCAGCTAGTTAAATGCCTTTCCAGTAACATGGTGGAAATGGATTATATATAAATACAGTCACGTGCAATGATAAAGGGAATTTGGACAGAAGGCACAAACCACCAGGACGCCAAGGGGCTTCCCAATGGTTCCTGTGAATGCTATATTTCTGAAAGGAAAAACCTCCCCGGCTCAAGTCCCCAACCAGAACGCTATTTGAATTGCATTCCATTTTTAACCAGATGCCCTGGATGCCCCAGAAAGCAAATGCAAATCTATACAGGCATCAAGATAATTGCAAAAACTACTGTACATTAAACTTGCAGATCCTTATGAAGACTTACTGGAAGAGTCAGGGCTGCTTCCAACATACAAAGGTATTCACTGGAGCTGCAGCTAGGACTTTTGAACCCAGAGCAAAGACCACAAATTGTGCCTTGAGCGAATAACACACAGGGCACCATCAACTGGAAATTACCCAACTTTGTGTGTGTGTGTGTGTGTGTGTGTGTAAAATGGAGATCATCATCAGGGGATTGCTGGGGAGGCCACTGCTTGTAGGGGCAGGATAATGTGGAATAGAATAGAGTGAGAAGAATTTCATCTGTCATTTGGTGGTTTCCTATTTTAATTAATTACTTTCATTTGCTAGATACTGAGTTCTGTTGTTTTTAACACTGCTTTAAGGATGGATGCTGAACATTGTGGTTGGCCCCTAAATTTTATGCCCTCTAAAATCAGGACTCTGGACCAAGCCCTGATCACATCATCTTGGTTCTGAGTCTGTTCTTTAGTATGGAATGTAGAGGGCAAGATAGGAGCTTTGGCATTTTTTACAATCAGATTTGTTTCCAGCTTTGCCTCTTTTCATCTAGCTGGGACAGATGTACACATAGCAAATGAGATGGGGCAGAATGACAAAAGAAGGTGGCAAAATGGCATGCCCATGCACTCTCCTAGTATTTCTTCTTTCTGCATCGTAGGCTCTGAGACTCCTTAGGGCACTAGGTGGTATAGTATCTAGAGCAGTGGGTCTGGAGACCAGAAGATCCAAATTTCAAATTTAGACTCCAGACACTTACTATCTATGTGACCTTGGGCAAATCCCTTAAGTTATGTTTGCCTCAGTTTCCTCATCTGTAAAATGGAGAATATAAAGCACATTTACCACCCCACCTCCAAGATTGCTGTAAGGATCAAATGAGATAATATTTGAAAAGGGCTTGACATTGTGTGTAGCACATTGTTATTAAATCATGTCCTACTCTTTGTGATCCCATTTGGGATTTTCTTGGCAAACATACTGAAGGGGTTTGCCATTTCCTTCTCCAGCTCATTTGACAAATGAGAAAACTTAATCAACAGGGTTAAGTGACTTGTCCAGGGTCACACAGCTGGTTTGCCATCTCCTTCTCTAGCTCATTTTACAGAAGAGGAAACCAAGGCAATGACTTGCCCAGAGTCACTCAGCTAGAAAGTATTTGAGGCTGGATTTGAACTCATGAAGGTCAATCTTCCTGATTCTATGGCCAGTGCTCTATCCACATAGCCAGGCACACGGTAAACTGTATAAAATGTTAGTTAGGATGATAATGTTACCGATGCTTTTAAAATAAATATCTTTGCCACATTAAACAAGAAACAAAGTCAAACTCATGCCAAAAAGCTCGATCCTTTTCTTTCATTCCTTTTATGTGTCCTGTGTATTTCACTCTTCTCTAAGAAAAAAAACAAAACCAGCAAACTAAAACCACATGCAAAGGGCACCAGGCTCCTGAAAGCCTTCTTTTCATTAAACTTCTCTGGAACCTGGGCTCAATCTACATGCAGTTTATGGCCAGGGTCTCAGTGACTAAAAAGAAAAGGATCCAACAACCAACAAATGGAAAGAATGATCCCGTATACATTAGTTGCAACTGTGAAAACTGAACCAGGCAATTTTGAACAACAATCGCTACTTTGTAATGCGCCAATGAGGAAGGAGACACCCTGGGTGTTAGCGAGTAGCAGGTGCACAGGTTCAGCAGGAAGTAACATCAAAGGAGTGTGCTTAATGCCTTGAAGGCTGACAAAAGCAATGGTGTAAAAGAGATGGCAGCCTTGTGGATGAAATGGCTCCCAGAGGGCAGGATGCAGATTACTCTTTGAGGCAGGGATTGTTTCTTTCTGTCTTTGTTTCCTGGGCACTTCACATCTTTCCTTCCACGTATAAAAGCTTATTGAATTGAATTAAATCAATGCTTAAGGGGAAGCTTGGTGGCTCAGTGAATTGAGAGCCAGGCCTACAGAAGAGAGGTCTTGAGTTCAAATGCTGCCTCAAATACTTCCTAGCTGTGTGACCCTGGGCAAGTCATTTAACCTCCATTGCCCAGTCCTTACCATTCTTCTGCCTTGGAACCAATGCACGGTGTTGATTCTAAGACAGAAGGTAAGGGTCATTAAAAAAAATAAATCTATGCTTATAATGTTATGTCAATTTCTCTGCACCCCACCATTAACATTTTTTTGTTTTAATGTCACTTTTATTGTCATTTTATTTTAAACTTCAATAGGTTATATTTTCCAACCACATAGAAAACCACAATTTTAACATTTTCCCCAAAATTTCAAGTTCCAAATCCTTCCTCTCTTTTTCTCTTTCCCCTTCCCACTTCCTGAGACTTTTAAGCAATTTTAAATAGGTTGTACATGTGTAATAGCATTAACATGATATTTTAAAATGGGCATATTTCTATCTGGTGACCCTGAGCAAGTCTCTTAACTTCAGTTGCCTAGCCCTTGTCACTATTCTCTCTTAGAATTGATACTAAGATGGAAGGTAACGTTTTAAAAACCAATTTAGGGGGCAGCTGGGTGGCTCAGTGGATGGAGAGTCAGGCCTAGAGATGAGAGGTCTTAGGTTCAAATCTGACCTCAGACACTTCCTAGTTGTGTGACCTTGGGCAAGTCACTTAACCCCCATTGCCTAGCCCTTACTGCTCTTTTGCTTTAGAACCCATACACAGTATTGATCCTAAGTTGGAAAGTAAGGGTTTGAAAAAAAATTTAGAGATGTTTTATTTTCCCAATTACATGTAATAATAATTTTCAACATATATTTTCCAAAACAAGCTCCAAACCACCTACTTCCTTCCCTTCCCTTCCACCAGAAAGTATGGGTTTAAAAAAATGATCTACTTTTTTTTATAACAAATCTGTAAGGTGGATAAAAGTATTTATACCTCCAATTTCTAGCAATTATATGTTATTGTATCATGTATTAAGTCTTTGTCAATGTGTGTTTATGAGTCTTCTCTATTTTAAGCATTTAACTTGTAGGAAAAAAATCTCTCTCCTCTACTGCATTTATATTGTGGGTTGAATAATTTGCTACTCCTCTTTTGGTAGACTCTACATTGGAGCCAAACCATCAAGGTTAAAGACAAGGTTAAAAGGACATTCATTGATAATTTTGGAGAGAAACCATTTTCAGTTGAGTGATGAGATCAGGCACTGGATTACAAGAGGGTGGAAAAATGAGTGAGAGGAGAGAAAGCGGAGGCAGGGAGTAGAAACTGCTTTTTCCAGGCGTTTGTTTGAGAAAGAAAGGAGAGCTCTAATACAATTGTTTAAAGAGATGATAGAGAGCGAGAGCTGGAGAAGGAAATGGCAAACTACTCCACCATCTTTGCCAAGAAAACCCCATGGATAGTAACAGTGTGCTATGGTCCAAGGAGGCTCTTAGAATCAGACATGACAATAAGGATTAGAGCATTGGGGTCAAACTCATGTAGAAATGGATCACAGAGGACTGCAGTTTTTATTTATTTTGTTAAACATTTCTCAGTTACAGTGGGAGTTTTGTGGGCTACTGTGGCCTCAAGTCTGACACCTCTGCTCTACAAGCATTGAATTTCAAATTATCAATATATCTGTCTTCTAGCTATCCACAAGATTCTAGATCTAGAGTGGGAAAGGGATTCAGAAGCTATTTAGTCCAACCTCCTAATTTTAGTTATGAGGAAACTAAGGCCCAGGGAAGTTAAGCGATGGACCAACATTAAAAAAGCTAGTGTCATAGGCAAGATTTGAATCTGAGACCTCTGACTCCAGTGTGCTCTTTCCATTGTGCCATGGTCCCTCCTGAGTTATGACATACATATTAGGTGGGAACTGCATTAAATTCTGCTTCTTGTATACTTTTACCTCCATGGCAATGATCTCCAGTGCCAATATACAGGTGCCAACATCTGATCCAATCCAATCCAGAATCACACAGCTAGGAAGTGGCTGAGGCCAAATTTGAACCTAGGACTTTTTGCCTCCAGGTCCAGCTCTCAATCCACTGAATTGACCTAGCTGCCCCCTTGACATTCTTTTATTAAAAAAATTGAATTCCAAATCCCCTCTCTCTCCTTCCCTTCCCATCCCTGAGACAGGAAGCAATCTGATAGAGGTGATACATGCATACTAATATAAAACATATTCCATATTAGTTATTTTGTGTAATAAAACTCAAAGAAAAAACAAAGAAAAGGAAAGATAGTGTGCTTCAGTCTTCATTCAGACTCCATTTGGAGTCTGATGGCATTTTTCTTTGGAAGTAGATGGCATTTTCATCGCGAGTCCTTTGGGATTGTTTTGGATCATTGCATTGCTGAGAATAACTAAATCATTCACAGTTTCATCTTACAGTATTTTTACTGGGTGTAATGTTCTCCTGGTTCTGCTCACTTCACAAAATGTGTAAGTCTTTCCAGGTTTTTCTAAAGTCCTCTTGTTCATCATTTCTTTTAACATAGTAGTATTCCTTCACAATCATATACCATAACTTGTTTAGCCATTCCCCAATTAACGGATATGACCTCAATTTCCAATTCTTTGCCACCTCAAAAAGAGCTTGTTAGCTATTATTATTATTTATTACTATCTGTACAGATTATAAACATTTCTAGAATTGGGGCTATATCTTCTTTTTCTTACAACTCTCCAAAGAAATCCCTTTATATAGTAGGCACATTTCTGTCTCACTGAGTTTTTTATGGTGGACAGAAAGCATTGTTAAGTTTCATATGCTAGAAAAACTTGGTCTCATTATAAATTTTCACTGACTGATGAACTGAGGCAATATAGTACAGTGGAAAGAGCACAGGCTCTAGTCAGAGAATCTATATTATTTGGATAGATTGAGCCAACTATCTAGGCCTCAGTTTCCTCATCTATAAAATGAGAGGGTTGAATCAGATGATTTTTAAGTTCCATTCAGCTCTAAATGAATGATCCCATGCCTTACAGAAATATAAACGAGCCTAATAACAACACCAATAATAACTGTGCATTTCTTTTGAATCCCTCATTTTTTCCCTGCATGGACAGTAAAATAAGCCAGTGATTTCCATTCTGACTCAAGTTTTTTGGCATATTCCACATAAAGGACAGGGCCATTGAATTAGAACTGGATGGGACCTCAGAGGTCAGCTAATACAATCCCTTCATTTTGCAGATGAGAAAACTGTGGCCCAGAGTAAACAGCTGACACATGAGGCCCAGAGAGTTAAATGACCTGCTTCAATTCATCACACAGTCAATATTTATGGCAGCTGATACTTCTGTAGCATATGAAGGCTAGCAAAGCTATCTGCCCACCACAAGCAAATAAATGAAATAATGTTATTGTTCAATTATTTCAGTCTTGTCTGACTCTCTGTGACCCCATTTGATGTTTTCTTGGCAAAGATACTCGAGTGGCTTCCTATTTCCTTCTTCAGTTCATTTCACAGATGAGGAAACTCAGGCAAACAGGGCTAAATGACTTGCCCAGGGCCACACAGCTCATGTTTGAGGTCAGATTTGAACTCACCAAGATGAGTCTTCCTAACTCTAGGCTTGGCAGGGTATCCACTGCACCACCTAGTGGTCCCTGAAAGAATGTCCACCATGCAGAGTCTGGAGAGTCAGAAGAAAGAAGATACATTTCCAACTCAGGAGTTTAAAGATACTGGGTATCCAAATTCTAGGTCTTTCTCTGTCCTCGGACTTCCAGGATATGAGTAACTATGCAGATGTTATTTTTGCCCTTAAGACCTCTAAGTGCTACATAAAAATAGTCCTGGACTCAGTCTCCCAATTTCATGCTTGTAGGAGGCCCTAAAAATTCACTAGAGAGAAGGGGAATCGAGGAAACCAATTAGAAACTCTGATCCTTTGGCCAGTTTGTGCTCCAGAGAGAAATTTTACACCACACCCTAAAAACTCATCAGTGGGAAAGGAAATAGATGTATTCCTGGGTTCTCTAAAGCTTTGTGTTGGGCTCTTCAAAGTCCACATGTGCTTTTTTTGCTAGCAAGGGCAGTGATTTGGGGTACATGTCTTGGTGTCTTGATGTTGGACAAATCCTCTTTCATGCAGAAACAGTGCTAAAATATAACTGGTGAGTGGGGAGGAGCTGGAGAAAGAGCTGTTCCATTGTTTTCTTCTTAAAGATTTGGCGAAGGGATTGTTTGTATTGCTCATTTATCTCCCCCTTTGGCCCACACAGAACTCTGTCTAGCCTCCCGAGTTTCCTAAGTTCCTGGTGAAGCATTTAGCAGGGCCCATGCAGGAAGTGAGGCCATGCTTTTTTTGGCTCCTGAGGTCAGCATTTCTCTTGGGGTAGCAGCTGAAGTTTATCAGTAGGTTTAGCCTTTGCTCTTTGAGAGACCAACCATTATCTCGATTTCTCTATTAAAAAAATAATAAAAATGATTACACTTAAAAAATGTGACGGCAAGTAAGGATAATAAAAGACAGAAAGCCCTGGCATGTTGGTTCACTCCTCAGTCTGACAGTATAAACAAGAAGGCCAACGCTGAGAGTAGGGAATATTATGAACCTTCCCTTCCTTTTGTACAGGAGCCTCAAATGATTTTTCAGAGTAAATGAAGATGGCAATCAGGGAAGAGTTTGTTACTTTACAAATGGAAGCTCTTGAAATAACCTTCAAGGAACTTGTGAACCCTGTTGGACAGGGGCTAGAAGAAGCTATAGCTCTGTGCTGGAACCAAGGATTGACTTGATCAGAGTTATAAAAATATATTATTAGTCTCTGATGTAAAGTCGTGGTGTTCTATCTATCGTGGCGCTTGCTCTTCATGTTCACATATTGTGAAGGGAGCATGTAAAGATTGATCACTGCCGGTTTCTATATCTGGAATGTTCTGTCCTTTCTCCTAAACTCTTAACAACAATAGCGTATGATGATCAACTGACAATGACTTAACTGTTATCAACAAGGCAAGGATCCAGGACAACAACTCCAAGGGACTCATGAAGAAGCACGGCCATAGAAGGAACTGATGGAGTCTGAATGCAGATTGAAACATACCATTTTCCCCTTTATTTCCTCCGTGAATTTTTCTCTCATGCAAGCAATATATGTCTTGTTTCACAGCATGAAGAACAGGGAAATATATATTATATGATAGGTGTACAATCTACATCATATTACCTGTCTTCTTGGAGAGGGAAAGTGGAAAAGGGGGGGAAAGAACAAGACAGATTTTTGGACATAGCTAATGGGAGAATTTGTTTCACTTGGATAAGCATATCTGTTATAATTTAGTACATATTTATAACAAATCATATGTATTATATTATTGCTATGTTACACATTATATTATGTCATATATAAAAATAAAAATCAGTGGCAACTCAAAAAATATCTTATCCATTAAAAGAGGCACACTGAAGCATTGTTGGTAGAGAGCTGTAGACTGGTCCAGTTTTCTAGAAAAAAATTTGGAACCGTGCCCCCAAAGTTACTAACCTTTACATATCCTTTGACATAATTATACCACTAGAACTGTTCTCCAAAGAGATCAAAGAAAAGAAAAGGACCCACAGGTACAAAAAATATTTATAGCAGCTCTTTTCTTCGTAACTTAAAACCCGACACTTAAGGAGAGCCCACTTATTGGAGAATGATTGAACCAATTGTGGCATAGAAATATAATGGAATATTATTATGCCATAGCAAGTGATAAAATAGACATTTTCACAGGGAACCAGGAAGACCTCTGTGAAAGGATGCAAAGTAAAGTGAGCAAAATCAGAATACTTTATATGACAATAACATTAAAATTAGAATACTTTATATGACATTAAAGATGACTGAAAAAAACTCTATTAAGATAACTATAAAAACAACTCTAGAGATCTGATTAATGCAATCATAAACCAGGAGACCAGAGAAATTAAGATGCATCATACTGTCCACTTCCTGACTGAGAGGTCATGGATTTAAAATACAGGAGACCTACATTTTTGGACATAGCCCATATAAGACTTTGTTTTGCTGGACTATTTATGTTATGTAGTGTTGTTTTTTTTAAGTTCATCGGGGAAAAGAGAGAGAGAAGATAAATGTTCTGTTTAAAAAATTAAAAAATTAAAAAAAAATAAATTAAAATCTGGAAAGTCAGAAGCAGAGCCAGGAGTGAAATGAAGGTTAGCCGAGCCCTGCCTTATAATGGAGTACTTGGGCAAAGGGAAAAGAAGTCCAGTGTGCTTGGTGGGCGAGACAGAATTAGAAGGCCACAGGGATATATAGATATTTCTAGTTAAGGACTCTCTGCTTAGCCTTGCACATTGCATCAGTTAAGTCTTTCCATGCTTCTCTTTAATCATCATGTTGGTCATTTCTTAGAGTGCAATCATATTTTTTACATTCCATGTACTCCAATTTGCTTAGCTATTCCCAATGGAAGGGCATTTACTTTGTACCCAATTTTTTTTTCTACCACAGCAAGTGGTGCTATAAATATTTTGGCATTTTGGGACACTTTCCATTTTGTCAATGACTTCCTTTTGATATATTTCTCACAGTTGAATCTCCAGAGCACAGTGTGAACATTTTAGCCATTTTATTTTTACATAAATACATACTACTTTCTAGGATGACTGTACTTATTCACATCTCCATCAACAAGGAATTCCTTTATCCAACTTCTACAACCCTTCCAACATTAACTATTCTCCACTTTCATTGTCTTTGATGATTTCCTGGATAGGAGATGAATCACATTTCTCTTAAAGAAAGTATATTCAACTTCTCCAACTCTGCCTCTCTCCATCTTTGTTTCTCTTTCTCTCTGTCTGGTTCTTTTTGTCTCTGTGTTTTTCTGTCTCTTAGACACACCTTCTGAAAGATCATACTAATATGTAATAGAAATTTAAAATTTTATTCACTCAAAAATTTTAATGATCTCAACAAAATTCCATTTCCTGTCAAACTTATCCATACACATACTGAGTACCCAATAACCTTTAGCCATCCACTAAAAAATGTTGCTAGCCAAATTCAGAGATCATAGTTTTACTATGACAATTGGAATATGTTTTTTTCTATTGAGAGAGAGAGAGAAAGCACTAGTGCCAGACAGTGTGCTAAGTATAGTGATATAGACAGCAAACAAGATAGTTACCATTCTCAAGGAGCTTGCATTTTAACAAGGTAAGAAAACCTAGAAAATGGGGAGAAGAGTACTCAGGTGGAGGCAAGGTGGAGAAGTTCAGAGAAACAGCCATGAGTAAGGTAAGCAGAGAGTCCCTCATGAAATAATGGTCCAGGTTCACCACTCCATCCATCCATCCATCCATCCATCCATCCATCTATGTACCTATGTATCTATCTACGTATCTATCTATCTATCTATCTATCTATCTATCTATCTATCTATCTATCTATCTATCTATCTATCTATCCTTTCTCTCCCAGCTCCTGTCCCTTTTACTTGAAGCTGCACAACCTCTCCCTAACTTCTTCCCCCCCCACCAAAATCCTTTAAAAAATGAAAGTAGAAGTAAGAAGAGACTGCTTTGGTGCAGACTGCTGCTCCAGGTAGACCTCCTGTACTTCTGGTTAGCCTTGGATAACTGAAATTTCAGAAAGTGAAACAGGATAAGGGGGCCCTATTGGATTGTGTACCCCTCCCCACAAGATTGTAGCTGCTGTGTAGTCAGACCCCACCTTTTGCATAGTTAGAATTGGCAGTCATCTATATATAATGCAATTTGAAAGTCATAAACATAGCCTCCTCCTTTTTCCCAGGCCCAGAAATAAATACCCCAGCCTATCCTGGCCTGTTACATTATTTGACATTCCACCATTAGAGAATCAGTCTTTAGGTGAGTAATTTATCAAATATTAGAGCAATATAATATTTATATAAAATATTAATAATACATCACACATCAATTACATGTGATACATTAAATAACATAATATAAATATATGATAATAATCTGGGGAGGAGTTAGCATATTAAGCAGAATGAACATTCATTCATTCATTCATTCATTCACTCATTCTCAGTTTAGGATGGATTGGTTTATTCATATTCATCACATGCTTCAAATCCCTCTAACTAAGACCTTTCCACATTCTCCCTGGAGCTTAGTTCTGTCTCTAGGATTAACGTGGTCCTAAAAATAACTCATCCACATATTGCACATGAAGGTTTGCAAAATATCAATATATGCTGCATGCCAACCCCAAGAAGACCCAAGAAATTTGGTCTCGATTTTGCATGTGAGGAAGCTGAGGCTATGAGGGATTAAATGACTTGTCCACGGTGATGCAGAACACGTCTCTGAAATAGAATTTGACTATGTAGCTTTCCAGAATCCAAATACAGGATTGTCTTCAGGCAAGAAATAGCAATGGGGCTAATAGCTCCAGAAATGGCTTGACATCCAATTGCTTTCGCCACTGACCCCACTCTGGTCTAATATCATCGATGCAGCAGTAGGACTTTATCCCATTCACGATGACTGTACCTTACTTTTTATTCCTGTCCCAGTCTCTAGATTCCTCTCTGATTTCTATCTCTATCCCCGTCTCAGAACGCTGGTCTATACCTCAGTTCTTCTGGGGAAGCCTAATGGTGATGATAGATTCAGAGTTAGAACAGAGCTAAGTTCAACTCATATTTCTGACATTTGTTAATTATGTGATTATGTGATCACCGCATTTCATGGAACCTCCATTTTCTTATCTATAAAAATGGAGATAATAATGCCTGTGATCCTTACCTCATGAAGTTTTCATGATGATCATTTGAGATGATGTATAGAAAATATTTTACAAACCTTAAAGGAATAGAGGTTTTTCCAAAGCTTATAAATGCTCTGAGACTTTTGGGACACCCTGCATAAGTGTTAGAAATGATTAATTCTCAATTTTGCCTGAGGTCAGTCCTGTACTTGTCTAGGCCAACTTGGCTAGATTAGATTTCTGGTGAAATACTCCTCCCTATATGAGAAGCAAGTTACCATCATAAGCAGGTTAAATAGTCAAAGTGCGTGGTGGTTGTTGAGTCTTTTTAAGTCATGTCTGACTCTGTGTCCCCATTTGGAATTTTCTTGGCAAAAATATTAGGGTAATTTGAGATTTCCTTCTCTCTCATTTTACAAACTGAAGATAAGGTTAAGTGATGAGTCCAGGGTCAGACAGCTAATAAGGGTCTGAGGCTAGATTTGAACTCAGGAAGATGAGTCTTCCTGACTAGACTTGGTATTCATTCCTTTGTGCCATTTCAATGCCCCCTTATGTCATTTACAGAATGAATATTTTGTATCATAGCACAAAATCCAACTAGAGTCCCTCCTTTCCTGGAGTTTACCTTAAAAACCAGACAACAGGTAGCTATAGATAGAAAAAAAAAGTTCCCAAACCAAAGAATTAGAGCAGCCATGCAAATTAGGACATGGCCTCAGATCAAGTGCTTGAGATAATCATAATTTGAATAAACAGGCTACAAACATTTTTTAAACACCTATTCTAACTGGCTTGGTAGCTAGAGACATGAGCCTGGATGCCAAAAGACCTGAGTTAAAATCCAGCCTCACACACTTACTAGCTATATGATCTTGCACAAGTCACTTAATCTCAGTTTGCCTTAATCCACATGAAAAGGAAATGGCAAACTATATTTTTGCCAAGAAAACCCCTTAGAGACAATTGGTCTTCAATGGTCCATAGAGTTATGAAGAGTTGGATAGAGGTGAATGACTGAAGGACAGCATGTTCTAGGTACTGAAATCTATTTTTGGAATACAAATATAAAGAAAATACAACCTATTCAATTCATCAAACAACTTACTAATCCTCCTCATACTGTTAGAAACTGGAAGAAAGTCTGGAGACAGTTACATACCTGTACTAGCCCATATCAGCTTGGTCAAGCTTATTGCTAAATATTTAGTGTGGGGGCAGCTGGGTGGCTCAGTGGGTTGAGAGCCAGGCCTAGAGATGGCAGGTCCTGAGTTCAAATCTGGCCACAGATACTTCCCAGCTGTGTGACCCTGGGCTAGTCACTTAACCCCCATTGCCTAGCCCTTACTGCTCTAGTACTGACTCCAAGATACTCTAAGGTAAGGGTTTAAAAAAAAATCTTCAGTGTGAGCATATTTCTAGAATCAGTGAAAACTAGAGTTATTATTTTCTGGACTGGCTAGATGTAAGAAAGTAATGGAGAAAATATTAATAAAGCAAATTAAATTTAAAAGCATGTCATATATACCCTCCCCGCCCCAGCCCTCCCCAACAGCTTGTTGTTAAACATTTAGCAGGATACCCTTATCTGAGGGGGGGAGGGGCTGATCTTGAGAGCTGCTCTAAATGATCTGTGGATGTCAGAATTCTTCTGGACCTCTCTTCAAGGAAAGGTATGAATTTCATTTTTACGGTGGAATTGATGGAATCCTAAAATTGGACCCAGAAAAGACACTTGAGATCATCTAGTTTGACCTTTAAAAGACAAAATTGAAGCCCAGAAGGACTAATTATTTCTCTAGGGTCACAAGGGAGGTCTGAAGCAGAATTTGTGTGTTCTTCAGTTATTCTCAACACTTCCTGACTCTGTTTAGGGTTTTCTTGGCAGAGGTACTAGAATGTTTGCCATTTTTCTACTCCAACTCATTTTACAGATGAGAAAATTGAGGCAAACAAGGTTAAATGACTTGTCCAGAGTCACACAGCTGCTAAGTATCTGAGGCTGGATTTGAACTCAGTAGATGATTCTTCCTGACTCCACCCTGGAACTCTCTCCACTTAACCATCTAGATCCCCGCAGAGGAAGCACAACTGGACATTAGAGCCAAGTCCTCTGTTTCCAAATCTAGTGCTCTTCCATTTCTATTAGTATTAGTATTTAAACTGTTTTGAGTTCTACACTTTGGTCTTTGATAATATCAGACCTTCTTGCTAAAAGATACTCCAGTAAATCTCTCTCTGAGTCAATGGTTACAGACCACACTAAAAAGGAAGCAGGACTTGTAGTGAGGAACAATTTTTCTAATACCCCAAATGCCCTACTTTGGTTGTAGCCTTTTACCAGAATTACCTCTACCCATGTAAAAACAGTGGATAAGAGGCTTCCACAAAAGAGGCATGTAAAAGCCACCTCCTCCCCACCCCCCATTTTTTTGGCTTCCATTGAGGTCTAAGTGGAAAGGGGCAGGGTGAGGTGGAGAAGGGTGGAGTGATAATGTGAATCTAGTTTATTCTTCTGGTGGTGAGAACAGAAGTGATTCATGGCCCCAGAAGCTTTGTCAGTCAGAGGAAACTAACTCGCTTGAATTTCTCTGGCAACTTGAGGCCACCTTTAGTATTTAAAAAATGTTCCTGGCTGAAAACAACTGTACCTATTTGTACATAGCAAAAGACTCTTTGCAATTATTTCCTGAGAGATGTTTTCTTCCAGCTCAAGAAATAGGTACCAGTTAGCACATGTCTCTGCCAATCGTTTTGGAAGAAAACAAAAGATGAGTAAGACATAGCATTAATTCATTAGGTAAATAACGACCAGAGTGATTATGGGAAGAGTTACTCATGTACAATAACACATATTCATTGCCATCTACCCTGCCTGGCCTCTTATTGATACCCAGGTTCCTATTAATGAAGTTAGTGGGAATTATACATATGTATTAGGGAGAGAATAGCTCCCTAAGGGTGTGTGGTATACGTCAGTACCAGCGTCCACTATAGGTATTTGACTGGAGTTCTCTGGAAAAAGTTGAGTAATGGTGGGAAAGAGATATTATATATGGATTATTAGTCAATAGAGTGTCCATTAGGCTTACTATATTTATGATTGTGCGCACTTCTGAGAAAATTACAGTAGTCAAAGTAATTTGGATTACTGTATGTAATTGTGGGATTTCATGATGTGATTTCCTTCAAAATTATCTTCTAAACCAATAGAAAATAAAGGACCTTTCAATAAAATGATGAATAAAGTCATATCATGCTGATTCTACATCTATGGTATATACTGACTTGAAAATGGCCTATCTTATGACATGTTTTGTGAAGAAATACCCTTGAGTGCAATAATATACTAAAAGTATATTTTCCCCCACGCCTCAGGCAAATATATGTATATATACACATATATGTTATATATGTATATATGTATATATATGTATATATACACACACACATATACACAGTTGGCCTCTTTCACTCATATTATCAGCGTATGATGTGCAATGAGAAACAATGTGGTATAGTGGATAGGGGGTTAATTTTAGAATAAGAAAGACCTCAGTTCAATTCCTACCTCTGCCACAAAGTAGTTGGGTGACCGTAGGTTGGTCATTTATAGTATCAGTACCTCCAATTTACTCTTTAGGAATACAAGTTACAGATAATTGGTGATTTGTATTGGTGGAAATAATTCCTATGCTGAGAGTTCACCACATTGATGAAGTCACAGTTCTGGACATCTCTCTACCCACCCCACCTCCAAATAACATGCTATCCATTTCTGGACACCTAAAGATGAGAATTGGGGGGATGGGACTTCCTTAGGAGAAATCAGGTATAATAGCTTTAAGACAAATAGTCTGAACATGTCATTATTGCTTAGATACCCCTCTTTGGTTTACTTTATGTTAAGTTCCCAAGCAGCACAGGACTTGACTATGTAGACATCCTAGAGAAAAAGACATACCTCTGAAGATTCTGACTGATTCCCCAAAGAGTGGTTATAGCCACAACCTCGTTGGAGGAATTCTGAGGAAAGGAATAAGGGGGAAGAAATAAGTATTTATATAGTGACTACTATATGCCAGGCATTGTATTAAGCACTTTCCTTGCAACACTATGAAACAGATGCTATTATTATACTCATTTTATAATTGAGGAAACTGAGGCAAACAGAGGTTAAGTGATTTGCCCAAGATCACATAGCTACTAAGTGTTTGAGATCAGATTTGAACTCACAACTTCCTGATTCCAGGGACAGAGCTCTATCACTAACTGCCTCTGGCAATGGGGATGAAATCCCAGATCCCCTACAGTGGAGTTGCTGAAAACTCTCTGGAGCTTAACCTGGCCATTTACTATCATACTCTGCTATCCATTGCCCCTCAAATCTCAAAAAAGATAGATTAACAGCCAATAGACAACTGTACTGACCTTAGAATGGACCTTAATGAACTGTCTTCTTTTCTCTAACCGAGACATCAGTGTGGATGGAGCCTTTAGAAGTTATCACCAACAAACAGTCCCAGCTGTGTTCTTCTACCCCTGAACCTATTGTTAATACACAGCAGTATCCTAGCCATTCCATCCCCTTAATTATTTATTTAATGCCTATGTGGCAGAATATATGTGTTATATTCCCAGCACTAGATATCATTATTATGAGTTATGACATGGCACTGTATCAACAACCTACTTCAGACACGCTACTGTATGAGTGTGTTAATTAGCAGGTCTTGTTGAGATTTGGCATCGATATTAAACTGATGGTTTGTTACTCTCTAGGTATATACAGACACTCATCACACACTAGTGTTAACCTAAATATTGTGACTCTGTAGAGTCAAGAACAGAAGAACAGAAGTCACAACCAGTCACACAAATACAAGTATGCCTCTTTGGAGTTGGATTATTCCAGTTTTCTAGCATGTCTCCAATTTTCATTAAGCTACAGATTGGAGAAGACTTCTTTTCTTTTGGTGTGGATTTATCAAAGCTTATGGGTATATGCCAGATGCCAAAACATCTGGTTAGTTTACTTCATTAAGAGCCTTGTCTACATGATGCTAAACATCCAGTTTAACTGAATTCAGTAAAGCAAGTATTTAGTGAGCACCTATTCTGTGATCCGTCCCATGTTAAACACAGTGGGAAATTTAATAAAAATATTTAAAAGGATCGAAGTAATAAGTGGCTTCTTCCCAAGAGAAAACTACAACCTGTGTGGATGAAAAAGAACTTATGGTCAGGAAAAGTTGTTCCGTAACACAGGAATGATTGGCAACATAACTGGAGAAATGATTAAATAAGATATCTGTACGTTTCTTCACCCCCAAAACCTTTGGGGGGGAGTATATGTATAGGTATAGGTTTATATGTATATATACATGTATATGTATCCATATGCATGTAATAGGTATACACACATATATCTTATAGATATCTATATATGTGTATATATACACACATGTATACATCTACATGTATATGTATATATATATATATATACCTAGGTATAGGACCTAGAAATAAAGGACTTTTCAATAAAACTATGAATAAAGTAAAATAGTATTGCTTCTACATTTATAGTCTATGTTGATTAAAAATGAGTTACCTTATCATGATGTATTTTTTTTGGGGGGTGAGGAAAGCCCTTAAGTGGTATAATATACTAAAAGTATGTGCATGTATGTGTATATATCTGTGTGTGTGTGTACAAATATTACAGCTGAATCCATAAGAAAATAAGATAAAATGCCTTTGTTCTTTCTTTTGTTGCTGTTCAGTTGTTCGGTCCTTTACTCTTAGAAATTTTAAGCAGACAAGTACCCTAACCAGCCAATCCTTGTGTCCCAATATGAGAAGGCTGAGGACACTCAGTTGCCCAGCTGTGGTGTTCTGGGAAACAGTGGAAGGGAGAAGGACCTGAGAATGAAAAGGATTCATAAAAGCAAGAGAAAATCTAGAGGAAAAGACCAATCAACTAGTAGATAAAGCAACAGGAAGGATCATAATGACAGAAGAGAGAACAAATAAAATTTCAAAAGAAAAGAACACCCTAAACAAATATTGTATTATGAAGGAAAATTAATCAGTGTTACCTAATGAAAAAGAATCCCATGGACTGTCAAAAGATAATGGAACAATAGTAAGAAACTACAAAATGGTTCAAAAGAGAAATAAAACTTTTTGAAGTTCATATCGATGGTGATAATGAAATTGGAGGGAGAAGAGAGAGAGAGACAGACAGACACTGAGACAGAGAGACACAGAGACAGAGAAATAGACAGAGATAGAGAGAGAGACAAGGACAGGGAGGAGAGGAGAGACAGAGGGAAGAAAATAGGAGAGAGAGGAAGGAAAGGTTACCACCAAAGAACATTCCAGTGGGAAAGAAGGCATATGTTTGTAACAAGAGACAAGGATCTTTTAATGGATTATGTCTAGGAGAATGGACATATTAGGACATTATTTTTCCCTGATATAGTTTTGTATCTTTATAGGGGACACCTCACCCCAGGAGAGCTAACATAGGAGTTTTCAGAGTAACCAGCATCCAGAATGGTAGGGGGGTTATATCATTACACATATATGTATGTACACACAAACACACCCACACGAGATGTTGTCTTCTTATGTTAGAATTTAAGCTTCTTGAGGAAAGGAACTGTTTAGTTTTTGTCTCTATTCCCAGCACTTATTATAGTATCTGGAACATAGTGGGTGTTTAATAAATTCTAAATGATAGACTGATTTCTCAGTTGATAATGTGGCTTTAGGATTGGAAACTGATCATAGTAAGGGCAAGAAGAAAAAAGGACTGCCTTTATAATCCGGGAAGCAAAAGTGACTCCAACCTCACAATACTGCTTTGTTATTACATTGTTTCCCTCTTGATCTAATATTTCTAAGAGCAAGGCAAAAAAAAATGGAAGACATGGTAAAATCTACCAAGGTGAAAACACAGATATTAGACAGGAGAAAGGGATCCAATCCAAGACTTCAGAAGTTTTATCTCCCTAATGATCACAGAGGTAATATAAGAATCAGAAAAGAAAATTTAGGATTGATTGTAAAGAAAGAGAAATAATGAGGAGAAAGCAATGAAAAAAATTCCTAAAAATGAAAAGGGAGAGGAAGAAGAAAGAAGAAGAAGAAAGGAGAAGGAGAAAGAGGAGGAGGAGGACAAAGAGGAGAAAAAAAGGAGAAGAAAGAAAGAAATAAGGAAGGGAGGGTAATGGGATCTCACACTTGTCTATATCACCTAAAATGGGGTTGTACTTGGGGAAGATAGTGGGAGACCTACTTCTGGTTGACAGGAAAAATTGGCACATTGTGTGGACATCTTATGTTGGCCTACCATGTGGTTGGAAAGTAGCCTTTTTCCATTCCATTCCAAAATCAAAAGACATCTTTTAAATTACCTGACTGAACACATGTCTAAGGACAATGTATTCTTTCTCTAATGGCAGGTAATACCATTTGGTAAGGGGAAAGGATCCTCCTCTCCCCTATCCTTGGACCATGAGGCCCCAAGAAATAGGCTTGTGATTTTGCCCTATTTTCTTTTTCCTTTTCAGTTCTAGTTAGAGGGAGAGCTTTAGCTTGGCTTGAGATATGGGGATCCAGGGGTCTAGGAATCCATGCTGGATCTTCCAGTCAGTCCAGCAGGGAAGTGTTGAGAAGCGGATGATAACACTAGTGGACTTGAACATGACCAATTCTGTGTAGGAATCTGAGTTAAGCAGTAAGCCGAATTACCTCTTCTTTTCCTCAGACACTCAGGTGGCAAAGGTAGAGATTATGCCTTGAAGATTTTTGGGAAGATGTTCATCACATGTTTATTTTTGCTATATCTTCAATGTAAATAATCTTTTGGAAAAGATAAACTGGTTTTAATTTGTTAAATGGAACCGGAGTGCTAGTCATTTGGTCTCTAAATGAGAGCACAGTCAGTGGAGACTTGAACTGATGGCAGGAAAACAGAGACTTGCCTAATCTCTTCAGGATACCAGAGAACCTTGGGGGCAAGGAACCATAAAATGTGATAGACTTGGCCCTCAGACAGTAAGGTCAGAGATAGGAAGAAGAAAGTAAGAAGGAAAGAATGAGTACTAAACAACTTAATTAAATTCAAAGAGTTTTGGTATAAGGTTAGAATAGAGAGGAGATAGGAAAACCTATGAGAATGAAATAACATCAAAATAGGAAGACAAAGGTAATCATAGGATCAATGTCTTGACTTAAAAACTGAAGGAGATAATTATTTTAAATGGAGAAAAATACAACCCTAACAACAATTACTTTAAATGTGAATTAACTGAATAATCCAGTCCAATGAAAATAACAAGACAAATAAGAAAATAAAATCCAAAACTTTTCCTTATATAAGAAATATATGTAAAATACAGAAACATGAAGAATGAAATAAGAAATTGGAATAAAATTGACATCCTATCAAATGAATAAAATAGTAGGAGTTATACATGCTAAACAGATAAGACAAAAACAGATATTCTCAAACAAATAGAAAAACTATATTATGCTCAGTATTCTACCATCAGTTAACAAATATCAGAAATACACACACACACACACACACACACACACACACACACACACACACATATATACCAAGTATCGTAGGATTTCAATTTACAAAAAAAGCTGAATTATTTTTTAAAAAGGTATAGAAAATAAGATAATTATTTCAAGAGGCTTTAATGTTCCACTTTTAGAGTTAGATAGATCTAATAGAAAGGTAAATGAAAAAGTAAATATAGAACCAAATAAACTCCTGGAAAATTTAGAGCTGAAAGACTTAAGTTTTTATTGAGAACATTAAAAATTATAGGTTACATAAACATATATACATATTTCTTAGTACCATAAAGTATCTTACAAAAATAGATCATATACTTGAATATAGTACTTGAACAAATTGATGCAAAAAGGGGAAATACTAAAAACATACTTTAAAGACCAGAATGCAATAAATAGCAATTAGTAAAGGAAACACAAGCAAAAGATTACAGGAATAAATTGAGTTTAATTATGACATCCAGAATAATAATTTGCTCAATGAAAAGATTCTATAAAAAATGAGTAAGTATTTGGAAGTAAACGCTAACCATGAAATAAACCCTAAATTCGTGGACTGCTACTTAAAACAATCCTTAGAGGAAAAATTATATACTTGTGCATGTGTATATTTACATTATATAGTTTATATACACATATATTTAGGAAAGCAGAGGATTAATTAACTGAAAATGGAATTTTAATAATTAGAAAACTAACCAAAAAATCCAAAAAGGGGACAAAAAAAAAAGAAATCTTAAAAGTGAGATGAATGAAAGAAGGAAATCAAGAAGAGAGAAAAAATAAATTATCAAAGTAATAGATGATGAGGTAAACTTATAAAAGAAAAAAATGCAATTATTTACCAGGACCTACCATGTTATTATATGCCAACAAAATCGAGAATTTAAAAGAAATGGAGAAATGCATAAAAATAGAAAAAAATACTCAAATTAATAGAACACAAAATAGAAGTCTTTATCCAATTTCATAAAATGAAACTGAACAATCTAAAAATGGGGGAAAAGCCACTGATGACAATTTATAAGTGAATTATATAAAATGTTAAGGAATAGTCAAAACCTATGTTTGATAAATTATACTTAGAAAGTAAGAAAGTACTTTACTAAATTTCTTTTATGAGAAAAACATTGTTCTCATATATAAAGCAAGAAAAGATAAAAAAGGAAAGAAGACTATAGGATAATATGATTATTGAAAATTGATGCAAATATTTTAAATAGTATCCCACCAAAATAAATAAAGAAATAGACCTAAAATCATTCACTGTGATAAAGTTGAATTTATAGCAGGGATATAAGGATGGCTTAACATTAGGAAAATAATTAACATGATTAAGTATATTAAAAACAAAATAATAATATGATTATGTTAATACATACAAAAAAGTTTTTGACGGTAAAATATTTATGCTAAAAACTCTTCACAACACATGCGGAAAGATATTTTTGTTATGATGATACATATATATGTATGAGAAACCAAAAGTAAAAATACTATACTCCTTAATTTACAGATTTAGTGCTGTACCAATCAAATTACCAAGGAAATCTTTCTTGGAGCTTAGCTAACTTTATTTAGAGAGACAAAAAATATACAATCTCAAGAGAAAAGATGAAAAAAAGGAGGAATAAAGGGATAATAGAACTTTCAGGCTTCTGAATTACATTATAAAGCAATAATCATCATAATTTTTTTGGGTACCGGTAAATAATATAAAAGTAGATCAGTGGGACTGACTAAATAAATATGAATCAGAAAGAACTGAAATCAGCAACTCAGAGTTCATTAAAGTCAAGAGCACAAATAATTTGAGAGAGAACTCCTTATTCTCAAATGGTTTTTGTCATTTCATGATCACATTGAAAAGATAAAATGAATATAAAAGGATACAAGCTCATTAAAATGGAAATATTCACAATTACCTTATATATATAGTCCTTTCAGGTTCTAAAATTATACAGTTTTCCAGTGTAGTATATATGTATGTTGGTAGGGGGTGGAAGGACACATTTAGTGTAGGGAGGGCAGGATACAAGAAGGGAAAGGAGATATTTAAGCCCTGGCAGCTATCCACAGATTCCACCAGTTCCCTAGAACATAGGTTGAAAGATTAGATGAGGAAAGGACAGCATGTCCTAATCAAGTCCCAAAGTTGTTGGGAATCCCCTGTTGTTTGTCGGGAGCCCTGGGAGGCAAGACAATGATGTCAAACAATAGACATGATGGATTTTTTGCCCCTGAAGTGAGGCATGTGCTTACTTTGTCCCTAATTTGGAACCCTTTCAGCAATTCCAGCCATTCCAGTATGGTCCAGTAGGATGACCCTTGACCCTAGCCCCTGAATTTCTAATTTTCAAATAATAGCTAAAATTCATAGAATATTTTATGGTGTACAAAACACATTAGTACATGATCTCCACAGATTTTCAAGAACTTTTTTTTTTACATTTAAATGATATTTAATAGTGAGACTTTAAAAGTTGGGGGGGTCAGGGTGGTTAGGGGTTGCAGTGTTGGCAGGCCTGATATAATAAATAACATGACAATGTGATAAGTGACATACAATGTACACGTAATAAATGGCTTAGTAAGAATGATACATACTATGATTATGTTAAAAAATAATAGCCACAGAATCAAGAGAAAAAAGTATCCAAGTAAAACAAATCCAAAAGGAACTCAAAAATACAGGATGTTTCTATTAGCACACATACATAACTTACACATTTTAAAACAAATTGTAAAACAATGTGGAGTTTGTGGTGTAGTACATAATTGTAAATGTATTTATTTAAATGTTTTTTGGTGGTGGTGGTGATTAAGTAAAAACAAAACAAAAGAAAATTAAATTGAAAGAATAACTTATTCTACATGCATAGTAAATAATTTATTAAGCCTGGTGATAAATGCCTTATTATACCAGAATGATAAATGATTCATTATGCCAACATAATAAGTTTAATAAGTGACATCAGACTGTCATAATAAGTCATTTACCAAGCTTATGTTGTAGATTTATAATACATTATTTTTATATTATATATGTGTAATAAATGTCAGAGTATGATCAATGACAAGCATATGTGATAAATTACATATTGCCCATAAGTTGTGAGAAGTACACAATCTACTTTTCTTCCCCTTTTTTTAGTATAATCTTTAATATTAAAGTTGTATGTCCAGTTAGGATATATGGTGGAAGATGGGAGGGGGAGAATGTGAAATATAACATTTTAGAAAACAAATGTTAAAAATTGTTTTTACATGTAATTGGGAAAAATAAAATATTATAAAATAAAAAATATAAAAAAATATAGGCTCAGCTTCACATGGAGAAAAACACTGATCTCTAACCAATGCCATTTGTACCCTCAAGCAGCAGTCAGTTGTCTTACTGGTACATGTAGTTAGTCACCAAGGGTAGTGGGTTCAACCCTACCGCTACTAGGAAAACAACTGTGACTGAAAGTGCGTGTAAGTTCCATCTGTGTGCATGAAGAACAGAACTTTTCGAAGTGTTTGCTTTCATTGAACTTTCAGGTTAATTCTTGTGGACCACGATTTCTATTTGAAAAATTTTGTGTCATTTCCCAGGGAGTAAAAATGGAGAGTTGATTGCTTCTTCTGCCAATCTGCACCACTGACCTCCAATCCGCTCTCCTCACACACCTTCTGAGAAAGACCTTTCCCCATCCTTCCCATTCCTTGAAGATTACCTCCTGTGTGCACGTATGTGTGCACAAAGTGTCTTGAATTCTATCTCCCGCTTCACAATATGAGCTCGGGAAGGACAGGGACTGTGTTTTTGTCTTTCTTTATATTCCTAGCACGTAGCACAGTGGTTGGCAATTAATAAATACTGGCTGATTAACTGCCGATTGTTTCCACATGTGATCATTTCCATATGTAATCATGGCCTGATGCTTTGCCTTCTCAGCAGCCACAACATCAGATCTTTTAGCATTTTCTCTGGACATATTTTATAGCAACTGAATTTACAGTCACCTTACACCATTTGCTTCATGATAAAGAATTTGATGCATCTCAGCTACCTCCTGCCAAACGAGTTAGAGCAAGAGTCTTGAGAAACAGGAATATGCCTGGCTGCTTTGTTCAAGTGACACGATATGATGCTAAGATCCCATTCCAGTAAGTAGCCTAGTTATTGATGAGCATTTATATAGTGGTTTAAGATTGGCAAGTGCTGGGCATGTTATTTCACTTGATTCTCACTACAGCTTTGTGAGAGGTAGGTACTATTAATTATCTCTATTTTACAGATGAAGAAACTGAGGCTGAGAGCTGTTCAATGAATTGCCTTAGGTCACAAAGCTAAGTCTGAGGCAGAGCTTGTTCTTATACACTTTGCCACCCAATATCAAGGTGAAGGAAGCTCACTAAACTTAGTGAGGGAAAATATAAATCCATCCCTCCAAACAAGATCATAGAATAATAAAATTGGTGCTGGAGTAGACCTTGGAAGCCACCTAACCTCCTTCCCATTTTATAGATGAGTAAACTGAGACTGAAATGGTTATGAAACTTTCCCAAAGTCACACAGATAGTAGCACCAGAGGTGGTCCTTTGCCCCAGATCCAAAAATCTTTCCATTACTGAGATCACACAGATGTTATACCCTGTAGCTCTAGGAGCTGTTTTTCTCCTGGACAAGATGATACTTCATGTCATCTCACTCTCTTCAGCCCATGCCTAATGATAAAAAAAATGGTGCTTTATAAGTATTCCTTTCCGTATCACTGTTAGTAGTATAATAATCACCAAATCCCACCAAGCCATACTGAGGTAAGTGAGATTAAACATAACTTTTAATCACCTGCCGGTGTTTACTAGACTCAGTTGAGGATTGACACTAATTTTTGGTTCTGCATGGATCTGAGGCATGTGGGCACAAGCTCATCAATATGGCTAGTTCAAAGCCAAATTGAACCTCAGTTCAGTGGTGATATATATATTTTAAGAGCTCAATGGGTCTAGTAAAGGTACCAATATTGACCACTCCTACCTTTTTGAATAGAGCTCAAAAACGTGAGGACTTACCTCCCCATCACTCTACTTATGAGTAGTCACCAAGGAAGTGATTTGGAAATCATGTTCTTATGGGCCACATTATTCTTGTTCCCATATTATTTGCGTCTTGCTCCTTCAGGGGGCTTCTCATTACCTACAAAAGAAGTTGGGAGTCCTGAGTGATTTCCTAAACCAAAGGGCTCCAAGTCTAGGAGGACTTCTCTCCCTGGGCAGTACTTTATGGTTTACAGCTATTAGACAGGTCATGATGAATAGGTTGAACATTTCTGCAACTTCTGCAATCTGGTATTGATTTAATATCTTCATCCCTGGCCCTGCCAAATTATTATTTTATTGGGGAGGAAAACACGAATACCACAGAGTGACACATATTCCTGAGAAAGCTTGGCGGGCAGCCCTCCCCAAACCAGGAGACTGCCGTGGCCCCTGTGTGGTTCTCCCAGTGGGACAGCAAGCCCGACGAGGTTCCTTTTCAGGGATACAGCAGATCAAATGAGTGATTGTTCTTGTCCTTCCTTGTGTGCTAGTGGGGAGGGCATGAAAAAGGCTATTAGCTTAGGTATCTGTCATCATTGGAACTTAGTACCACCACTTAGCCACTGACAGCCAATGGCAAAACTCTATATCCAGATGGCAGCTAGCAGTGGCCTCCAGGTGGGTTTGAGTAAGGCTGAGAATTATAAAAAATGATTATAGATGTCAAAAACTATTAGCCTGGAGGCAGCAAGGTGGCTCAGTGGATAGTACAACAGGACTGGAGATTAGAGGTCTTAGGTTCAAATTTGGCCTCAGACATTTCCTAATTGTGGGACCCCGGACAAATGACTTAACCCTAATTGCCTAGCCTTTACCATTGTTCTGCCTTAGGACCAACACTCCATTCTAAAACAGAAGATGTGGGTTAAAAAAACCTTTTAGCCGGAGGGCCAATTAGTATCATTTGAGATTCATAAAATTATAGGCCTAGGCCTGGGCATTTTAAGAGTCATTTAGTAAAAAAAAAAAAAATTGCAACTGAGAAAACTGAGGCCCAGAGAGGACAAACAACTTACCTCAAGTTCTACCATTAATAAGTGAGATTTAACTCACATCTTGTGACTCTAGGCTCATCACTTTCCCCATTTCACCCCTCTTCTCACAAATGCAAAATTCCAATATAAAAAGATTTTTATGAAGCCCCTTATGGAGGTAAAGGAGCAACTCAATGCTAACTCTCATCATGGCTATTGTTAAGAAGATAAATGGTAGCCTGCAAATACCAGGTGGGAGAGAACACTGGTTACACCATCCACAGGAAGTAGATAGGCAGTCATAACTTATGCTACAGAGTGTAGGCATTGTTGGTAATAAAAAAGAAAAAGGCAGATCTATGGCAGTGAAATCTCCAAACCTCAGTAACAAAATATAGACTTCATTGAGAGGAATGATAGCAGAAAGCATAAATAGCTTGCAAGAATTTTCATCAGTGGTGGAACCAACCTTTTTGTTGGCAAACCCAAGAAGCTTCTGGGAATGAAAGACTTTAGCCCTAAGAAGCCGTAAGAACTGAAGCTATGACACATTGGTGTGGTGAGTTGGCAGCAGGCATAGTATTTCATGTGAATTATTAAACAGAGCTTCTGTCTGCTTGTGTAGTTTACAAAGATCCTGGGGCCTTTCGTTTTTCTCCTTTGTAAGAAGAGGGATATTTATTCCTGTTCCTGTCAGATCCAACTGAGGTAATTCAGTTTCCCTGATTTCTTTGCCTAAGTCAACTGGATATAACTCTTCCTGACCTGAAATTGTTGCATTGTTTATGACTCAATTCTGAATCCCACCCTAGAGTTGAATATGGGTGCTATTATCATCAGTTTAACCATTTTGTTCTATCGCTTCCTTTCTGATCTGATTGGATCTCCCTGCTGATTGGCTTATTATTATTATTATGTTTAAAAACCTTTACCTTCCATAAAATAAAATCAATATTAAGGTTCTAATGCAAAAGAGCGGTAAGGGCTAGGCAATTGTGGTGAAGTGACTTGCCAAGGCTCACACAGCTAAGGACGTTTCTTAGATCAGATATGAACCCAGGACTTTCCATCTGTAGGCCTGGCTCTCCATCCACTGAACCACTTAACTGCCCCAACTGGTGTGTTATTCTTGGAAGCAGTCAATTCAGATAACCTAGTCTAAGGCCTGGTACGCAGTAGGTATGTTGTGGTTGATTGCACCAATTGTTTTCTATCCTGAAAATTTCAGGCAAGACTGAAACTTTTATCTACAATTATGCCAAAGGAATATTTGTTGTGGTTGAAGATCTTAAACAAAATATTTATATTTTTATTTTCATATATTTTATTATTCCAGTGATATATTAGATAGAGGGCAGCTAGGTGGCACAGAGGATAGAGTGTTGGGCCTGGAGTAAGGAAGACTCCTTTTTCTAAGTTCAAATCTGGCACCAGACACTTAATAGCTCTGTGACCCTGGGCAAATAACTCTGTTTGCCTCAATTTCCTCATCTATAAAATGAGCTGGAGAAGGAAATGGGAAACCATTCCAATATCTTTGCCAAGAAAACCTCCAAAGACTTGTCTATCTATCTATCTCTATCTATCTATCTATCTATCTATCTATCTCTCTATCTATCTATCTATCTATCTATCTATCTATCTATCTATCTATCTATCTATCTTTCTATCCATCCATCTATTTATTCATCTATGTATGTATGTACTTATCTATCCATGTGTCTGTCTGTCTGTCTGTCTATCTATCTGTCTATCTATCTATCTATCTATCTATCTATCTATCTATCTATCTATCCATCCATTTATCCATCTATGTATGTATGTACGTATGTATCTATCCATGTGTCTGTCTATCTATCTATCTATCTATCTATCTATCTATCTATCTATCTATCTATCTATCTATCTATCCATCTATCCATCCATTTATCCATCTATGTATGTATGTACGTATGTATCTATCCATGTGTCTGTCTATCTATCTATCTATCTATCTATCTATCTATCTATCTATCCATCCATCCATCTGTCCATCCATCTATCTGTCCATCTATCCATCTATCTATCTATGAACCATCCATCCATCCATCTTTCTATCTATCTACCTACCTACTTATTGAACTCTCAAATCTTGTTTTCTGGTCCAGGGGCAATGGTAGCATATAAAAGGGATGAATGATGACAAAAACGAAGGACATGATTTGAAATAAGACAAGATGGGAAGGGTAGTGGACTAGAGATGGGAATAGGTGAAAGGGATGGATCCTAGGGGCAGGGTAAGTGCTGCCTGTGGTGCCATTGCCTTCTCCACACTGTTGAAAAGCATGCTGCCTGACTCACAGAGTCAGACATGACTTAAAATGATTAAACAACAGCAAAATCATCTTGGATTAGTCATTCTCTCTCACCCTTCCTCCCATATCCAATGATTATGTCGACTTCTATAGCATATCTAGGTCTTCATCATCTCTAGCCAGACTACTGAAATAATGGCCTAATTGGTGTTTCTGCCTCAAATCTATTCCTTTTCAGTTTATCCCCATGAGTTGCCAATCTGATATTCCTAAAGTGTAAAAGTCTAACCATGTTATTTCCCTCCTTAGTAAATTCTAATGGCTCCTTGTTAATTGTAGGATTCAATATAAACCCTTCTGGTTGACATTTTAAAACCTATATAATCTAGCCCTTGTCTACCTCTTCTGCATTATAGTACCTCACTCACCTTCATGTACCAAATGACTTGGTCATACTGGCCTTCTTGCACTTCCCTCATATGTGACATTCTAGCTATTCCTTTGAATAGGCTGTTCTGCATTCTCGGAATGTACTTCTTCCTCATCTCCAACTCTTAGAAGCCGTATTTTTCTTTAGAGCTCAGCTCACATTCTACCTCCTACACAAATGCTTTGTATTGATATTGCATGTATATTATATATAGGTATAGTATAGCTACATGTCATCTTCCTGGATAGAATGTAATCTCCTTGAGGGTGATTGTTTCATTTGTGTCTTTGTAGCTAAACCTCGCTCTTGCCACATTTTAGTAGGTACTTGACCTGTGACTGATTGCTTGATGCTTATTCACATTTGAAATCCTTACCTTTATGTGAACTTGTATTTCTGTTGTGGTTTTTAAGACTGTAAGCACCTAGAGGGCAGCTTATTTACCATTTTGATGAATAGATTACTGCAGTCCAGAACCATAAATGCCCAGATTCTTTAAATACAATAATGAGGTCCTTGTTAGAGATAAAGATGTCAGCAAATATGAGTAAGGTAGGGGAAAAGCAGCAGCCTCAGGGATCAGAATATTCAATATTGGAGTGTGTTACTGAGCAGAGAATCATAATATTATATGCAGTGTCATCAGAGAACACAACTTGGGGTTACTGTTCAGGGAATTCAATTGGAGTTTAGACCAGTGATGTGCCAGCTTTTTAGAGATGGGGTGCAGGGCCCTGCCCCCACCCACCCCTGAGATGGAGTGCCATGCCCGTCCCACCCTGAGACCTGCATGCTGGGTCTACCCCACCATCCCACACAGAGGAGGGAGGAAGTACTCCCATTGGACTGCTGGACGGAGGGGCGGGGGAAGTGAGGAATGTCCTCAGGGAGAGTAGAGAGGGGGAAGGGAGTGGCCAGAATACTCTATTTCCTGTGAGTCGCCCACCTGACTCCCTGTGTGCTCCCATTGGGCTGCTGGGCAGAGGGGTGGTGGTTTAGACCATTCCTTTCTTCTCATTATTCTAGTACTCTTCTTTTGTATTATATATTTCCTCTCCCAATCCTCAATATAATAATTACATATTATATGTATACCATAGCTAGGTTGTCACCACTGGGTTGTCTCAGATTGATTCTCTTAAGAAGCCTGTAGAGATGCCTCTTAGAACATTGGATAGAGAGCTGCTTTCAGAGCTCCTGTTGATTCTGAGTTTGCCTGTTATATGACCCTAGGCAAGTCATTTGACACTTTGTTCCTGTTCTACCACACACACCCCTTTTTCTTTTATTCTTTCCCTGTTTATCTCATCTATTTCTTTGTTGTCTGTCTGATCTAATATCCATCCATCCATCTATCTATCTATCTATCTATCTATCTATCTATCTATCTATCTATCTATCTATCTATCTATCTGCCAGATCTTTCTATGTTGTCCAGAACCTTCTCTACGCCAGTGAAATTGCTGGTGTAGAAAAGCAACAACAAAACCTACTGAGGAAGACTCATCTCCATTTTACAGATGATAATACCAAAGCTCAAAGAACTTAATCACCACTGGTGCCTGGCACATTGTAGGTGCTTAATAAATGTTTGTTGTTTGGTTGATCATCTTGAAGCCTTAGGTCAGGAGTTCTTAACTTGGAGTCCACACATTTCAGCAGATGTATGTTGAAAAGTCTATGATCTTGAATGGGGAAAAATACATCTTTTTTTTCATTATAATTGGTTTCCTTTGTAATTTATATACCAATACAATGCTTTGTATTGATATTGCATATATGTGTATCAGTTCCAAGGTTGAAAAATGGTTAGGGCTAGGCAATGGCAGGGTTGGGAGAGATGGTAAGTGACTTGCCCAGGGTCATACAGCCAGGAAGTATTTGCGACCAGATTTGAACTGCCTCCTTTAGGCCTGGCTCTCAATCCACTGAGCCATCTAGCTACCCCCTATATATTTTGTATGTGTTTAAAAATATTGTTTCAAGAAGGAGTCGATAGGCTCCACCAGATTGCTATGATACAAGCAAATGGTTAAGGATCCCTGTCTCAAAGACTGAACAACAGAAAATGGGTAATTAATTAATTGTGAAAAAGACCTGCGGAGCCACAAGTCCAGCCCTTTAGAAGCCTCCAATCTAAGGTCCTCTAGTGTGCTTGTTTGTCTCATGGAAATATTTTGGAAAGGTTTTTTGAGCCTGGGAGGCCTTTAACACAGTATTAGTATGAACATACAGAATCTTGAGTGTGGATGAGAATTGGAGGATCGTAGAAGACATTCCAGTCAAGGAGCAGTGGTCAGCATTTCCTTTGACAATTAAGCATGCCAGGAATAAGAACTCTCCACAGAGCTTAGAAAACTCCCAGCCGAAAGACTCTGCTAATGAAAATGGAGATTGGGAGAGGGAAACAGAAAGGAATAACAGTATAAAGGTTAGGTACAGCTTGCAGGGAAAAGATAAGGCTAGAAAAAAAGTGGAGAGTTAATGTCAGCCAAAGGCAATAAACAGGGCTTTCACAAGTGTCTCAGAGAAATACTTGGGAGTAAAAAGAAAGTAAGCCCATTAATAAATGAGGAAAGGAAGGAAATGACCAACTCAGGAATGACTGAGGCATTAAACTATTTTTAAAATATCATCTTTAACAAGAAAAATAAAGAGGCACTTTATAAAGGGAAGGAAAGGGTAACAACTTGTCAGCCTACTTGTAAAAACTAAGAAGAACTTGGAGAATGGGAACATGTTCACTCCTCCAGTGCCTGAGAAGCCTTGTCTGATTTGCTTTTACTCATTCAAACTGACTTCTGTCCTTCCTCCCACCCCCAGTGCTTTAAAAAACAAACAAAAAAAACCCCCTTACCTTCTGTCTTAGAATCAATACTGTGTATTGGTTCCGAGGCCATAGGGTAAAGGCTAGGCAATGGGGGTTAAGTGACTTGTCTGGGATCAAACAACAAGGAAGTGTCTGAGGTCAAATTTGAACCCAGAACCTTCCATCTCTAGGTCTGGATCCCAATCCACTGAGCCTTCTAGCTGCCCCTCGTAGTCCTTTTAAAAATTGAGGTACAAGGGCAGCTAGTTGTTGCAGTGGTTAGTGTCCTGAGCCCAGCGTCAGAAAGACCTATCTTTCTGAGTTCAAATCTGGCCTCAGACACTTTACTAGCTGTGTGACCCTGGACAAATCATTTAACCCACTTTGCCTCAAAAAAAAAAAACAACAACAACAACAAAAAAAAACAAATAGAAAAACTCTGTAAGTACAATCTTGAGTTTTTACTTTGACCCAAGAAACTATGGGGAGTGGTACAGTTAGAGGGCCTGGAATCTGGACTGGCATAGTAGAAAGAATGCTAGTTTTACTGGGAAAGAGCTGGATTTGGAGTTGGAGAGTTGGATTCAAATTCTTTACTCTTTCACTTACTACTTATGTGGCCATGGACAAGTCTCTCTGTACCCATTTACTCATCTCAAAAAGGGAACAATCATTGATTATATACCTATTATGTTCCAGGAACCATAATAAGTGCTTTACAAATATTATCTTATTTATTCGAATGGAATACAAAAAGATAATGAGACAGTAATAAAAAAATGGAGGTTAGACTTCCAGCTCAATCTGTAATCATATAATAACTTGCCCTCTGAGATCCCTTCTAGTGCCAAATTTAAAATCCTATAACATTGGTTTAAATTTTCCTACTTTCTGCTCAGGAACTTGGGAAAGTCACTTAACCTAGGCTCCATTTTTTTAAATCTTCCCAATGAGAGAGTTAGACTAGATATTAGAGGCAATGTGCCTTAACAGAAAGGGCATTGGACTTGGCATGAGGAAGACCTCTGCTGAAGTCCTGCCTCAGACCTTCATGACTGTAGGTAAGTCACTTGACTTCTCTTGGACTCAGTTTCCTGATATGTAAAATGAAAATTTAAATTTGCACTCACTATTTTGACAATGAGGATGTAGCAGCAATCAGTAAATAATAAACTTCTCTGTTATCAGTTTTCATAGATATAGGGAAACCAAGATCAGTATGCTGTTGAGACTTTTGAAACAATTGGTATAGGAAGTGAGAGGACCAATAAGGCAGCCAAGGATTAGAAATATTGCATCAAAGATTTTTTTTTTTTTTGGTGCAGTGGGAAGAGAGGGATTAAGACTTCATCAATAATGGAACTGAATAAAGGTAGCTTTGGTAAAGTGTGCATTCATGTGGTCAGTCAATCAACTAATATTTATTAAACACCTACTATGTGCCAGACTCTGTACTACATGCTAGGGATATAATGACAAAAATCATAACAATTTCTACATCCATGAAACATCCCTCCTGACTTTCAATGAATCCTCATTACTGTCCAATATATTTCTCCATTTAAATTTATTTTATTATTTATTTTTAATAAAAACTTTAATTATCTTTCTTCTCCAGAATACATGTAGATATAATTTTTAATAATCATTTTCTGACATTTCATGATCAATGCTCTCTCCTTTCTCTCTCCTCCTCCCTCTCCCAGATGGCAGATAATAGATATAGGTTACACATGTGCTATCATGAATACATATTTCCATGTTTGTCATGTTGTGAAAGAAGACACATGACTCCCAGTTGTGTGATCTTGGCAAATCACTTAACCCTGATTGCCTAGCTCTTGCTGCTCTTCTGTCTCAGAATTGATACTAAGACAGTAGGCAAAGGTTTTAAAAAAAAGATATATGTCACGTATACAAGAAAAAAGCTCATAAAGGAAATAAAGTAAAAAATGGCATGCCTCAATCTGCATTCAGATGCCATCATTTCTTCTATGGTGGTGGAGAGCCTTTTTTGTCATGAGTCTCTTGGATCCATCTGTGCTTATAGCATGCCACTCAATACTCCAAAATCCCCGATCCAATAATTGCCTGAGATACATTTCCCCACCCCAAGCACTCCCTCTGTTCTCCTAGGCAGAGTGGAAATCCACAGACCACCTATCTTTCTGAAGGAGAACA
The DNA here is from genome assembly GCF_016433145.1 of Gracilinanus agilis. Taxonomy (NCBI): domain Eukaryota; kingdom Metazoa; phylum Chordata; class Mammalia; order Didelphimorphia; family Didelphidae; genus Gracilinanus; species Gracilinanus agilis. The sequence goes on along the minus strand of NC_058130.1, from coordinate 542,313,300 downwards.
GTCATTTAGCAACTCTGATCTACAAAGTCAGGAAAGTGTGTTCACCAAAAAAAAAAAAAAATCTGTTTACTTTGTCCCTTCTAACCTACCTCTTCTCCAGACAGTGTCCATTTTGCCAAGGTGGGTCATATGCTAATCAGCTGCTCCACAGCTCCAGGTGGTGTTAACAGTAATGCTTCAGGCATTAATCACTGCTAAATCCCAAATCCAGGTTCAAAGACCTTCCTCTAAGTGCTTTGCTAGTCATATAATGATTCAGGGAGATTTCAGCAGAGTTTTGTAAGAGCATCACTTTTCCTGGCTTGTGCGTTTCCCCCTCCAAAACAGACATAAAATTTAAATAGTCACTAGAAAGTACCTGGGCTATGATTGTGTGCTCCAACCAGCTAAGTTTCCCATGGGTGTAGTTAATTGTTTCACATGTATTTATTGTGGAATTGTTAGTCATGCCTGACTCTTTGGGACCCCATTTGGGGTTTTCTGGACAAAAATACTTGAATGGTTTGCCCTTCTTTCCTTCCCTCCTTCCTTCCTTTCCTCCTTCCTTCCTTCCTTCCTTCCTTCCTTCCTTCCTTCCTTCCTTCCTTCCTTCCTTCCTTCCTTTCTTC
>NC_058130.1:542300207-542312306 GCF_016433145.1 Gracilinanus agilis | reverse complement strand
TCCTTCCTTCCTTCCTTCCTTCCTTCCTTCCTTCCTTCCTTCCTTCCTTCCTTCCTTCCTTTCTTCCTCCCTTCCTCCCTTCCTTCTCTTCCCAACTGCCTATTCACATTCTTAGACCGTTTATCACTTGGAGAATGGCTTTTATTCTTATAAATCTGTAGAAGTTCTTTATTCATCTTCAGATTGAGATCTTCATGAGATAAACTTACTGCAAAGATTTACCTTAATCAATTGTTGCTCTTTTTTATCTTAACTTTATGGGATTTGTTTGTATAAAGACTTTAAAAACTTTTACTTAGTCAAAATTATCTGATCTTTTACACCTTGTTTGGTCATGAACATTTCTTCCATTTATATATTGGAAAGTCAAATTATTCCATATTTCTCTTATTTGTTTATGACCTTATATATCTAGGCCACACATCCATTTGAAGCTTAATCTTAGTATCAGGTGTTAGTCATTGGTCTAAATAAAATTCCAATTTTTCCTTCATTAAAAAAGTAGAGTCCTTATCCCAGTAGCTAGAGTCTTAGTGTTTATTAAACACAGATGATTCATTTGCTTCTGTCTGGTTTGTAATTAATCTGTTTCAACTATAGGCCTGTATTTTTTTATCAGTACCAAATTATTTTGAAAATTGCTACTTTGTGTAGTATATTTTGAAAACTGGTACCTCAAGTCCTTTTTTCCCCTCATTTTTTCCATTATTTCCCTTGAGATTCTTGACCTTTTTTGGACTCTATGTGAATTTCATTATTCTTTTTACTAGTTCTATAAAATAAATCATTGAATAAGTAAATTAATTTAGGGAGTATTGTCATTTTTATTATGTTAACTCATTCAGGAGCAAATAACATTTTTCTAATTATTTAAATTGGTCTTTATTTGTATAAACAATGGTATGTTTATATTTACAAGGTTTTTATATGTATTTAGATATTATTATTCTTTTTGTGTGGTAAGTAGACATCTAAGTATTTTATATATTCTGTAGTTATTTTGAAAGGTATTTATCTTTTAATCTTTTTCTTCTGGTTTATGTTAGTATTATATAAAAAGGATGATGATTTACATGAATTTATTTGATATCTAATAATTTTATTGAATATCTTATGATTTTAATTTTATTGTTTCAATTAGTTCTTTAGTGACACTTTAGAATTCTTTAAGAATACCATCATGTTGGGATATGATTGGGGATATAGACTCTAAATGGTCACTCTAGTGCAAATATTAATAATATGGAAATAGGTCTTGATCAATAATACTTGTAAAACCCAGTGGAATTGCTCGTTGACTACAGGAGGGGGGTGGGAGGAGGGGAGCGAAAGAACATGAATCATGTAACCATGGAAAAATATTCTAAATTCATTAAATAAAAATTTTCAAATAAAAAAATAAGAATACCATCAGGTCAACTGTAAAAAGTGATCATTTTGTTTCCTCTTCATCTATCCTTCTTTCTTTCTTTTTTTCTTATTATTGCCTTAGCCAGCATTTTTAGTATGGACATTTTTATTGGCTGTCTCTCATGTCTAGAATTTTCTCTTTTTTTTCACATTCTCCTTGCATTTGTTTGGATCCCAAGTTCTTAGCACACGGCCTGGCATAAAGTAGGTATTTAATAAATGCTTGCTGACTAACTTTTCCTAATATACATATCTTTTGTACAACTTCTTTCAAGAAAATCATCATTGATAATATGGTACAGCTTATACCTAACTGCTCTGTGTCTTTCCATTACTTTTTAGGTCATCAGCAATTTTTAATTCTCCTGGGCCTCTGATGTTTTATGATTTGTTGTCATAAAACATTTTAGGGTGGAAGGGGTGTAGAATTAAAAAATATGAACATAGGTTGTATTTTTTAGCAAGGTTGACTGAGTTACTCGTTTACTGGAGGGAGAAGGTGACTGGGTCAAGATAGAATTTATGTTACATAATTATGTTAAAAATTTATGTTACATAACCTTAACTTGGGCCCTCACTGCTGCTAGGAATCCTATCCTTCCACACCTTTCTAATTAATTCACTATCCCACTCACTACCGAAGCTCTGCCAAACATTTTTATCCTTCCTCAAATCTTCCTTGGCTTCCCCTTCCTTCCCCCATCAGCTGAAAATCTTGCCTCGTATTTTTTTTTTTTTAAATTTTTTTTTTTTTTATTTTAAACCCTTAACTTCTGTGTATTGACTTATAGGTGGAAGAGTGGTAAGGGTAGGCAATGGGGGTCAAGTGACTTGCCCAGGGTCACACAGCTAGGAAGTGTCTGAGGCCGGATTTGAACCTAGGACCTACCGTCTCTAGGCCTGGCTCTCAATCCACTGAGCTACCTAGCTGCCCCCCTTGCCTCGTATTTTACTGAAAAAAAATTGAAACCATTTGCTGAGTTCCCTCTTCCCAGTCTATCTCACGTTACTCATTTACTGTCCGCTACTCTCTCTGCCTTTACTCCTGCCTCACATGGAGAGGTGGCCTTTCTCTTCACATCTCACTTATTTTCAATTTCTCCATATCTTGTGTTTGCAAATAAGACTATGTCTCTCCCATCCTCCAAAAGAATCCCAACACGATACACCTGTCCCTAACTATTGTCTCCCACCTCTCCTGCTTTTGTGGCTAAACACGCCTTGAAAAAAGTCATTTTTAATAGGTGCCTCCACTTCCTTTGTTCTCACTCTGTTCTTAAGTCTCTATAGAGTCTGACTTCTGACCTCATCAGTCAATCAAAATCTATCTATCAAAATCGGGCAATCAAAAACTTTCTCTTAAGTTGCCAATGACTTAATGACAATATCATTTGGCTATTTCTCAATTCTTTTATCCTTTCTGATATCTCTGCAGCCTTTGATACTATTACTCCTTGGCCTCGATACACTCTAAGTTTTTGGGATCCTCAACTGTCTTCTTTCTTTGGATGATCAGCCCTTAGTACAGTGCCTGGAACATACTATGCACTTAATAAATATTTATCGATGGACTAACATACTGCTAGTCTCAGCTGTTGGTGATTTATTTCTATGAGTATTTGAATTCCAAATTCATATGCTAGCCTTGTATGGTCTAATGATGTTCCCCTAATTCGTCCTGACTGCCCTAACCCTACAAATCAGCTCTATCTATCTACTGAAGCCTTTCATCTCTTTAAAACAGGAATTCTTCATCTGAGATATACACATTTAATATATATATATTTCAATATAATTGGTTTCCTTTATCATTTTATATTTTTTATTTTAAAAAATATTATTCAGAGGAGTCTGTAGGCTTTATCAGATTGCCAAAGCAGTCAGAGGTTAGTGATAATAAAGAACACATTTTCAACACAAAAGAAAGGTTAAGAACCCCTACTCTAGAAGAGAAAAATGTAATGTCCACTTTAAATAAAATATACACGTAACAAAGCATTTCTTCTGGCCAGCAGAGGAAGGGACTCTTCTAATTTCAGACTGAAAAACAGTAATGCTGATAATCTTTCATAGACTTCACATAGAATACTAGTAAAATCTGTCTAAAGAGGTGTTTATACTTTGCATCCTCTCCAGTACTGAAGGTAGATAGGTGGGATCTCCAGACCTATCCCACTGCTTGGACTGACTTTCAGTGTGCTTTGGAATCTGTGAATTCCTGGTCCAGTTGCTCCTAATGTATGGCAAGACAGGGGAAATTTAATATTTCTTTTTTTTAATTTTTAATTTTATTTGTTACATTAAAATTCCCTGGTATTCTCCTCCCCTCTCTGTACTAAAGAAGACATAATTTTACTAAAAGATACATGTATTTTAAAAGTATATCCTGCTTATTTCTATTTATTTCTGAAGGCAGACATACACCATTCATTCTTCAAACAATATTTCTGTTGCTGTGTATAATGTTCTCTTGGTTCTGTTCATTTTACCCTTCATAATTTCACGTAGGTCTTTCCATGTTTTTTTTTTATTTTTTAATTTTAATTTTTTTAATTTTTTAAAACCCTTACCTTCTGTCTTGGAGTCAATACTGAGTATTGGCTTCAAGGCAGAAGAGTGGTAAGGGCTAGGCAATGGGGTTCAAGTGACTTGCCCAGGGTCACACAGCTGGGAAGTGTCTGAGGTCAGATTTGAACCTAGGACCTCCCAACTCTAGGCCTGGCTCTCAATCCACTGAGCTACCTAGCTGTCCCCCTCTTTCTATGTCTTTAAAAAAATTAACTTGCTCATCATCTCTGATGTACAGTAGTATTCCATCACAATAATATGCCCCAACTTGTTTAACCATTCCCCAATTAATGAGCATCCCCTTAATTTCCAATTCTTTGCCACCACAAAGAGAGCTGTTCTAAATATTTTAGAACATATATGTTCTTTCCCTTTTTCTCTGATCACCTTAGGAAACAAACCTAATAGTGGTATTCCTGGGTCAAAAGGTATACACAGTTGTATAACTCTATGGGCATAATTCCAAATTGCTCTCCAAAATGGTTAGATGAATTCAGACTAAGAGGAGGAAATAGAATATCTAAAGAAACCTATTTTAGAAAAAAATCGAACAGACCATAAATGTACTTTCTAAGAAAAATGCATCAGGACCAAATGGTTTTACAAGTAAATTCTACCAAACATTTAAAGATCATCTAATACTTATATTAAATAAACTATAGAAAAATTGGTAAAGAAGGAGTCTTGTCAAACACCTTTTAGGAAACAAATATGGTGCTGATGCCCAAACCAAGAAGAGCAATAAGAGGAAGAAAATTATGGCAATTTCATTAATATAGATGCAAAAATCTGAAATAAAATATTAGTCAGGAGACTATGATAATATACAACAAACATTATACATTATGAACGAACAGGATTTACCAGGTATGGGGATGGCTTAATTTAAGTAATACTATTAACATAATTGATTGCAACAACAAAACTAATGAAAATCATATGATTATATCAATAGATGCAAAAGAAGTTTTTGATAAAACACAGCACTCATTTATATTAAAAATAACTAAGGGGAAAATGAAGGTAAAGGGTCTTTCCCTCAGATGTCTGAGAACATCTTTGAAATCAAATCTTCCTTACTCTAGACCCAGTGCTCCATTTTGCTTCTAAAGGAAAGAAAAGATGAAGTGTACAACTTTCATGAAGAAGGTCCTAGTCCCTAAACTTTTATAACTAAAGGCTTTAGTGAAGCCTTCACTTAGGGATGCAGAGAAAGGGAAAAACCATTGTCTTCACCCTCAAGGAGCTCACATTCTAATGGGAGAGACAACATGTAAATAACCAGTTGCATAGAAGATATACACAGAGCAGGTGGAAAATCATGAAAGTCCCAGTAGGATAGAACATAAAGGCCTCCTGCAGAATATGAAATTTGAGCTAAGCCTTGAAGGAAGTCAGGGAATGCAGAAGGCAGAGGGGAGTTGGTAGAGTATTCCAGGTAGGAGGGACAAGCCTCCACTAGGAGAGAGTGTTATACATAAGGAACAGCAAGTAAAATCAGTGTAGGTGGAAGGATTATAGAGTTCATAAGGAAAATACAATGTAGAAAGACTGGAAAGGCGGGAAAACTCCAGGTTGTGAAGGGCTTTAATTGCCAAACAGAAAATTTTGTATTTGATCCTATAGGATCAAAGCAATTGGAGCTTGTCAAGTAGAAGGGTGACATGGTCAAGTCTACATTTCAGAGAACTCATTATGGCAAACTATGAGTTCCTTAAGAGAAGGGATTGCTTTTTTTCTTGTGATACACACACACACACACATGCACGCACATGGACATACATATATGTATAATATATAAATATAAAAGAAATGATATGTAATTATATTGAAATTATATTATATAACAATATAAAATACTATTGAAATATATTTATTATAATTATTTTATTAATTCTATCTATCTATCTATCTATCTATCTATCTATCTATCTATCTATCTATCTATCTATCTTTGTATCCCTAGCTCTTAGCCCAATGTCTAGTAAATGTTGCTATTGTTGTTCAGTTGATTCCTTTATATCCTACTCTTCATCGTACCCTTTGGAGTTTTCTTGTCAAAGATACTGTAGTGGTTTGTTGTTTCCTTCTCCATCCATCTTATTTTACAGGTAAGGAAACTGAGACAAACAGAGTTAAGTGATTTGCCCAGGGTTACATAGCTAGTAAGTGTCTGAGACTGGATTTGAATTCACAAAGATGAGTCTTCCTGATTCCAGACACTGTTCTCTATCCACTGTACCAACAACTCTCTGCTCAGCCCAGTATATGGTAGTGCCTAATAAATGCAAATTGACTAAGTAGAATATGAATTGAAGTGAGAAGAGTTCTGAGGCAGAGGGACTGATTGGAAGGCTATTAAAATAGTCAAGACCAAGGATCAGTAAACTATGACTGGTAGGGCCAAATCCTGCCCTCAGCCTGTTTCTGTATATCTTTGAGCTAAGGATGTTTTGGGATTTTTTTTTATACTTTTTTATTTTTAGAAAAATTTTCCATGGTTACATAATTCATGTTTTTACTTTACCCTTCAACCCCACAACCCCCCTCATAGCTATCTCACATTTCCACTGGTTTTAATATGTGTGGTCAGTCAAGACTTATTTACATATTATTGATAGTTACATTGGTGTGGTCTTTTCGGGTCTACATCCCCAATCATGTCCTCATCAATCCAAGTGTTCAAGCAGTTGTTTTTCTCCTGTGTTTCCACTCCTGTAGTTCTTCCTCTGAATGTGGATAGTGTTCTTTACCACAAATCCCTCAGAATTGTCTTGGGTCATTGCATTGCTGCTAGTACAAACATCCATTACATTCGATTTTACCACAGTGTATTGGTCTCTGGGTACAATGTTCTTCTGGCTCTGCTCCTTTCACTCTGCATCAATTCCTGGAGGTCTTTCCAGTTCACATGGAATTCCTCCAATTTATTATTCCTTTGAGCACAATAGTATTCCATCACCAACATATATCACAGTTTGTTCAGCCATTCCCCAATTGAAGGACATACCTTTACTTTCCAGTTTTTTGCCACCACAAAAAGCGCAGCTATAAATATTTTTGTACAAGTCTCTTTATCTATGATCTCTTATCAATATCAAGATGCAATCTCCAGAGAATTTTAATCAGAACAGAGTAGAGAAGAGGACATTTATAAGAGACGTGAAGGCAGAAGCAGCACAATTTGACAACAGATTGATTGTGCAGGAGGAGGGCAAATGAGGAGTCCAGAAAGGCACTGAAGTTGCAGGCTCACATGGCTGGGAACATGATGATGCCCTTGACAGTAATATAAATATTGGAAAGAGAAAAAGGTCTGCATATGTCTGTTTCGAGCATGTTTGGTTAAAGGTTTCTATCACATACCCAGTTTGAGATGTCAAAAAGGCAATTGGTGATGTAGAATTGGAGTTCAGAAGAAATTAGGGATAGATTTGTATATCTGGGAACCATCTTCATAGAACTGATAAATGAACCCATGATCAGTCCACTTTCAAACTGAATTAAACTATGAATGATCACTCTTAGTTTGATCATTCAACTAGCTCTGAATTCTATTATTTGTTTTGTTATCTAGACTTTTTTAGTCATTCAGTTGTTTCCAACTCTCCATGACTCTATGGATCATATTGTTCATGGGGTTTTCTTAGAAAGACCCTGGAGTGGTTTACCATTTCCTTCACCAGTGGATTAAGGTGAACAGGATTAATTGCCCAGGGTCACACAGCTAGTAAATGCCTAAGGCTGAATTTGAACTCAATTCTTACAGACTATAGGGCCAGTGCTCTATCCACTGAGCCCCCACCTGTCTCCTAGATTTCATACTCCATCTTTTCCACAAGAATAACGTGGGATACCATGAGATACTTTACTGAGAGCTTTACTAAAATCTAGGTAAACTATATTCATAACATTGACCTGATCTGTAAGTTAAACAAAACTATCAAAACAAGAAAAAATTTGGTCTGATATAAACCTGTTCTTGATGAATCCAGGCTCATTCTATATGATCACTTCTTTTTCTGATTGTTCAACTAACCATGTCCTTAATAATTCAGCCTATAATTTTGACAGGAATGGAATTCAAGCTTATAACCCTCTATTTGAGGGACACTATTCTCTTCCCATTTTTGGACTTCAGGAAAATATTTTATACTCTCTAGTCCAATGGTACCTCTCCAATTCTCTGTGATCTTACACATGTTAATGATAGTGGTTCAGCAATCATATATACAATTCTCTTATGATCCAGATATAATGTTTACTCTGGAGAGATGACTTGGATACATAAAGAATACCCTATTGCTACTTAGATTAAAAAAAAACAACAAACCCTTACCTTCTATCTTAGAATCAATACTGTGTATTGGTTTTTAGGCAGAATAGCAGTAAGGGCTAGGCTATGGAGGTTAAGTGAATTGTTCAGGGCTACACAGTTAGAGAATGTCCAAGGTTAGATTTGAACCCAAGACCTCCTGTAACTATTTATCTTGAGTCTTAATCCCTTATTAAGAATTTTTTCCCCTGCCCTTTCCCATCCAAAGGTTATTCTCCTTCACCAGGAAAATAGAAACAAAATAAAAATTAAGCATAGCAGTAACACCTCTGGAGACCCCAAATCATAATGGAAATATGGGTTAAGGGTGTGTTCCCAGAGGTGACTGCTACATTATCAACAAATATTTATTAAACACTTGCTATATTACTTTTCCCATAGCTAGGTGGTACAGTAGAGAGAGTGCTGAGCTTGGAAATTAGGAAGAACTGAGTTCAAATCAAGCCTCAGGAATGTACTAGTTGTATGACCTTGGGCAAGTCATTTTACCCTGTTTGCCTCAGTTTCCTCATCTGCAAAATGAGCTAGAAAAGGAAATGGCAAACCATTCCAGTGTCTTTGCCAAGAAAATCCCAAATGGGGTCACAAAGAGTTGGACATGACTGAAAAGTATTTCAATAACAACAAAAAGATTACTTTCTCCTTAGATATACTTGCAGTCTAATTAATTATCCATAATGACAGAGGACAAAAATAGCTCAGGCAATTATAATCTATAGATAATGCCCAAACCTTATATCTGCCAGTTGTTGTAGTTCTTGTGCTAACCCCTTATACCAGAGTTGCTAATATCTATCTATCTATCTATCTATCTATCTATCTATCTATCTATCTATCTATCTATCTATCTATCTATCTATATCTAATCTATCTACCATCTCTCTCTCTACTATCATATCTCTCTCTGTCTATCCATCCATATCTATCTTGATATTTATATTTATATATATTTCCATATATATGTATACATACAGTTGTGAATATATGTAAATATCACACACATTTAATACATAAATAAGTATATATATAAATGTGTCTTTATATGAGACATAAATATCTCTATATAAATAAATCTATATGACTATATAAAATATATATAGCTAAAAGGTGGGGACCTCAAGGGAGACATGGAAAAAAAGGAATCTAGATAATCTCCCAAATGGATAATTGACCGTTTATCAGTCTCAAAAAGGATAACTATATGACAGACAGTGTACACATAGAGTGTATGCTATGAGGGATACAAAAACACATGTAAATTTCTTGAGGTCAAAGAGTATAGGATTTTGTCTGAGACTAATGAGATTCTTGTCTAGTGAGAGCCAAGGATAGTTTTCTGTAAAGATGATGCTTAACTGAACAAATCTTTTAATCTCTATTTGATTTCATTTTGTTTTCAGAAAGGAAAACTTAGGGTCTGTTCAATGTCTCCTCAGATTCTTTTTAAACAAGCATTAGAATTGTTTCTGTACACACACACACACACACACACACACACACACACACACACACATATATATTTTGAGAGGGGGCAAAACTAGGTTATCACTGTTTTTTTCTTCTAAGAGCCACCATAATAACTTCTTCAAATATTTGAATGATAGATGACCATTTAACTACTTTTTTGGTTTTATTACCAATTTATCTTATTAAGAGAAAGAATACAGATACAATGGAAAGGATCTAAGTTGAGGTAAAGCATTTCCAAGCCCCTTAATCCATATAGCAACCCTTGGAAGGAATCAGTAAATGACTAACATAATTAATACTAGTAATAGATTAACTTGATGAAGAAAAAAGTTGTGAGAATAAAATACCAGTTGAAGGAGTCTCACCTTATTGGACCTCTTTAATATGGAACAAGGAGAGAGAACTGTAGCAAAATAATGAAATTCCACCACAATTAACAATAATGGGAACTCCAAGGGTGAGAAGGAGCAGAAACATGATGACCCTAAGTATTAATGTTATGAAAGGTGATAATTATCCAAAGGTGTAGATTTATCTATACTTTTTGTTTTTTCTAGTATATTTTTAGTTCCCCATAATTTCCTGACCATTAAAGTCACCAGAGTAAGGAACAAAAGCAGGAAAAAGACATGAAAATCATTGTAGTTAAATTCAGTTACCTTATTTATTAAAAAAAAAAACCCTTATCTTCTGTCTTAAAATCAATACTAAGTATCTATTCCAGGGCAAAAGTGTGGTAAGGGCTTTGCAATTCAGGTTAAGCAACTTGCCCAGGGTCACATAGCTAAGAATTCTCTGAAAAACTAGATTTGAACTCAGGACCTCCCAACACCAGGCCTGGCTATTTATGCACTGAGTCACCTAGTTACCCTAATATAGTTACTTTTTTTTTTCAAACATTTATTAATATTCATTTTTAACATGGTTACATGATTCATGCTCCTCCTTTCCCCTTCGCCCCCCGCACTCCCCCCACCCAAGGCCGATGCGCATTTCCACTAATTTTGTCATGTGTCCTTGATCAAGACCAATTTCCAAATTGTTGGTAGTTGCATTGGTGTGGTAGTTTCGAGTCCACACCCTCAATCATGTCCACCCCGACCCATGTGTTCAAGCAGTTGTTTTTCTTATATGTTTCCTCTCCTGCAGTCCTTCCTCTGAATGTGGGTAGCATTCTTTACCATAAATCCCTCAGAATTGTCCTGGGTCATTGTATTGCTGCTGGTACAGAGGTCCATTACATTCAATTTTACCACAGTATATCAGTCTCTGTGTACAATGTTCTTCTGGCTCTGCTCCTTTCGCTCTGCATCTGTTCCCGGAGGTCTCTCCAGTTCGCCTGGAACTCCTCCAGTTTATTATTCCTTTGAGCGCAATAGTATTCCATCACCCGCATATACCACAGTTTGTTCAGCCATTCCCCAATTGAAGGACATACCCTCCTTTTCCAATTTGTTGCCACCACAAAAAGTGCAGCTATAAATATTTTCATACAAGTCTGTTTATCTATGATCTTTTTGGGGGTACAAACCCAGCAATGGTATGGCTGGATCAAAGGGCAGGCATTCTTTTATAGCCCTTTAAGCATGATTCCAAATTGCCAGCCAGAATGGCTAGATCAGTTCACAGCTCCACCAGCAATGCATTAATGTCCCAATTTTGCCACATCCCCTACAACATTCATTACTCTCCCCTTCTTTCATTTTAGCCAATCTGCTAGGTGTGAGGTGATACCTCAGAGTTGTTTTGATTTGCATTTCTCTAATTATTAGAGATTTGGAACACTTTCTCATGTGCTTATTGATACTTTTGATTTCTTTACCTGAAAATTGCCTATTCATGTCTCTTGCCCATTTATCAATTGGGGAATGGCTTGATTTTTTATACAATTGCTTTAACTCCTTGTATATTTGAGTAATTAGACCCCTGTCAGAGTTTTTCGTTATAAAGATTTTTTCCCAATTTGTTGTTTCCCTTCTGATTTTGACTACATTGTTTTTGTTTGTACAAAACCTTTTTAGTTTAATATAATCAAAATTATTTATTTTACATTTTGTAATATTTTTTAACTCTTGCTTGGTTTTAAAATCTTTCCTTTCTCAGAGATCTGACAAGTATACTATTCTGTGTTCACTTAACTTATTTATAGTTTCCCTCTTTATATTCAAGTCCTTCACCCATTCTGAATTTATCTTGGTGTAGGGTGTGAGATGTTGATCTAGACCTAATCTCTCCCATATTGTTTTCCAAATTTCCCAGCAGTTTTTGTCAAATAGTGGATTCATGTCCCAAAAGTTGGGCTCTTTGGGTTTATC